>NC_056729.1:1602368772-1602506229 GCF_019279795.1 Protopterus annectens
TTTTATGCAGGACACAACTGGCTAAAGAGGGACTGTCCCACGCAAAGTGGGACAGGTGGTAGCCCTAATGCCTGGATGTCAATGGGTGTGGACATCGTGTTATGCCACAAAGTCTAATCTTGAGAACAGACACTTATCCCACGAGGGATGTCCAAAAATTGTGAATGACGGACTCCATTCAGCTGGCTATTCGAAATTGTGGTAGGGTTATGCATGCATGGGATACCTAGTTTGCAAGCCTGATACTGCCTAGGGTGCAACTGCCTACTAGATGTGGGTAGGGGGCACTATGTGCAGATATGGCTGTGCCAAGCTAGCAGCCTGAGTATGGGTGGTTTTGGTGGACGTTCAGCAAGGGAGGGTGGTGTGCTCTGGAGGGGATGATGGGTATTCAATTATGTATCCAGGTGTGTTGGGGTTGGATGGCTCAGTTCAGGCCAGACCATTATGAGTGTGAGCCGGTAACCTTTCTGTACATGTGTATCGCACATTTTAATGTTCATATGTTTGTGGGATTGTGTTCTGCAGTATGGCCTGTCAGGATGTATTGTGGATGTGAATGTATGTTCTTTGGTTTCCTTTCTGATTCACCCACTGCTCCCTCGTACACCTCCAGTTCACCTATTGTACCTCCGACCCAGTCTCCCCTTGGCGAATTATTACATTACCCCTCACCCCTCCCATATTCCACACACACCATCCATCCCTTCTCTGGTTGATGGCCCATGGCACAGACAACAGAACACATTGCATACGCTACATATCTCAGGTACCAATATGGTTGTGAGGACAACCCTGGCATATTTGATCTTCCACATGCTGTACTTCATGCACATAGGTACACGCAAATACCTATCTTTCATGGTATGGTAGGTAGACCCGGGTAATAACCATTCATCTTTGGGCCGTCCAGACAGGGACAACCTGGTCCACGAATGGGCAGATATTGAGCGAATGCTCTGACCACTGGTAGGGTTGCCACCTTTACAAATGGCCAAAGTGGGATATCTTCGGGACACACATCAGATTTTACAGGCCAACACATACCCACGGTCAGTACAAAGGATAGTACTTTACTTTTATGCCTAAGTGGCAGCTTATTCTTTTAGTGGTTTAGTTGCTTATTCTGTTTCTTGTAACATTTAGGTATTTTAGATACAGAATTAACTATTTTATGGAACTATTACATAAAATATGGGACATAATTATGTTCTACAATCGCAGGACATTTGCCATTTTTAATATTTGTGGTAAGGACATGACTGCCCAGAGAGGGACTGTCCCTCACAAAGTGGGACAGGTGCTAACCCTAACCATTGGGCTAAGCTTAGCAAAGGGCAGTGGCGCGCAGACATGCTGCATTTCACTTCCACTTGGTATAACAATCAACACTACAATGGAATACGGGCACAGGGTTTTAAATGTCATTTGTTCGAGGGATGGGGGCTCAATATTCAGCTATGTGCCTTTGTGTTTACTTTTTATTTTGGTGTTCGGAAAACTGTCTTGTATGCTTTGCATACATTTCAGTATCCACGGACACTGACAGGAGTGATTACTATTAGAGGCAGGCTGTACTAGTCAGCATTTTAGGTTGCGCATCTGCAGCCATGTTCATGCCTCCGTGCAGCGGTTAGACATGCCCCCTGCACTCGCGTACGTTTCCTATGCATGTGGACATTGCAGCAGCGTGCCTTCATTAATATGCATGTGGTGCTGCTGCGCCATCTCTATGCCGCACAGACGGCGCAAGGCTAACACCATCCTTGCTTCATGAATCCTGGGGTACATCTTTTATTTCATTCTGACCCGTACCTTCTAGCAACACATCAGACTTATTCAGATCATAATAATTTAATGATATGACATCTGTAACTAGTTTTTTGAGCATCTCAAAGCTATCTTCATTTTCATAGCTCCATTCTTATGTTATATCTTGCTGCAAGAGCTTTCTTAAAGGCAAGGTTATATTAAGCAAGTATGGGGAAAACTTAGCAAGATACTGTCATTACTAGAAACCACTGTCAGTCTCACGTCTTTCACCTAGACATTGTGCAACTTACTTGAATGATTTTACTTTAAGTTTCAGACTTTTGGATGTAAGAATGAGGCCAATATATTTTAGACTTATCACACTACTTTTATATTCACTCTTAATTTATCTTGAAATGAGATAATGTCTTAATTATTTAAGCAGCTGTATCATTCTCTTAACATGGTGCTATTGTGTTTAACACTACACTAAGTGATAATCAGTGATATTTGCATCACCTTATGAGACTTCTGTTACATGGGATATAGCTCCTTGGAACACCTCTGTTCATGGTAAAATATAAGATGGAAGTCCAAACAATATTTATCTTCCTAACTACAGTCTAACATAATGGTATAGTAAGTCTGTTATCAAAGAGGATTAGGGCTATGGACTTTAAATGATCTGCTTTCTGTGATCAAGGGTGTTATTACCTTATCCTCTATTTTCCTACTGTGTGACTTTGAGCAAGTTATTTAACCAGGGTTCCTAGGATACTACTGAAAAGGGGCACATGTGTATTGTGGGATTACCTAGTTAACAAATACATAATAAGGACATATTAATTTTATTAAATGTGATGCTAGTTTTACCTTCTTTTATCTTACAAAACCCTAGTTTTCTTCTGACAATGAAAAAAAAAACTTCACATTTGACATTCTTACTATGGTTTCTTCAGCATCCATCCTTAGCAGACCTGTCTAAGTGTTAAGGTGTTTACCTGTTAGTCACAAGGTACAAGGATTGATTTTTACATTTGATGGTTGGGGTTGGTATAATGATTAAGGTGTTTACCGTAGAGGACCAAGGTACAGTGTTTAATTCTAACTTTTGAGGAAAATTGCCTAGGCTTAAAATGGCCCACAAGGGCAGCTAGCCTGGTACTCACCTATGAAAAGGAAACTGAATAGGATTAAAATGGTCCCTAAGTGCAGTTATCCTAGTTCTTAACTATAAACAATAAGTAAATGGTAATGTTTCTTTTAGGAAGTTTGTTTAGAGTTTGTGGATCAATTCAAATGATGATTGTTTAACTATTATAAGAAGTATATTGTGTAAAAATATCCTCTGTAGATTGTGCACTACTATATCTATGTGTCTCTCCATAAATATTAATCTCTATCTATTATCTATCTATATGTATATATATATATATATATATATATATATATATATATATATATATATATGTGTGTGTGTGTGTGTGTGTGTACTTTACTTAGCCCAATGGTTAGGGTTAGCACCTGTCCCACTTTGTGAGGGACAGTCCCTCTCTGGGCAGTCATGTCCTTACCACAAAAAAAAAAAAAAAAAAAAATTATCTGCTTTTACTGTATTTGTGTTTTTTCCTACTTTATTTTGCTTTTGCGTCATCTTAAAAGTACTCAATTGTATTTATTACTGCTTGGTGTAACTCATTGTAAGCCTTTTAGTTTAAGCACCTGGGCTTCAGACCAGTTTTACATTAGGAAGGTTTGTGGTCTGCACTGTAGTGGCAGAACAGGTAGCTTACATCCTTCTAAGTTGGGAACTGCTGATTGAGGGCTCAGTGTCTGTTATTCTAAAAGTGTATTAATTCTGGTTTAAGCACTTGGGCTTGAGGCCAGTTATTTTACATTAAGAGGGTTCGTGTTCTGCACTCTTGTGGGAGGAGAGGCTGGACTCTGTCCTTCTGAGCTGGGAATTTCTAGTTAAAGCTTATAGTGCCTATATATTTGAACTGCTTCTTACTGAAATTGGTACACCTCGTTTGCTGTAGCATAGACTAGATCCAGGCGTGCTGAATCTAGCTTTGTTTGTATAACTTGAGCACTAATCCAGGCATTCTTTAAAGTATTCAGTTGTATTTATTACTGCTGGTAGTAACTTGATTAAAGTGTAGCTATCATTTTTAAGTCTTTTGGATTAAGCACTTGGGCTTCAGACCAGTTGTTTTACATTAGGAAGGTTTGTGGCCTGCACTGTGGTGGCAGGACAGGTAGCTTACATCCTTCTAAGTTGGGAACTGCTGATTGAGAGCTCAGTGTCTGTTATTCTAAAAGTGTATTAGTTATGGTTTAAGCACTTGGGCTTCAGGCCAGTTATTTTACGTTAAGAAGGATTGCGGTCTGCACTCTTGTGAGAGGAGAGGCTGGACTCTGCCCTTCTGAGCAGGGAATTTCTGGTTAGAGGCTTATAGTGCCTGCATATTCTAACTGTTTCGTACTGAAATTGGTACACCTTGTTTGCTGTAGCATAGACTAGATCCAGGCCTGCTGAATCTAGCTTTATTTGTATGCTTGTTGTTTGTTTATTTCCCTGAAACGCTAATTCCACCTAAAATGCGGCCTTTTAGCACTTCTGTGGATCCCTAGTGATATCTGCATTGCTTACTGTACTTATTTCCTTGTTTCACTTGAAAGAAAGTTACTGTTTGTCGTTTTTGCATTTAAGTTACCTGCAACACATTGCATTTAAGTTACCTGGCACTTGCTCACTAAAGCAATTATATAAGTCAGCTCTAAAAAATTAAAAGCACTACACCCTCACAAACTCCCCTTGAGTACCTTGTTCCCCAGTGGCCCTTTTTCAATTATAAAGGAATTCCCAATACTATTCTAGCATGTCCAAAGGTCAGTTGTCAATCTCCTCTCCGGTCCAGCTGGTGAATCTGGGAATCTTGAGGCAATGTTACAACTGCCTCATGTACACAGACAACCCTCTCCTCCTCCCAACAAATTCCAACACATGTGAGAGATGCAACCATATAGCCAAACTGGAGGCTAAGCTCTCTCAACTCAGTACTGGCGTAACCAGTCAGGAGGAGAAGGAAACCACACTCACTACAATTCCAGTCTCACATAGACCTACCACGACAACAAACCAAACACATAAACACACAAAACATACTCGGAGGCTCTAAATAAAAATCTGCCTAAGCAGCAGAGACCTCCAAAGCAGACACCCAAGCAACCGCTACCCCAAAACAAAACACGTGCAACACATAGCTCACAAAGCCAGTATGCCGAACAGTCACAGCCCTTAAGGCTAAACAACACACCTGATACACTTGTAATAGGTGACTCTATCGTCAGGCACACTGACGTCCCGCTCACCAGGCTGAACAAGGAGAAGGTCATGGTGAGCTGCCTGTCGGGCGCTAGGATCCGCCACATAACACAAGCACTCAGGTCACTTCAAGGCAAGTACAAATATGACTCAGTCATTGTCCATGCTGGTGTGAATGACCTGACACGTACCTCCCTGGGCTACATGAAAAGAGACATAGAGGAGCTCTCTGAGCATGTAGCCCAGGCCGGTATGACCCTGACCTTGAGTAGCATCTTACCCTCACCAAGAATGATGCCACAATATGAAGACAAGATGATCAATTTCAACAATTGGCTTAAGTGTTGGTGTCATTCAAAGGGGATCCAATGCCTGTCAGCCTGGGATGACATGCTCGACAAGCCACGATGCTTCGCTAGGGACAGCTTGCACCTGTCACCCCTGGGCTTTTGGATATTGGCAAAGGCTCTTGCTACCCCATAGTGCCTTTTTAGGCAAGGCTCAAAAGACAAACCCACCTCCATAGGTATCACAAGGGATAAGAAACTAAGAGTAATGCTACTCAACGCCAGAAGTCTAAACCTCAAGATGCACGCACTCAAAACTCTCCTTAGCATGGAGAACATCGATATCTGTGCAGTAACAGAAACCTGGTTCAAGGCTCCGAGAGCACCCCAGCACTACCAGGTTATACCTCATACCATGCTTTACCGCCCCAAAACTTGGACCGAACCACAAAAGGAGGGGGAGTATCAATATTAGTCAAAGATACCCACACCTCCAGGATGGTGGCACAGCACGAAGCATCAGAGACTATCCATGTGCAACTAACAGTGGGTAAAACTGCCTTCCAGTTTATAGCCTGCTACAGACCACCCTCCCAAACACAGGAACCCCACTTGGCCTTCCTGAGAATACTGGAAAATATGAAGGTCTCTCCAAACACCATTATATTGGGCGACTTCAACTACCCAAACATAGACTGGGAGCATTACTCTAGCTCCAACACCCTAGCCCAAAGGTTCCTAGAATTTATAAACTCAAATGCTATGGAACAACTTGTTACCACTCCCACAAGAGGGGAAAACATACTGGACCTGATCATCACCAACATGGGGACACTATGCTCCATACCAGAAGTGTATCCCTCACTGGTAAGATCAGACCATAAACTAATCTCACTGGATATTCACATCCCGACCCCACCCCCTGCCCAGAAAACCACAGTGAAAAACTTCTCTAAAGCAAATTTCACAATGCCTCAAAACCGAGGCGAAATCCTTCAAAGCCCCCGGGCCTGTGGAAAATACGGCCCAGACCGCAGAATCCTTTATAAACGCATTCTATGAACACCTTCAGGAATGCATGGATCATGCAATCCCAAATAAAACCAAGACCCAATCCTCCAAAGGCAGATGTCCTGTCTGGTGGACCCCAGCCATAAACAAACTATACAATAGAAGATGGAAGCTACTACATGATAGAGCAAAATCCCAAAAAGGGAAGGCATCTCTGATCAGTATTAGCAAAAAACTACGGGCACTCATAAAATCGTCTAAGGCCAGCTTCGAGAGAAAAATTGCACAGGACACTAAGGATAATCACAAGGCTTTCTTTAGTTATGTTAGGAACCTGGGTGGGAATTCCCAGATATGCTCAGAATTAGTCCAAAATGACAAAAAATACACCGAGCCCACAGACATTGCCAACATCCTAGCTGACAGGTTCAGTGCAAACTTCTCCCCTCTCCCCACCAAAAGGACAAATATCTATCCCAACAGAGTGCTGCCCCCCTGACATCTCAGATGCTCAGGTAAGAGCCGCCCTCTCCAAAGCAAAAAACACAGCATCAATGGGACCAGATGGTGTCCCGGGCTGCGTCCTACATGAACTCCAAGAAGAGCTAAACCCAAACATAAAACTACTGTTCAATCTTAGCCTTACTATAGGATATGTACCCAAAGAATGGTGTACAGCAACAGTGGTCCCTCTCCACAAAGGTGGTGCCTCAACGGATCCTGGAAACTATCGCCCCATAAGCCTGACTAGCTTGGTCTGCAAAGCTATGGAAAGGATCATCACGGACCTCATAAATAAAGATATTGGGGACCTACAGACACTGGATCCTACCCAGTTTGGCTTTGTTAAGGGCAGATCCTGCCTCTTAAACCTGGTCGATTTCTTTGAAACAGTCACCAAGGCTATTGACGAGGGGAAGGTGGTCCACACAGTCTACCTGGACCTCGCAAAAGCCTTCGATACAATACCCCACTCGGGCATTATAGATAAGCTCACCAGCTTAAATATAAACCCCTATGTCACTAGATGGGTTGCAAACTGGCTCAAGGACAGAACCCACATGGTTAGAATTGCTGGAGCCATGTCAGACTCCAAACCAGTTACAAGTGGTGTCCCACAAGGCTCAGTCCTGGGACCTCTCTTGTTCGGTATATATTTCTCGGTGGTACAGGCCAACACGGAAGGACTGTGGCTGACCAAGTTCGCAGATGACTGCAAACTGGGCGCCATAATCAACTCTCCAGCCGACACAAGCATCCTCCAAAAGGGCCTCATAGAAACAGACAACTAGTGCCAGAGCCATGGCCTCAAGCTAAACGCCAAAAAGTGTATAGTCATCCCTTTGGCAAAACAAAGTGCCCACAAATTACCACATAGGTTGTAATCCATTAAGTACAGAAGAAGTCATTAGGGACCTGGGGACCCAAGTTGATAGCAATCTCTCATTTGACAACCACGTGGCCAAAGTGGTTAGAAAAACATTTTATATAGCCCACCTAATCATGAAGGGATTCACATCTAGATCAGGGAGGTCATCGTGCCTCTTTACTCATACCTCATCAGGCCCATAATTGAGTACAATGCCCCTTTTGGGATGTACCTTACCAGACACCTGCAGCAACTGGAAAGACCCCAAAAGTACCTCACCAAGAGGATCAAAGGGCTCAAACAGATGCCATATGCTGCCCGGTTAAAGAAACTCCAGCTCTACTCAGTGGCATACCGCCTGCTCATAGGCGATCTGTGCCTGACGATAAAGCCATGTCCAACCCAGAATTAATGGACATGCTGCACCTCAGAAAATCCAAATCCCATCGAGCTACGCTCGAGAGACTTGAACCTCAGCACTGAAATAAATAGGACATGCTGGAGGGACAGCTTCATAACCCAGAGGCTCCCTTCACTCTGGAATAAAATCCCAGTCCAGGTTAGGCAGAGTCCCACATTGACTCTCTTCAAGAGGAATCTTGATGAGTGGATGGGAGATCGTAGGTTTACCCCGGCTATCACTTCTGTGTCACTGTTAAACAGAGGCACAGTATATTAACCTCAAAAAAAGGCATAGCAAAATTAATTTAAAATGGGTGGCGAAAGCCAAACACACTCTGGCTAGGCTTATAAATGCCCTAGGGCAGATAGCCTAGTATGAACCTATGAACCTATATAGATAGATGGTTATAGAGATACATATATATGTCTAAACGTATGTGTGTGTGTGTGTGTGTGTGTGTGTGTATATATATATATATATATATATATATATATATATATATATATATATATATATATATATAAATGTATATGTACATATATATATATATATATATATATATATATATATATATATATATATATATATATAAACGTGTGTGTGAGTGTGTGTGTGTGTTTGCATTTTACATTATTTAATTCTCTCAGTTCAATGTAAAGTTAATATATCATGTTTTCTTCTTGGCCCAGTTTGTGTCTAAAAAGATCATCAGTCCAGCACACTCTCATCATTAACAAGTGTAAAATGAATAAGTAAATGCTTTTCTTCATAATATTAATCATACTACTCACCCATTCTTTGACTCCAGTAGTTTCTTTTCATTCCCTTCATTTATTATTCAATTTGTTCACTAAGAAGTATAGGTAATTTTCTGGGAGTATTAATCACTGGCCATACATTAGAGTTATTTGAATGTACTATTCTTGTGGCAATACCCTGTAAAACCCAGCATAGACATATAGGGCCAGATTCTGTAAAATATCTGAAAGCTTTTTGTGGACAGTGCAGCACGCCAAGAAAGACTTCAGTGCACCTGCTGTGGACGTGATTCCTGAAGACACACTGAAGGTAGACTGAGTACATAAGTATTCAGCATTGGATAGTTAGGGATTCTGCACATGCCAGTGTGATTGCAAAACACATTGTGTGCACACAGTGCAACTCAGATGTGACAAACAGCCATGCTGATTCTGTTTTTGAAATCCTCGGTGCATACATTATAGACCCCAAGGAATTCAAGCAAATACTATGGATTAAGGTGAAATCTGTAGCAATACAAAGAAAATGCAACCTGCTGGTAATATACTGCAACAAGCAACAGTGATGCAAGCTATAAATGAGGTTGTGGTTGTGCACCCTAGAATGCAGTCAGCTAAAGTCAGAGCAAGGTCGCAGCTAAACCAGTTGTCAGACCAGGAAATAATTGACAGATATCATCTACACAGAAAAAATGGTGCAGGTTGTCTGTAACATGTGTGACCCACACATCTCTTTGCAGACCCTGTGAGGAACCCTCATCCTCCTTGAAAGCAAAGTGTTTCTCAGCCTGGGTCTATTTGCATCTGGGACATTCTAGAGACACATGGAGGATGCTGAGGGAGTATCAAAGACAGCTGTCAGTCGTATTCTTTCAAAATTCCTGAAAGCAATATGCAGCAAGGTGGATGACTGCATACATTTTCCATCCACCCCCATGGAGTGGAGAACTGTAATGCACCAGTTCTATAACATAGCAAACAAAGCCCATGCACACACACATAGGTTCATAGGTTCATAGGTAGGTACTAGGCTATTGGCCCAAGGGCCTAAGTAAGCCTAACCAACAAGGTTCCCTAATTTCCTGTGGCCCTGTCGAGCAGAGTCACAGAAGTGATCCCCGGGATGTATTTCCTATTTCCCATCCACTCAAGATTTTTTTTGAAGAGTGCTAATGAGGAACTTTGTTTGACATTGATGGGTAGCTTGCTCCAAAGTGTGGGAAGTCTCTGGGACAGGAATCTATCCCTCCAGCATGTCCTGTTTATTGTGGTAAGAAGATTTAGGTCCCTTGAGGATGTAGCTAGGACGGACTGGGATTTCTTTAGGTGTAGCATCTCCAACAGCTCTGGGTTTGACATAGCTTTATATGTTAGAAAGAGATCACCTCGGAGTAAGTGATATGCTATGGAGTAAAGCTGGAGGTTTTTGAGACAATCAGTGTAGGGCATCTGTTTGAGACCAGTAATCCTCTTTGTGAGATACATCTGTGGCCTTCTAGCTGCTGCAGATGTCTTTTGAGGTACATTCCAAAAGGGGCATTGTAATCTATAATGGGTCTAATGAGTGTTGAGTAGAGGAGAACAATGACCTCTTTTTTCTTGGATGAGAAACCTTTTGTGATGAGGTGTGCCATGTAGAAGGATTTCCTGACTATTGTGGCGATGTGATTATCAAAGGAGAGACCATTGTCCACCTGGGTCCCAAGGTCTCTTATCACACATTCGGCATTAAGTAGACTGCTGCCTATGTGGTAGTTTATGGGTACAGAGTTTTTACCAAAGGGGATGACAATGTACTTTTTGGCATTGAGCTTGAGGCCATGGCTCTGACACCAGGCATCTGTCTCAGTGAGGCCCTTTTGTAGGATGTCCACATCATTTGGGGACTTGACTATGGCTCCTAGTTTGCAGTCATCTGCAAACTCCATTAGCCAAAGGCCTTCTATGTTAGCCTGTACTTCAGAGAAGTAGATACCAAACAGGAGAGGTCCCAGGACTGAACCCTGTGGTACTCCAATTGTCACTGGTTTGAAGTCAGATTTGGAGTCTGCAACTTTTACAGTGTGGGTTCTGTCGGTGAGCCAGTTGGCAACCCATCTTGTGACGTAGGGACTTATACCTAGTTTAGTGAGTTCAACTATAATTCCAAAATGGGGGATGGTGTCAAAACCCTTGGCAAGGTCAAGATAGGCTGTGTGAGCCACCTTACCCTCGTCTACAGCTTTGATGACTGCCTCAAAGAAGACAATCAGGTTCAGGAGGCATGATCTGCCCTTCACAAACCCGAACTGGATGGGGTCCAGAGTTTGGAGATTACCAATGTTTTTGTTTATTAGTTCCATGATGATACATTTCATGGCCTTACAGGTCAGGCTCATCAGGCTAATAAGGCGATAGTTCCTGGGATCAGTGGTAGCTCCCCCTTTGTGGAGTGGGATAACTGTTGCTGTGTGACATTCAGTGGGCACAAAGCCTGATGTGAGGCTATGATTGAACATGGTGCATAGGTGGGGAGCCAGTTCATTATGAAGTTTGTGTAAAATGCAGCCTGGGATGTTGTCTAGTCCCATGGGTGTGTGTTTGTGGCTTTAGAGAGTGCAGCTTTTACCTGTGTAGTTGTGATTACAGGGACTCTGCATTCTTCCTGTATAGATATGGGCCAATTAGGGGGTGGGGGTGGGGGGTAAAGTTACCACTGAACTTATCTGCCAGGATGTTGGCAATATCAGTTGGTTCTGTAATTTTCATGCTGTTGTGCTGTAACTCAGAGCAGATCTGGGTGTTGCCATTGAAATTCTTGATATAGCTATAGAATGCGTTGTGATTCCCCTTAGAATCAGTGGCAATTTTGTTTTCATAGCTAGCTTTGGAGGATCTTATAAGGGATCTCAGCTTGTTACTGAGGCTGACCAGGGAGCTCCTCCACTCATGGGATCTTACTCTGTTTTGCAAGTTTCTTCCTTATGTTGTAGAGTTTGTTTATGGCAAGGGACCACCAGATTGGCTTCCTTTTTTTGGAGAATAGCGTTTTGGTTCTGTTTGGGATAGCACAATCCATGCACTCATGTAAGTGCTTATAGAGTGCATTTGTGTAGGATTCAGCAGTTGTAAATGTATTGTCCATCTGCATGGGTGTCATGAAGTTCGCCACTTCTGTCTTAAGAAGCATGAAGTTGGCTTTGTAGACATTTTTTACCATGGTTTCCTTAATGGGGGGTGGGGGCAAGATGTGGATACCTAGAGTGATTAGCTTATGGTCGGATCTGAGCAATGAGGAGTTGACTTCAGATGTGGAACACCGGTCACTCATGTTGGTAATGACTAGGTCTATGATATTGTTGCCACTGGTGGGGGTGTGGATAAGTTGATCCAGGACATTGGAATTTATGAATTCCAGAAAGCGTTGAGCAAAGGAGTTGGTACATGAGTAGTTTTCCCAGTTAATGGTGGGGTATTTGAAATTGCCCATTATTAGGGTGTTTGGTTGAACCCTAATATTTTCCAGTATATCAAGAAAAGAGGAGTGGGAATCCTTGTTGATGGTGGGGATCTGTAGCAGCTACAATTTGGATTGCAGTTTTGCCCAGAGTTAGTTGCACTTGGATAACCTCGGATGCATTATGCTGAGCAACTAGCCTGGAGCTGTGGATATCTGTAATGAATATGGACAGACCTCCGCCTTTGGTGTTCTGGTCCAGGTTAGGTGGCCGAAAAGTGTGGTATGAGTTATAGCCTGGTAATGCAGGGGTGCTGTCTGGAGCCTTGAACCAGATCTCAGTCACTGCACAGATATTGATGTTCTCCATTTTAAGGAGTGCCTAGAGGGAGTGCATTCTGAGATTTAGACTTCTAGCATTGAATAGCATTATCCACCATTTTTGCTTGCCTGTTCCTGTTACAGTGGTGAATTTGTCATTTGAACCTTGCCTAAAAAAAGCACTATAGGGGCAGCAAGAGTCTAGTCAGTATCTGGAATCCCAGGGGTGACAGGTGCAAGCCATCTCTGGCAAAGCATCGGGGTCTATTGACCATGTCGTCCCAGGCAGAGAGATACTGGATCCCCTTAGAATGACACCAGAAGCTTAGCTAATTGTTGAAGTCAATCATTTTGTTCTTGTACTGAGGTATCAATCTGGGCAATGGTAGGATGCTACTCAGGACTAGGGTCATACCTGCCTGGACTACAAGATTGGAGAGCTCTTCCATGTCTCTTTTCATGTAGTGCAGGGAGGTACGTCTCAGGTTGTTCACACCAACATGGGCAATGACAGAGTCATATTTTTACTTGTTGTGGAGTGACTTGAGTGCGTGGGTTACGTGGTGGATCCTGGCACCTGGCAGGCAGCTGACCGTAACCTTTTTCTTGTTTAGCCTGGTGAGTGGGACATCAGTGTGCCTGACTATAGAGTCACCTATTTGCCTTAAGGGCTGTGGTTGACTGGCACACTGAGTCTGTGGGCTATGTGTCATTTGGGTTGTGTTGGGGGGGGTGGAGATTGCTTGAATTTCTGCTTTGGAGGTCTCTGTTGCTTGACCAGATTATTATTGAGAGTGTCCGTGAATGTTTTTGTGCTTCTATGTGTGGATTTTGGTGGTGTAGGTTTAGTGGGACTATGTAATGAGTCTGGTATGGTGCAAGTGTTTACCTTCTCCTCTTGACTGTCAAGTTCAGTCTTGGTTGGAGAGAGCTTTACCTCCAGCTTGGCTAGATAAGTGCATCTCTCACAGGTTGTAGTGTTGGGTGGTAGGAGATGAGGGTTGTCTGTGTACATGAGGCAATTGCTACATTGCCCCAAGATGCCCAAATTCATCAGATAGACAGGAGAGAGCACTGGGAGCTGACCCTTGGACATGCCTGAATAAAAAAACTACTTTCCTCCAGACAAGTGAGGAAAGTGAATACAAAAGCTGTTTTTTTCTAAGCACGTGAAGGAAGTAAGTACAAAACTGTTTTCCTCTAGGTAATGTAGTAATTTGTAGCTTAGTTAGTGCTTACAACAAAGTTCTGAACAAGTGCTGAGCATGAATAAGCAAATTCAAGTGCTGAAACTAAGAATCTGTATCTGAACTAGACTAGTCACAAGAAAGAAACAAGTGCAAATGTGGGCTTTTAAATCAGAAAGTTGAAAGAGATGAAAAAATTGCCCAAATGGCCAATAACTGCAATTTCTGAGCCAGAAACTGCTTCTTATGTGGTAGATAGTTACCTAGTGTTTACCACTCCCACTGATAAGCTAGCAGGCTTCCCTCCTCCAACACAGAAAGGCTTGGGGGCCTCAGGAGCTTACAAACAGTCCTGGATATAGCAAATCTGTATCTGCACTAGACTAGTTACAAGAAAAGGGGAAACAAGTGCAAATGCTGGTTTTTAAATCAGAAAGTGGAGAGAGATGAAAAAACTTCCCAAATAGCCAATGACTACAATTTCTGGGCCAGAACTTCTCCTTATGTGGTAGATAGGTCACCTAGTGCTTACCACTCCCACTGATAAGCTAGAAGGCTTCCCTCCAACACAAAAAGGATTGGGGGGCTCAGGAGCTTACAAACAGTCCTGGATACAACAAATCTGTATCTGGACTAGACAAGTTACAGGAAGGGGGGAAACAAGTGTAAATGCGAGCTTTTAAATCAAGAAGTTTAGAGAGATGGAAAACCTGCCCAAATGGCCAGAAACCACCCCTTATGTGGTAGATAGTTTACCTAGTGCTTACCACTCCCACTGATAAACAAGCAGGCTTCCCTCCAACCCAGACAGGCTAGGGGGGCTCAGAAGCTTACAAACAGTCCTGGATATAGCAAATCTGTATCTGGACTAGACTAGTTACAGGAAAGGCGGGAAACAAGCATACATTTTTTGTCACAGTTAAGCAGAACACAGGGAGTCTAGCATGTTTTTTTTTGTAAAGGAAAGGGAGAGAGGAGAAGCAGAAAATAATTTAAGGTTAGGAAACTAAGTGGGATGGCCTTCTCAAATGTTCTCTCTGTATTAGGTAGAATGAGCTAATGACACTAGACTGGGAGGAGTGTCCCAGATCAAATTTAGAGTAGGGGTGGGCAACTGCAAAGCCACCAAGTATAACAGCAAGACACCAACAGGGAGGGAGGGTGGAGAACAGTACTAAAGCTACTAGCCTATACTCTTTTAGACAGTAAACACTACAGAAATGTTTATCACAGCAGAAGAACAGCAGTGAGCCACAGAATGAAAGTTTTAAACAGATAAATGAGCTAGGAGACTCTACAGAAAGCTTTTAACTGCAAACAAATCAGTTATATGATACACTTCTTGGCAGGAAATCAGAACAAACAAATATGTGCTTAACAAGTAAAGAAAAATTCCCGTTAATATCTTTCAAACAGTGAAACTAGCTAAAAAGCTTTACAAACAGTGTGACAGTAAAAACCTTATTTATCAGGCCCTGTAAGGCAGACAATTTTTGTTTAAACATGCAGATTAGTTAATAGCAATAAAATACAGTAAAAAGTATGCAGCATGCAATAAAAAGTGTTATATATAAATTGCTAGAAGCAATAATTAGTAAAAATAAGCAAAAAAACAGGATACTTATTGTTATATATCTCAGATCAGAGTTGTAGACAATACCCCTCCTCCACTCGGCTCAGTGTGTATAGACAGAAATCCGATCAAAGTTAGGGCTTAAATACCAGAAGATACAACCTTAAACAACCTTTTTAAAAAAAAAGCTCAAAAGAACCACTGAGTGCTTACTCCAGTCCCTAGACCATCCAACCTCCAGCAGCCAGCAGCCAATTAACACAATCCTGCCATGAAGGTAAAGAAATGCTTCTGCTAATTCAAGATGGCCTGGTCATGTGCTCAGACCAACCACTGCAAAAACAGATAGGCCCAGAGACAGCAAATCTGAACTGGGACAATACTAAAGCTACTAGACTACACTCTTTTAGACAGTAAACACTACAGAAATGTTTATCACAGCAGAATGCTTTTAACTGCAAACAAATCTGTTATATTATACACTTCTTGGCAGGAAATCAGAACAAGCAAATAGGTTCTTAACAAGTAGAGAACATTTCTCATTAATACCTTTCATACAGTGAAACTAGCTAAAAAGCTTTACAAACAGTGTGACAGTAAAAACCTTATTTATCAGGCCCTGTACGGCAGACAATTTTAGTTTAACCATGCAGATTAGTTAATAACAATAAAATACAGTAAAAAGTATGCAGCAGGCAATAAAAAGTGCTATATATAAATTGCTAGAAGCAATAACTAGTAAAAATAAACAAAAAACAGGATACTTATTGTTATATATCTCAGATCAGAGTTGTAGTTAATGCACCGCCTCCCATAGTGTGTATAGACCTATCAACGTACCAGTACATCCAGAAGCTGACCAATACATAAACAGAAAGGGATGGCCATCCATGGACTGTCAAGTTGCTTGTGCAGCAGATGGCAGCTCAACAAATATCATGGCAGCACACCCAGGAAGTGCCCATAATGCTGCCATTTGGTGGGAAAGTGGACTCAGGGCTACATTCCCGCAAGGTGAAATAACTGAGAGACTGCTAGTTGGTAAGTACAGAAACACAGCTAGGATGCACGTTAAAGGATACCCTTCTCAACAATATCCAGTATGAAAAAAAGTGTTTTTATTCTCCACAAGAGGTGACTATTGTTATCCACTTGAGCTGTGGCTAATGATCCTGTACCATGAACCATCCAACCCTGCACAAGAGGCACACACAATAACCAGAAGTACCATAGAGCATGTGTTCGGTATATTGAAAGCTAGGTTCAGATATCTGGGCACATCCAGGGGTGTACTGCAATACACACCTGAGAAGACAGCACAGATGATAACGGTATGTGCCATGATCCACAACATACTAACCAGAACACATGGTGGTCTTCCAGCTGCAGGTGTGGATGAACTACCACAAGAACCACAAATGTCTGAAGAGGACATCCCACAGTTATCAGAAGAGGAGCAGGAGGACATAAGGGACAGAAGTCACAGGCATGGGCAACACAGATTGCATCTAATTGCAAATACCAACTAGATGTACATACTGAGCATCACACATACCATAAGCCTAACATATTCCAATGTGAACACATGCAAATGTGTCAGAAAAGTCACCTTGGGGCACAACTGGCACAGGTATGCATACACACTCAGTTTGTTGTATCACTGTGTGGTAAACAATAATGGGCACACATCAGTGCTACACTTATATATCGGTGCAATGTTATAACATGAAAAAAGAGAAAGCACATAGAACATAATGCAGACATTTTTATTAATGAAAACGTATATTAAAGTACAGTGGTATTGAAATAACATGAGGCAGCTATGTGTACTACACTGTTGGACACACTATAATGCAGTCTTGGTTGACCTCACTATGTCTCACACCATGGTCTGCCCTACCATGACAATGAACAGACACATCCTGCCCTTGCTGATCCATAGAGGAGATGGATGGAGGTACAATACCATGTTGAGATGAAGGAGCATGACTGTGAGTTGAAGGCCTTATGACAGGTGGGACCTCAGCAGATAGGGCAGCAGTTGACATCTGTGTAGGATGGCCTACAGACAGGGATTCTCAATGGCCAATGGCAGTTTTATGGACACATGGCCTGCCTCTCACTGGTTGTAATCTGCTGAGCACAGTCATGGAACGCAAAATCCTGGTTGTTGTATGACACTGCTGCAATACTGTAGAGGCCATGGCTGTATGCCACAACCAGCAGACCCTCATTATGGGAGGCCAATAAGCCATAATCTCACCATGTCTGTGCACTTGTCCTTCATGCATGAGACATAGCTGGTGTGCCATATGATCTGTGGCATGGGCAAGTGCACAGACATCCATTTGCCTGCAGCAGGAGGTGGACACTCTCTGACACCTGGCCATGTACATCTGTTCACCTATGCCTATGATGATGCCCTGTATCTGGTTGTTGTGTGGATCTGCCAACAGCAGTGCTTCCAAATGTGGTGTGTTAATCAACAGCCCCTCCCTGTTCAACGTCCACTGTGCCATCATTCTCTGAATGTGTTGACAAGTGGGACTCCACATCTGAGGATGAATCCAGTGTAACATCATTGTCAACCTCACGGATGAACTGTCCAAAAAACTCAAGGTCCTCTGTACCAGGGTTCCTACTACCATGCTGAGACACAGCACAAACAACATCATGATTGCTGAACGGGCTGCTGGATGATAAAGACAGTTGATGTGCTACAAGATACAAAGACACAGAGCAGGACAATGTGCCTGCAATACATGATGAATATCAGACACATGGCATATATATTTCACTGAAATGTTGCAAATATTAATTACTTCACTTGTAGTGTACTGTATGTATATTTCATGGAATGTACATACCATTACTATATAATCTATCAACATGGCCAACATACATGACATATGTGATGCATAAAAAACTAAACACACATCTGGCAAACACTCATGGGATGATGTTGTTGTTCCATTGGGGTGAACTTCAACTAGTTTAGGGAAAGAAAAAAACATTACAGATCCCATCATTCACACCATTGATCAGGTGAACACAGTTAAAGCATACAGAATGTGTGACATATGCATACTACTCGTATGTGCACTTGACTCCTGATGTGTAAAGGTTGTGGGTTGTACTGTGTGTTCTGCAATGGGAAAGTAAAGAGAAAGACAGCATAGTCATGTATTTTGCAAAATGAATACTGATACCATCACATGTACAACACAGTAGTATGGGCTGCAAATATTCATGTGATGGACATTGCGACCATACACCAGACAGGCCTGTATTGACAAATATTGACAAAAATGGCAGACATCATGTGAGCTACACATTGTTGAAAGCTATGACAATGTTACTGCAACATACCTGGTCTGCATGTGCTTGATAATGCATAGCTTGCCCTCTACTTGATGTACATGTATCATTCAATGTTAGTGAAACAACAATATAATAGTAAACAGCAGTGCCATAAAACGAGGTAGGGGCACAAACAAAGTAGTGTGCAGAGCAACAATATACAGACACTCATCTTCTGCTCCATGATGTAGGCCTAAAGTAGATGGGCCTGTGAATATTAATGCAATAACCATTACAAATGTTGTTTGCACTACTCTGTCTGTAACTCAGATGTACCAATATATGTAATTATTTTCATCCTCCTCAACCTCTGTGGAAGTGTGTTCAGGGCTCAACTCTGCTGCTGTAAATCAAACGCAGCAATGCATGAATATGTAGTGAGTGTCATAATACTCATTCCTGTACTGAACATAAATACATAAATGTCCGTCCTGGAACTCCAACTTTAATCCCACCACCAGGGATTCATATGTATGTAATGAGGCCAAAAACACTGTGATGTCATCGGAGGTCAGTGGTGATCCACTACTGGTGGCATCCCTCGATTTCTTATAAAGTATCACTCTGTTGGCTGCACGAAGGATTGTATTCACGTAGTGTTATTTACAGGCCTCACGGGATCAGTTGTGGCCTCCAACTTCATTGATCATGTGGGTGAGGTCCATCCAGATTTCATCTTTCCAAAAAGTATCTCCTGAATGGCGTAGTAGTCTCATTCCATGTTGGCAGATAGCATCAATTATGATGTCATTTTGCTATTTTGCTGAGGGGAAAAGTTGTAACTCCTAGGATGTTTGGCCATCTGAAAAATATTGATACCCACATGATAATATTCATGGTTGACGACATTTATGCATTTGATTCTGTGAACAGCATGTGTCAAAATAAATCCTATGCATTCCTGTGCAGTGCAAAGATCTGCATAACACTTTTTGTGATAAATACTAACAGGACATGTAAAAAGCATCAGCAATGGGTTCATACAGCATAACTTGGAATATCTGTACAGTTCATGATTCCTGACACTATATGCATATGCAGAAGGAAAGTCTAAAGACAACAGCATCATGCCACCACAGTCTGTATTTCACGTTAAAGTACTACATATATTAACAATTAAACAACTTACTGAATATTATAAGTGATGTATATTAATTAATCTTGTTCCATGAGTGGTTTTTGGTCCGAAGAAGCTCAAACGGGTGAAAGCGCTTACCTACTATTGCTTGCAATAAACACTTTGGATTTTTTTTGGTACTCTTCGTGTGGACTTTTGGATTTCTTGATTTACTTATTTTATCAAGATTATCTTGTGTATACAGCATATGTGGGTACAGTTGGACAGTCTTGGTCAGCTCCTAAGCTTTTTGACTTTGCGCTCATTGATTTACCGTTGCGATAGGAGCGTTTTTTTCCTGGCTGCATGTTTCGTTTGTTAACTTACCGAATAAGTCAGAATAACTCAGGATCCATAGGCAGTACAAATACAAAGTAAATTGAGACAGTGGTAATAACACCTTTGTTAAGAGGTATCATTGAATAAATATCCGTAATAGCAACAAGGCATATTTTATCACTGTTTTAGGAAGCATGATTTAAGAAATATCTGTAAGATCAACCTCACATACTAAATGCAGATACTTTCATAATCTATAGGTTTCTGTAGTTAAACCACAGAGTACAGGGAATTAGCAGTAAGAATTGTTTTTATCATTTGCAGTGGAACTCTGTCTATACAACTGAATATGGGACTGAACCAAGATATTTAGGACAGCAACACCTTTATGCATAAATTTCCAAACAACATGACTCCAGGAAACTTTAACAAATTTAGTTAATCTTAATATTTTGAGTAAATATGACTTTAAACATGTACCTTTTGAAATTATTATCTTTAACAGATGGAATAATTACCACTACAAAGCTCCCACCAGTTGCCAATGCATCTCACTCTTAAACTCACAGAATCAAAGTGCCCCTTGTGTACACCTAGCTTTATGTACCATTTGTGCCATACCTAATTACTGAGGTTAAGGAAAATGCAAGTTTTTGGAATCCCATTTGTGCACATCCATGTAAATTGCCATTATGCGACAAACAGCCAGGTATACTGTGTAAACACCCAATAGGTATAGATAAATGGTACCATGTGTGGCATGTACCCATTATCTTCCTGTAATCTTAGAACATGATATCAGTGCCGCTTTGAAATATTATGATACATTTACTGATCAGACCTTTGCTAAATGTGAACGGAGTGGTACCTCAGTGAGAATGTCTGCGTTTTTGCGTTTTTCAGATTTCTACTACTTGAAGATCATGATGGCTACTTCAAGGAGGTTGATATATCCATACACCCAACTGGACTGACAAGGAGATGCCCCAGATGTTGACGGTGTATGCCAGACTGGAGCAGTGAATGAAAGCCAGATCCAGCAACTTCATTACAATTGATGTATATAACCAGATTGCAAGGTAACATCGATGGAGGATGGGGATCTACTGCAGGTTTGTCAACACTATCATGATCTGCATCCAAGGGACACAGTGAAGCTTTGAAGGAGGGTCAATGAGGAAGGGAGGCAGCCTTTACAATGTAGGACATCTGCATACAAGCTGCTGGCTAATGCTTGTGATACATCCTTGGTTTCATTATACTTTTGTGTTACCCAGTGTAGTTTTCTCACATCCATGTGCACAACTTGCTATATTCATTATTGTCTACTGTTACATATTTTAACATATTATTACATGTCATTGGTGTATGTATATTTACTGACCTTTATTTCATGAACATTCCATTTATGCCACAGACACACATACATACACATGTACACCTGTGTGTAGCCTTTGACACGGCATATGTATGTACCATATGCACATTCCATTACACATTTGCTTTGTTTGTGTACACCTATTTATGTATGTAGCAGCCTTTGTGCTTTTTCTGCAGTCCTTCTGTTTGGCACTGTGCTTGGTTGTTTGCCTTTCACATGCATGGTCATAGGTTTTTAATGCTACATGTATTATGTAGATATCCATAGTTGTCTCTGAGTTTAGTGTAATGAGTGATGTGAATATACATGTATTACAAATAGTCTTGCAGCTTAGAAGCACTTATTATACATTAGTGCATGGTATACAGAAATACTTATGGTTGTCTGAGATGCTTCTGTGTGTACACCTGAAAATTTATGTTACGAATGCCATGCCGTTTACTTTGGGATACTTGGCATTTGTTTTTTTTTTATTATTTTTTGTTATCACAATGGAGTCAGTGACATTCTGTAGTTGTCCATAACCTTACTGTACAGATTTTGTTATATTTCTAAACAACTATCAGGACTCTGGATTTGTGATCATCTTTCCATTTGTTTGGTAATGTACAACATTGTTGGACAACCATTTCTTATAATGATGGGTTACTCGTGCATTTTTGTAGTATGCCATTGTATCTGTGGTACTCTGTTGTGTGCTGAGGTATTCTGAGTTTCTTGTTATTAGCATATTACAATGTGATCCACAACTTTTGGTCTGCTATTAGCATAATGTGCCAGATTCCAAAAATGTTACAGAATCTGGCCCACAGGATTTCATTGCTATGATCTTGTACAGAATCAGAAATTACTCTCTGTATGAATGATTTTCAAGCATGCCATCTTTGCTTTAACACTGTGCCTTATTTTTAACATCACTAGCTATTTACAAACTACATAACTAAAATTATTGGGGAAATTTAGTTTTTTAAATTTACCTAATTAAAAAAGAAATTTCAAATTTCTCAGTTTTATAATTACATGTCAGCAGTACTTGACCTAACGGTACTAAATTATGGTCAGAATAACCTAACAATGTGCACACAAAGCTCTCTTCTGAGTATTTTCCAGTCTCAATTTACAAGTATTTATTGACAGCATTTTACACTCTACAATTGTGTTTCATTTAAATGCTACATTCTGTCATTAAATGCTACATTCTGTCCATTAGTTATTGATATCATCTGTCCATCCAGAACCCCATTTACCCATTTGTACACATGGGGTCGGGGTGTCACTTTAACAGTGGCAATCATCTAGAGTCAATATATCTTTCCAAAAAGGTGCCTTGCACATTTGTCTCACTATCTCTGACACATGATACTGTATCTTAAAATTTTGACTTTTATACTACTAACAAATTATTCTTTTTCACACCTCTGAACTATGGCATAGATACAAATTCTTTTGAACATACTTGTTTTTCCATCTGCACATCAGAGAAAGGGTTCTTTCAAATATTCTTCAGCATTGATATATGAACATTGTTTATTCTTATTCTTATAACCAGACTTACTAGAAACTATAATTAAAACAATGTGAGCACCCTGGCCTCCATTTTAGATCCTCTCATGGCTTTTTTCCTATCCATTACTTTCATAACACATACTTGCTTTATTTCATGTTTGCATCATTATTTGACTTGTATGTTATCTTATGCATATGCCTTTTAAAATATTTTTTTGTTGTTGTTGTTTGTCTTTTCCCGGTTAGGGGTCGCCACAGCAGAACTCCGGTCTGCTAATGATTGGCAGTTGGTTTTTATGGTGTCGAGTTGCCAGCCCAACGCCCAACCTTCAATGAAGGCACGAACATTCAACGCATGTCTTTCGAACGCCCACTTGACCGCAGGAAGGACATGCAGACTCCACACAGAAGGCACTCCCAACCCAAACCGAGAATCGAACGGGAGAACCTCTTGCTGTGAGGCAACAATGCTACCGCTGTACCACAGCAGAATTGTATATGCCTTTTAAAATATAATTATTTTAAATGTGCAATAATAGTTTAACTTGTTTTTCACATACCCATGGCTTTTCATAAGGTCATCTCTATTTCTCGTAATAGTGTGCCATTTGTTTTATCATTTCTCATATCAGAAATGATTCTATCTGCTATTAAAGTAAAACTCCACCATAGAACTAAAAAACACTGTTTTTTCACTCTATCTTTGTTTACTGACCTATTTTAACACCTCAAATTCAATCTAAGTGCTTTAATTGTAATTTTAGCCTGTTTTCCACAACATGGTTACCAATGGGGCTTGATGTATCAATGTGATCTTGTACTCCCTCAACCCTTTCTCTTTCCCATAATACTTTGTATGACTCATGATAGACATAAGGAAGTAACTTTGAATTCCCATGTCATTAACAAATAATGGGATTTGGGAGGGTCACTGTTATTTTCTTTACTTTCTGTAAAAGGACTGCTTCTTTTCTGTCTCTAATCACCCTCATTTATGTTTGGCTTAGACCTTGTTTTACACTATACTTAGAAGTTATCCAGCTACAGCCAGAAAAGTAACTAAATTGCAGGTCTTTGTTCAGTGTTTTCTTTTGTAGTTCAAGAGGAATTGAGAGTCTCCTCCCCCCAGACTATGGCAGAGGTGTTAAAACTGTCACTGCACTGACAGACCCTTGCAGAATCAATTCCTCAGACTACAAAAGAAAACCGTGAACAAAGGCCTGCAATTTAGTTACTTTTCTGGCTGTAGCTGGATAACTTTTACATATAGTGTAAAACAAGGCCAAACATAAATGAGGGTGATTAGAGACAGAAAAGAAGCAGTCATTTTACAGAAAGTAAAGAAAATAACAGTGACCCTCCAAAGTCCATTATATGTCAATGGCATGGGAATTCAAAGTTACTTCCTTATGTCTGGCATGAATCATACAAAGAATTATGGGAAAGAGAAAGGGCTGAGGGAGTACAAGATCACATTGATACATCAAGCCCCATTGGTAGCCATTTTGTGAAAAACAGGGTAAAATTACAAATAAAGCACTTAGAGTGATTTTCAGGTATTAAAATGGGTCAGGAAACAAAGATTTAATGAAAAAAAATTTTTTTTAGTTCTAGGGTGGAGTTTTCCTTTAATGAATTATGCAGTGTACTAAATTCTGATTTGTTGATTTTGTTCCTCAGTTCAGTAGCATATGCATCTAGAGTCTCTGAATAAGATAAGTAGTTGTTGTTGTTCTTTCGGCTTTTCCCAATTTGGGGTTGCCATAGCGGAACTCCGGTCCGCTAATGATTGGAAGTAGATTTTCATGGTAAGATAAGTTAACTGGTAATAAATAATCTCTAATAAATTGCAAATTCTTTCTGGGCTTAGAATAATCCTTCTCTACTTTCTGCTGTTTTGTCTTTCTCTTAAAGAAAATTAAAAGACTTAAATATCTTTATGTCTTCTTCACAACCAACATGCAGGAATGCAGCCCATTGGTCCTTTTTAATCTTTTTGAATAATCCACTCAGGGAGAAATAAATCAATGTTCTTGATCCACAGCTACCAGATTTCATTCAAGTTGCCTTCAAGTAAAAGAAATGGAGGAAGGCAGAACTGAATCGTTTTTTAACTAAGAATTATAATTATGTAAACAAAATTAAAAAAAGAATTATAATTCTGTAGTTCCAAACACATATATTCTTGAAAAAAAATATGTAGCTCCAAATACGTATATTCATGAAAGAAAATATATTTATTCAGTTATTCTGTCAAATATTTCACAACTCTGACATCATGTCATGGCAACAGGCTTAATAAATATCATGCAATAGTCTTACTTCCAAGAAGTATGTATTCAGAATTAGAATTTTGTAGAAAAAAATGTGTGTCACATATGACATGCAAATCATCACAGTAAGCTCATGAGCATTAGTGCTATATACCCATATATGATAGCAAGCATGTTGTGTTTTCTGTAAATGGTGAATATAGTTTATGGTTTACCAGAGCTGTGTCCAACAGAAAGTGTTGAAATAAAAAGAGGTGGGTTAGAAGTCAGTAGCTAATGTTTTCGGAAAGATTTTTTTTAAATTTATTTTATTTATTTCCATTAGCTAACTGGTTGGTGCACTGGTCCATTGACTTTCTAAGCCATTACCTGGGCCATCAAGGCAGTATACAGATCTTAAGAAATTATTATAGCAGTGATGTGAAAAAACAATTGGAACATGTCTGCACAAGACATGAGAAAATCAAAATCTCTGTGTAGCCATTGTATAGAATAGGGGTCTAGAAACATTAATATGTCTGTGTACTATATTAGGTTATTATTATTATTAAAGAAGCGGCTTTACTTAATAAATAGTTTTAGAGGTAACAAACAAAACTGCTTGCATCTTCTTCTTCTTCTTTCGGCTGCTACCATTAGGGGTCGCCACAGCAGATCAACTGTTTCCATTTTTTCCTGTCCTCTGCATCTTGCTCTGTCACACCAACCACATGCATGTCCCCTCTCACCACATCCATAAACCTTATCTTAGGCCTCCCTCTTTTCCTGTTACCTGGCAGCTTAATCCTTAGCATCTTTTTCCCAATATACTCTGCATCCCTCCTCAGCACATGTCCAAACCAACATAATCTTGCCTCTCTGGCTTTGTCTCCAAACCTTCCAACCTGGGCTGACCCTCTAATATACTTATTCCTAATCCTGTCCATCCTCATCACACCCAGTGCAAATCTTAACATCTTCAACTCTGCCACGTCAAGCTCTGACTCCTGACTTTTTGTCAATGCTACTGCCTCCAACCCATATAACATAGCTGGTCTCACTATCCTCTTGTAGACCTTCCCTTTCACTCTTACTGGTACTCGTCTGTCACAAATTACTCCTGACACTCTTCTCCACCCACTCCATCCTGCCTGTACTCTCTTCTTCACCTCTCTTCCACACTCACCATTACTCTGAACTGTTGATCTCAAGTACTTAAATTCATCCACCTTCGTCACCTCTACTCCCTGCATCCTCACCATTCCTCTATCCTCCCTCTCATTCACACACATATATTCTGTCTTAGTCCTGCTGACCTTCATTCCTCTTCTCTCTAGAGCATATCTCCACTTCTTCAGGGTCTCCTCCACCTGTTCCTTACTCTCACTACAGATCACAATGTCATCTGCAAACATCATAGTCCATGGGGACTCCTGTCTGATCTCGTCTGTCAACCTGTCCATCACCATTGCAAATAGGAAAGGGCTCAGAGCTGATCCTTGATGTAATCCCACCTCCACCTTAAACGCATCCGTCACTCCCACCGCAGACCTCACCGCTGTCACACTACCCTCATACATATCCTGTACCACTCTTACATACTTCTCTGAGACTCCCGACTTCCTCATACAATACCACAACTCCTCTCTAGGCACCCTGTCATATGCTTTCTCTAAATCCAAAAAGACACAATGCAACTCCTTCTGACCTTCTCTGTACTTCTACATCAACACTCTCAGAGCAAACATCGCATCTGTAGTGCTCTTTCCTGGCATGAAACCATACTGCTGATCACTAATCATCACCTCCCTTCTTAACCTAGCTTCCACTACTCTTTCCCATAACTTCATGCTGTGACTAATCAGTTTAATCCCTCTGTAGTTACTACAGCTCTGCACATCACCCTTATTCTTAAAAATTGGTACCAAAACACTTTTTCTCCATTCCTCAGGCATCCTCGCACTTTCCAAGATTTCATTAAACAATCTAGTTAAAAACTCCACTGCCATTTCTCCTAAACACTTCCATGCTTCCACAGGTATGTCATCTGGACCAACAG
This sequence comes from Protopterus annectens, assembly GCF_019279795.1. NCBI lineage: Eukaryota > Metazoa > Chordata > Ceratodontiformes > Protopteridae > Protopterus > Protopterus annectens. The sequence goes on from NC_056729.1 coordinate 1,602,396,152, forward strand.
CCCTTCCATTCTTCATCCTCTTCATAGCTATCCTTACTTCCTCCTTGCTAATCCACTGCACTTCATGATTCACTATCCGCACATCATCCAACCTTCTCTTCCTCTCATTCTCTTCATTCATCAACCCCTCAAAGTACTCTTTCCATCTGCTCAACACACTCTCCTCGCTTGTGAGTAAGTTTCCCTCATTATCCTTTATCACCCTTACCTGCTGCACATCTTTACTAGCTCAGTCCCTCTGTCCAGCCAATCGGTACAGGTCCTTTTCTCCCTCCTTAGTGTCCAACCTTTTATACAACTCTTCATAAGCCTTATCCTTAGCCTTTGCCACCTCTCTCTTTGCCATGCACCTCATCTCCTTATACTCTTGTCTACTTTCTTCATCTCTTTGACAATCCCACTTCTTCTTCGCCAACCTCTTTCTCTGTATACTCTCCTGTACTTCTTCATTCCACCACCAGGTCTCCTTGTCCTCCTTCCTCTTTCCAGATGTCACACCAAGCACCTTTCTGGCCATCTCTCTTACTAGCTCTGCAGTAGTTACCCAGCTATCTGGTAACTCTTCACTGCCATCCAGTGCCCATCTCAACTCTTCCCTGAACATCACCTCACAATTACCCTTTTTCAATTTCCACCATTTGATCCGTGGTGCTGCCCTCACACTCATCCTCCTCTTCTTGATCACCAATGCCATCCTGAAAACCACCATCCTATGCTGCCTAACTACACTTTCCCCTGCCACCACTTTACAGTCTCCAATCTCCTTCAGACTGGCCATTCTACATAAGATATAATCCACCTGTGTGCATCTTCCTCCACTCTTGTATGTCACCCTATGCTTCTCCCTCTTGTTAAAATATGTATTCATCACAGCCATGTCCATCCTTTTCACAAAATCCACTACCATCTGACCTTCTGCATTCCATTGCTTAACACCATACCTACCCACCACTTCCTCATCCCCTCTGTTCCCTTCACCAACATGCCCATTGAAATCTCCTCCAATCACCAGTCTCTCACCCTTGGGTACAGTCATCACCACTTCATCCAACTCACTCCAAACTTTTTCTTTCTTATCCATTGCACACCAAACTTTTGGAGCATATGCACTAACAACATTCATCATTACACCATCAATTTCCAGCTTCATAAACATCACTCTATCCAACACACTTTTCACCTCCAAAACACTTTTAGCATACTGTTCCTTCAAGATAATGCCTACGCCATTTCTCCTCCCATCCACACCATGATAAAACAATTTGAAACCACCTCTGATACACCTAGCCTTGCTCACCTTCCATCTGGTCTCTTGCGCACACAATATACCAACCTTCCTTCGGTCCATCATATCAGCTAGCTCTCTCCCTATACCAGTCATACTTGCATATATATAAGTCATATGCTTGCATAATAAAGCATTTTAGTTCAGCTGAATATTGCTCAGCATAGTGTCCTAGAGCTCTATATTAAAACACATACTTATTCCTGCATGTATACTTGTCATTAGAGAAATGTACTATGCTGATTTGTTTTATACTATTAGTGCCAGATGAGTTACTTGTATATATGATGTTATTTTTTTTTTGCTACAAGCACGATGCATCTGATAGTAGCTAAAAATTCTCAGTAAATGGTTTCCCTAAAGACAACTATACATTCAAAGATCAGCAAGTTGAACCTGTTCATTATACAGCTGAAACTTATTGAAAGTAAACCAGATTTTTTAGAAATCTCAGTCTATAGTCAAGTGCCAAATTGAAATGGGCTCTTTAATGAACAGTTGTCCACCAGTTATAGTGCACATGCCTAGAAAATAATTCCAGGGAACCAGAGCTGTTAAATTCCCATGAAGTTTAAAGACTTTATTACACAGGGAGACCAAAGCATAAAATGTCAGAAGTTCCCCGCATTGTTGTTGAATCATAACCATTTTAAGCCTTAGTGCCTAAAATGTAAGAGCCACAGTTGGGGCAGGGCAAAGGGGGCTGATGCCCAAGATACAAGCTCTTAGGGGAGCATGACTGGCAGTGTATCAGAGGTGCTGATTGGTTCCTGCAAGTCAGCTGTACTTGGGGGGCTGGTGTGAGTGCTGTGTTAATACTTTGGAAGTCACTTGAGAGAATGTGATGTGAAATCATGTCTGGCTTTGAATACGCTAGTAGTTTGAGTAGTTTTTCATTTTTATTTTTTGTTCCTCAAATTGGGGGTGATTCTTTTCTCATTTGGTTGAGGGGGGTTGCTAATTAGGGGATTGATTGAATTGGGAGCTAATTGATATACCTTTGGCTTTGACATTTTGTAATCACTATAAAATGTTGAACCATAACTTCTCAAGAGCAAATTAGATGATTTAAACTCCTGAGACTATAGACCTACCAATACAGCAGGTATCCAAAAAAGGACAAATTCACAGACCAAGCAAGGATTACCTTAGCAGCAACATACCTCCCCTCCATGCTTACAAATATTGACACTACATATACAACTAAATTAGCCTCCTACCTCTACAAATTAGCAAAATGTGCAACTAACAACCTTATAAAACACAGCACTGCCTTAAATTAAAACAATTAAACCAGCTTGACCTCCCAAACCAATTAACATTCTCACTACTCATTGCCCACAACCTATTATACTCTCCAGACAAATGCCCACCATTACAAACTTACTGTATTATTCACCCACAAGAGACCTTCACTCTAGCAATAAACCTTTATTGTGTTTCACTAAGACATTCAACACTGCTGGAGACTCTGTCTACTCTGGAATGAAATCCCCACTCAGAACAAATAGAAAACTTAAACAATTTCAAAACTTTGCTTAAACAGCACCTATGCCAAAGATGGCCCTGTTCTTCCTGCTCACCTGGCTAGCTTTACTCAGATTACTTTTCTCCAACCTTTATAGCAACCTTGCTTACCTAACCTTTTTGTACCTTATTGCTCCTCCTCATACTGCACTTATTTCCTAAACTCTTCCTTTTCCTCTTTTTGTCACACCCCACCACTAACTACATTTCTCCTCTGTTCAGTTCCATAACTTCTCCTTTCAGTTCTCTCTATATCAGTTTTGTAAGCTATATTCTTCTTGTCTGTCTATAAAACATCACTAAACTCAAAAACACCACAGTTTGATATTTTCCCTGTAACCATCATACTATAAATACATTGTTATTGTATGTTATTTCTCTATTCAATAATTACATACATACATACATACATACATACAGTACATATATACAAATATTTCAAGCATGGGCATTAATGGCCATCTAGCTTTCCAATATACCAAAACACTTGTTCCCATAATAAGTATCCAGGCTGTTCTTAAAAAATTTCTAAACAAGTACTTGCTTTAATGTAATTTGTTAGTCTGCTCCATGCATTAGCTACTCTGTCAGACAGCCAATTAGTACATTTTTCATTCCTATAGAATCTCCTATATAGGTTGTCTAATGATTCTATAGTACATTTTGTTAACCCCAAACATTCCCAGAGGTAGTTGTCACTAAATGCCCTAATTACCTGAATAAGATCTCCTCTTAGATATCTGTAAGAGACACTGTACACATTCAGATATTTTAGTCTTTCATAATAACTTAAATTTTCACATCCATGGATACCCTTGGTATATTTCTGCTGTACTCTTTCCAGTTTACTCATGCTTGTTTTCTTATAGGGGTTCCATATTGTTATTCCATACTCAAGTTTGGATCTAATGTAACTTAAAATGACTTCATTATTTTTGATTTCCTAGACTTTATAAATCTTTTTATACAACCTATAGTTCTATAACTATCATTAACCAATTGGTTGATATTATTAGAAAAAACTCATAGCTGAATCTACCATATACCCAGGTCCTTAAATGAGTCTACAGTTTCAATCACTGTGTGCTGTATTAAATATTCACCTTTCAATTTATGCCTACCAAATCTCATATGCTTATTTTTTAATGTATTTATCAGGATATTATTCTCCTGTGCCCAAATGGTCAATTTAGTCAAGTTATTTTGCAGACATGCCTTATCTATAACACATGTAATCAGTTTACCCAATTTCAGCTCGTCTAGACTGTAGAACACCTCAGATGAAACATTAGATCTGAAAGATACAATCTAAGCAAGTAAGGGCCTAGGACAGAGCCCTGTGGGACACCCTGACTGTAACCAAGAATTTCACCTGCCCAGTTGCTGTACGATACTTGCCATGTCCTATTTGTAAGTCATGCAGCCCTCCATCTTATCAAGTGTACATCAATACCTACTTGTACTAATTTATTGATCAGTGTTATGTGTATGACCCTGTCAAATGCTGAAGTTAAATCTATATAAATTACATCACAGCATGATTTTTCATTCATAGCTGTTATTATATTGTTATAAAACATCATATTACTGGTGATACTAGATCTGTTTTCAACATATGCATGCTGATATATGGTTTCAAGTCCCAACCTATCCAGTTCTGACAATAACTTATCCAATATTACCTTCTCCATTATGTTTCCACAACATGAAAATAGACTTAAGGGTCTATATGACTCTGGATTTGTCCTACTCCCCTTTCCCTTAAAAACAGGTTTAATAAGTGCATGTCTGCAATCTTGGGGAATCTCCCCATATTTATATGACCTAGTGAATAATAGATATAATGGTACTGTAAGCACTTGCTGAAGTGTTCTCAGGTTATTGTTACTAATTCCATCTCCTCCCTGTGCTTTGTTTGGATCCAGTTTGAACAGTTCTTTTTCAATACAATCTAATTTGATTTCAGTATCTGGGGTTACCTGGATTACATTAGGACAACTTACCACCCCTTTTGTGCAGCCAAACTGTTTTGCATAAAAATTTGTAAATATATCTATAATCTGTTGTGTCTGAGAATAAATTTTAGAATTTGCACACAGTTTATCAATGTTTGTGTCTTTACTCTTTCCACATCTTATGTGTCTATAAAAAGGTTTCCTATTAAGCTCAATATCTTTATATAAATTTTCTTCAAATTTTTATTGATCTTGTCTCACATTATGCTTAATCTGTTTGTCTAGCTTGTTTATTTCAGTTTTCAAAGTAGTAGTTTGACCTGCCTTCCATTTCTTATATTTTTTTGTCTCTCACCTTAATCAGATATCTTGTCCTTATGGAAATATAGCCTCCTGATGTTGTATGCTTCGATCCTGATGTTAAACATTTTTTGATTTTTTGCACTCAAATTCTCTTTCAAAACTTTTCACATTCCATCTGCAGTTTTTCCACTGAACACCTCACTCCAGTTAGTTTTACATAGTGACTCTTCTGCTTCCATATAATCTGTAATTAACCTTCTGTGCATTGGCTTAGATTTCAGCTTGGCAGAATTATCTAGCACACATTAACCTTTATAACCCCATGATCGCTGCACATCAATGGTGGTAAAACTTGTAGTAACAGTAATTTCTTTGGGACACAAACAATGTCTAGTATGTTTTGTCCCTTGGTAGGCTTTTTTACAATCTGAAGCAATTGTTGTTCCTGAATATACTCTGTGAATAATTTCCTTACTAATGTTCTAGAATCAATATTATTCCATTCCGTTTCTGGTAAATTTAAGTCCCCAGTTAATATTATTCTTTCCTCCTGTGTTTCATCTGCACTTGAGTTTGGTGATCTATACATTCCAACAATTGTTATATGTTCTAGGGTTGTCTTTACTGTAAGAGTTAAGCAGTCTATAGTGTTGGTGTTATCACTGAACATGTAATAATCACAAGTCTCATAGCTATCTTTAATCCCTATCATAACACTTCCACCCGATTTCATTAGAATGTCTGTTACAGTAAAAACGTTTATACTCTGACAGAACTGGTTTCCAGTCATTGTTCTTTAACCATGTTTTACAAGCAATAACAACATCAATCTTGTGGGAACATAGCAAATTTTCCAATACAAAAAAACAAGCATTACTGCAGCACAGGTTAAAGCTGCATTGTCCAAGGTCAAGAATACAGCTTCCATGGGATGCAACAATATCCCTGGCTGTGTTCTACATGAATTACAAAGTGAATTGGCACCACATCTGTGTGCCCTGTTCACTCACAGCCTCACCTCAGGCTTTGTCCCTACTGATTGGCACACTGCTACAGTCATCCATCTCCATAATGGCGGAGCAACTACAGACCCTGGAAATGATTGCCCTATTAGCCTGACGAGTCTGATATGTAAGGCTATGGAGCGCATCATTATGGACCTAATTAACAAGGTTATAGGGAATCTCCAAACTCTATATCCCACACAATTTGGTTTTGTGAAAGGTAAATCATGCCTGCTCAACCTGGTTGTCTTCTTTGAGTCAGTCACCAGAGCTGTGGATGAGGGTAATGCAGTTCATGCAGCCTACCTCAATCTGGCCAAGGCTTTTGATACCATTCATCACTCAGGAATTATTGATAAACTCACCAAACTAGGCATCAATCCCTATATCGTTAGATGGGTTTCCAATTGGTTCACACACAGAACCCACAGTGTGAAAGTAGCGGACTACAAGTCAGACTGCCAACCAATCACAAGTGGAGTCCCACAGGGATGGGTCCTGGGTCCTCTTCTGTTTGGCATCTACTTCTCAGAAGTCCAGGCCAACATGGAAGGACTCTGGCTGACCAAGTTCACAGAAGACTGCAAGCTGGGAGCCATTATTAACTCCCCAAGTGATGCAGACATCCTACAGAAAGGCCTCACCGAGACCAATGTGACTGGTGTCGAAACCATAGTCTTAAGCTTAATGCCAAAAAAATGCATCGTCATCCCCTTTGGGAAAAACTCAGTTCCCACTAATTACCACATCGATGGGAGCCCACTGAATACTGTGGTCAAAAAGTCCTTCTATGTGACACATCTCATTACCAAGGGTTTTGCATCCAGGAAGAAAGAGGTCATCATTTCTCTCTACTCTTCCCTCATTAGACCAGTCATAGAGTATAATGCCCCATTTGGCATGTACCTCACTAGACACCTGCAACATCTGGAGACCCCACAAAAGTACTTCACGAAGAGAATCCTAGGCCTTAAACACATGTGCTACATAGACAGACTCAACACTCCAGCTATTCTCTGTCTCATATTGTCTACTAAGAGGCGATCTTTACTTGACTTACAAAGCCATGTTTGACCCAGCTCTGTTAGAAATGCTACATCTAAAGAAATCCCAATCGCTCCACACCACGTGCTCCAGAGACCTCAATCTCATTACCACAATCAACAGAACCCGCTGGAGGGACAGGTTCGTAACCCAGAGACTGCCCATGCTCTGGAATAGACTGCCTGTACATGTCAAGCAGAGCTTGATGAGTGGATGGGAAATAGAAAGTTCACCCTGAGGATCACTCCATTGGCTCTGCTTGATAGAGGCACTGGAAACTAACATTGGACGGCACAATGCCAGGGTACTTCTATGAGCTAGGCTTGTAAAGGCTCCAGGGCCATTAGCCTAGTACACACCTATGAACCTATGGACCTATTATTAATGCTCCTAGCATTAGCAACCATCAGAGTGGCATCAAATGTTGCTATCTGTAGGCTGTTAAGTTTTCATCATGGCAAAAATCCTGCCTAGTGTTTGCCAAATATTGCAAAATATCTGCTGCAGAAATTCTCTTCCCTGATCTAGACAAATGTACACCATCCTGTCTGAACACGAGTGCCCAAAATAAGGCTTGGATGCTCTACACATTTCCGTTTTTTTAAAACAGGACATTTTTTCCATGTAGGCATTTACTGCAAAAAAATCTTTTCATTCACAGTGACCTGACTATCTTTTCTATAGGTGATTTGTGAAAAATACATCCTAACACCAGTACAAGCAATACTATCTAAGAGGGCCGTCAGTTCCCTACTAACAGTCAGAGAATCTTTGCGGGCGACATCATTTGTACCAACATGAATAAAAACAGAGCCATACTTCCTTACATTAAGGTGTTCCAAGGCTTGTCTCACATCTTCTATTTTCACTCCTGGCAAGGATAACACTACTCGATGTTCATTATCATCTCTGCAAATCTATGTATCAGTTCATCTAATAATTGAATCTCCAATTACAAGAATATCTTTGCTGGCTAGCTCTGAGGAATCTTCAGCTTCTAATACAGTAATAGCTGCTCTATCAGTTGTTATGAAGGACAGATCTTCATCACTTTTAGTCTTATTAATCCTACTGTTTTCATTGTGCATTAAATTCTCATCCAGATGGTGTTGTAAATCCACAGCTTGAGTCATGTAGTCAACATCTTTCTCCTCTTTTTTTCTTACAGTAATGTTCTTCATTCCTTCCACGTTCAATTTTGATTTCTCCCTTTTCCCCTGCCCCTTGCCTCGGCCCTTTTTACTACGTATTGTTTTTCCTTTACAGACATTAATCAGTTTATTTTTCTTCCTTGTTATTTGTTGTGAATTTATTCCTTTCTTTATTTTTTTGTTTCCTTCTAAACAAATTGGATCCTCAGATTGCTGAATACTTGCATCCAGAATTCCAGAGTTCTCAGCAGCATCATCTTGTTTCATAGGGGTTGAATGATCTTTGCAGAAAATAGATGCATCATTTCCTAAATGTGTTCTATTTGTTCTATGCCTAACGTTATTTAGTTCATCAGTCCAGTCATTAATATATGAAACAACAGTTCTTCAAGCCATGCCAATTGCACAAGTGTGACCATAAGTCTAGATTTACTTCTAACAGTGATAAGCAAATCATCCAATTTCTGACACAAGGAACATAGATCACCAGTGTTATCAGCTCTTACCTTTAAATATGCATGGCATTTATTACACTGTTCAAGATATTTGGGCATTAGCAAATTGTTAATTGCATACTCATTTAAAGAATCCATATTCAGCTTCAAATGAATACAATATTACAAAAGAAAATATGAAAATCAGTAACCAGAGAATTCAAAGAGAACTTAAATCAACTTCTATGACAAAAAAAGCACACCAGCAGTATACAACTAAATAAAGTACAGTAAGTTGTTCTGACCATACAAGTTCTACAAGCCAGGCAAAAGTTATAATTCATTTACGTTACTCACTATCACTCACAGTAGCACTTCGTTTTGACAATAAAGATAAATAAATCACAAACCAAGATGGGATTGTTCACATATGCTCAGGGTTTTCCTCTCTGCAGTATGTGTAAATTTATAGCTGTCTACGCCCCTTGGGGTGGCTAGAGCTTGCCTGTCTAAAACCTATCCCTTTCTAACAACCAACAGTGAAATTAAAGGTAAAACAACAAAATATGAATGAAAGTATATCTTGTTAAGAAGCAGTACCTTCCCACCTACAAACAGTGAAAAACAGTGATAACAAATGCAATATAAATTCAAATAAAACTTCTCTTACCAATGAACTCCACAGTGAGTCACAAACCAAGAAAGGATTGTTTAGATATGCTCAGGATTTTCCTCTCTCCCCGGGATTCATGAAGCTTGCGCCAGGCGCATGCATAGCGTAGGCGTTATAACGCCAAATATGGCCGTCGAGCGATTCAGGTATGATCCAATTCCACTTGCACTACCGGCGTTCACCAGATCTGCGCAGCCCCCGGCGTAAGTATGCTAATCACCCCATGTGCAGTGTCGCACCATGCAAATGAAGGCATATAGCGATTCATGAAGTGGTGCAGGCGTAAGCCACGGAAATGTAAACCAAAAAACACGGTTTACATTTTCCCAAACAGAACATCGGAGTTATGGAAGAGGGCCAGACCCAGGTATCACAATGTTAACATATGCCAATGGTGAAATACACAGCCAATGGCATAAGAAAAGATGCACAACATGTAAATAACAACATTTAATGTCATGTCCACAGTAACGCACAGCACAACCACAGGGCATGTGTGCGGAAGCTGTAACATAAAGAAATAATATAAAAATGTCATAAAATCGCAACATAATAGAAATCAGGCTTACAGCATAATACACAATGGTAGGCATGGAACACCACAACCAAGGTGCAAGGGTTGCTAAGGGCTTGCGATAGTGTTCGGCGCAGTAACTATGAATTAGTAGTGAATGCCATGCAAATGAGGCTGATAATACTGAATCGCAAATGTCCCGCCGGATGAAGGTTGTACCATACGGCGCAGTGGTATAACACCGAGGAGTGGCTCAGAGGAGATACATGACATCAGCAGAGGGGTGTGCCACCGTAGCAGTAAGCACATTGGAGCATTGCAAATCTGGCCTGTCCGTTGCTAAGCAAAGCTGCAGGACAGGGGTGGGGAGGAATTGTTTAGCTGAGAGCACACATGGTGGCCAAAAGCGCATGTGTACGAGGATGAAAACGTGCCCGAAACCCAGTAATCGGATGCACGCGCCGCAAACAATAGCAGAAACAGGAAGGTTAGGGGAAGAAAAGAAGGAAATGCGGAAGTAGGGTAATTGGAGTACTAATGAGCAATCAACACCAATCAACCCACGAAGGCCAATCGACGGCAGCTGACAAGTCTGCTTGCAGAAACCTGCAAAACAGGATAGGGGAGGCATTGGAATGCAAAGAAAGGAGGGGAGGTATTGGATTGCAAAGATAGGAGACCTGACACAGCAGAGCAAAGCAAACCGACAGCAGACCAGCAGTAGCACACATAACGCAAGATACGCCAGGCCCAGGAAAGTACAAATGAAAGTAGGCTGCAGGATGCACGCCAGAAAATGGTAGGTGCAATGCGCAGAAATGTAAAGGGAAGGTCAAGAGATAATCCATGGCAGGCAAATGTAATTCAACACCAAAGGCACCACAATAGTAGTTCCGGCAGTAAAACACATAAGATAACCTGTAGCTACGATCATACATACACACCCTATGATATCATCGGTGTTCACAGCACAATAGTGTAAAGTGTGAAAGCACCCAACACACACCTGTGTATTCCCAAACACCGCACCATAGGTGTAAACACACAGGGAACTTTTAAAATGCACATGTTGGGAGCTGCCATAGCTGTGATTCATCAGCATGTGTTAGAGACTGACGGTGTTGTGGAGGATGATGCCGACAACCACCGCAGGCCTCGGAGGAGAAGGAGAGTGTTCAGACCAAGGGTAACCTACCAGGGGCTACATGACCTGGAGATAGTAGAGCATTACAGGGTGGACAGGGACATCTTACAGCAAATAGTGGAGCTGTGCTGGCCATGCCTGAGAACCAGAAACAACAGAGGGGAACCCATCCCAGTGGACACGAAGGTATGTGTAAGCCTGCGAATACTGGCCACAGGTACCTTTCAAAGGCCAACTGGAGATATAATGGGTATCTCACAGGCATCAACATCCAGGGTACTACACCAGTTCCTGGATGCCATGTTACCACATGCCAATGAGCAGATATACTTCCCCAGAACTCAGGAGGAGTTGGCCAGCAATATGCGCCACTTCCACCGTGTGTCACAATACCCGGAGGTACTGGGTGCGATAGACTGCATGCACATACAAATCAAGTCACCACCCAGTGAGCAGGGTAGGTGCTACATAAACCGCAAGGTATTCCACTCCATCAACTGCCAGGTCGTGTGCAATGCCCAGGGCATTATCATGGATGTGTGTGCTGGCAGCCCTGGAAGCTACCATGACTCCCATATCTGGCATGCCTCACAGCTGTATCAGGTGTTTGTCAGGGGGGACATCCCACATGGCCATCTTGTGGGGGATGCTGGCTATGCACTGGAACCGTGGATGATGACTCCCATCAGAAATGCACACACACCCATGCAAGAACGCCATAATGAGGCACACGCACAAACCAGAATCATCATAGAGCGTGTGTTCGGGATGCTGAAATCATGGTTCCGGTGCTTGGATACATCTGGAGCAGCCTTGCAGTACTCTCCAGGCATGTGTGCCCACATCATCATAGTATGTGCCATGCTACATAATATGATCCTGCGGAAGCAGGTGCAGCAGGGACAAAATGGTGAAGGCCCTCATAGCCCACCGCAATTGCCAAGGCCGGCACAGAGGGATTCAAACCATGAACACACTGTGCCAGCCCCAGTAGGCAGATGGAGGCGTGCCCAATATGCCTACGCCTTGGCAAAGAGGGAATGTATAGCACATACTCTGACAGTGTAGGCCCCTATGGACTGACACCTCTCCACCTGCACACACAGTAAAATGGATGGCACACAAACATGACCACCTGTAAATTGTAATGTATAGGTGGCCCAATGTGTGACTCCTACATAGGCAGCCCTCAAAAATTGTAGACACAACAGCCAGTGGAACACGGAATGCCAACACCTGAACAGTACATGAGTCTTACAGCATATGGTGGTGCTGTGTGCCTGTCACGTTCCCCGCCAGATATATATATATATATATATATATATATATATATGTACACATATGCATATATATAATACAGATAGAAAGGGCAAAAGAGGGATATATGGTGATATAGATGGATTCAGCGATATCTGCAAATATAATAGATAGTTCAACAACATTCATAACATCTTGGAGGTACAAATAAATAGGATACCACCAACCATGGAATGTGTAACATACCGACATGTGTAACCAAGAGGCTGAAAGACCGAAAGAACACCTCCTTCTTAATCCCAAAAAAACAAAACTTCTTCTCTTTACCCCTACACACAAATCTCCGACACCTTTCTTCACTATCTCCTCTAACAATGCTACCTGTATTAGTCCAGATATGTCCACTCGCCTATTAGGTGTAACAATTGACAATCATCTTAATTTTGATGACCACATTAACAACACCATTAAATCAGTTAATAAAAAAATCGGTACTCTCTACAGAATTAAACCCTTTCTTACCCCTTCTGCTAGAAAAACTGTAGCCCAGAGCCACCTGATCTCCACCCTTTTCTATGCCTCTGCTATATATACAAACCTGTCTAAAACAACATCACCAAACTTTCTACCTGCTACAATAGTATTACTAGATTCATTACTGCTACCCCTTTTAGAACCCACCACTGTATTAACCTCAAGCAACTAGATTGGTTAGAACTCGACAACCACTTACTCTATCAACAATTAATAATCATTCATAAGACCCTCTTTTTCCCAGATGCTACCCCTAGCCTTACAAAACTGATTTCACCTTATAAAAACCTAGCCACACTACGGTCGGCTAATAAACTCCTTGTAGCCTTAACCAAATCAAAGAATAAAGCTGGAGACTCATTATTTTCAAATGCTGTAGGAAAAATCTGGAATCAACTCCCTCAGGAAATAGCAAACCTAGACTCTACATTCCTTTTCAAGAAACATATCAAAGAACATCTAAAAACTCAATGGCTATGTCCTTGTACTAATCCTGACTGAAATTACTTCTGAATTACTCACAACTTCCCCCTTTCATTTACTCCTAACTTTCCCACTATAAAACTAACTTTTATTGTAGACAGACTTATCTTTAGATTGCCTCTAACATTTTTTTTTTCTCTCTCTCTCTAGCACATATTGAATGTTGTTTAGTATCTAACTGTATGTGTTCCTTAATCCATGACTGTTACATTTCTCTGACAGATTTTGGTTCTGCTTTTTTGGCTTTATTATTGTTAAATTCATACAAATGTATAACTTTGTACCTATTTTATGTTGCTTATTATCTTTTATTGTTAATGATTGTTTTAATTCTTGTAATTCTTGTAATTGGAGCTTTTCTCCCCGGGCCTCTACTGAAAACGGATATTTGTCCAGCTAGACTAGCCCGGTCACCAAATGTAAAATAAAATAAAAAAAATAAATAAATAAAAACACAGTACCGGAACAGTACATCCGCGAGTAATAGTATGATGATATGAAGGGACAGTTAGTCATCGCTGCCGGTGTCATGGTCCACGTAGGTACTGTGTTCAACTGTGTCTGTGAGTGCCATAGTCTGTGTAAGTGTGCGTTGAGGGTGCCATGTGCATCTCTGTGTGACTGTAATGTGTGTGTGTGTCCGCAACATGTGTTTGTTAGTGCCAGGTCAGAGGCAGATCAGTACGGTAGGTGTGGGTATAGCTAGCCGTAGGCATACGGTTACTACCTGTCCCACAGTAGGAGGGACAGCCCCACCCTGGGCAGGTGTGTCCTGACATAAAACAGTACAAAGGGCAAATATCCGAGATGGTAGGACATAAATATGTCCCATATATAATGTAACAGTCATATTTAATAGTTATGCCTGTATGTAAGAAACTTAAATGTTGCATGCAATGTGATAAGTAGCCAAAGTCACACAACAATAAGTATGTAGTGAGGATAAAAGTATGTGCTACCTGTGTACTGACCGTGGCTACGTGTTGGCCTGTAAACACCACTTTGTGTCCCGCAAGTGTCCAACTATGACCATATGAAAAGGTGGCAACCCATGGCAAATAGGCTCTTTTAACAACACAACCACAATGACTGCAAATATCTGGGACAGAAATACAAGGGATAGCTGTCACTTACACATATCCCCTGATATATCGCTGCAATTACGGAGGTATACAAGTAGCAAGCTCACCTGCAGACGATATAGAAACCAGTTAACAATGGCCCAACGTACAATCCCGTAACATGTCTACTAACTGTTAGCTCTCTAATTAGGGACGGAGCCCCCACACACATATATACGGATTATGTAGAAATGCAAGGCCCACAAACCTCATATGTTATGTACAACCACCGACATTCCCCACACTAGAAATTAAAGCAATACAAACTGTAATAGCAGCACAAACATCCAGTCAGTCAATTACATCTGCAGAACCCTCAACATACCGTGTGAGAGACACAATTAAAGGCGTCATGCAAAATTGCAGGCGTTGTATAATGGAACAAACAGCCATGTTACAGGTTTTGATTGCAATACTCCGTTATCAGACGTCGGGATGACAGGTACACCCACATGTTGAACCAAATACTCCACCTGTCACACACAATCCACAGGGGACATGAATCCAAACTATACTTGTCTCCATGCATAGCAGTTGCAGTTACACATGACAAAACACAATACAGACCATCTCCCCGAAGGTAGGGCAAAGAGGCAACGCCCAAGTGGAGAATCCAATTATACCCCACTGTCGCCGCGTAATTGGCGAATGGAGTAGCTGCACAGCTGATATGCAAGTAATTAGTCACTCAGGAACACCAATTGATGGGATGAATCCACATGTTTCAGGTATTGACGTATGTAAGGATGACTTGCCAGACATTCAAACCGTATGCTCATACCGAATAACAGTTGAAACACTGTGAGAGAGATAGAAACGAAGCGCCGTAACGACAACAAGGTATGTAAAATGCCCGATATGTAAGGTTATGTATAGCATGATCTGTATTAATTATTTTTACTGTATGTATAGCCTGGTTTGCATTAATTAAACGTGTCCGCAATGCATAAAGTGGGGAAAGGTATTTATGTAGTGATGTCTTGCTGAACATACTAACGCTTGTAGAAACTGTGCGTCCAGCATTGGGACACAAGGTACACAGCACAAACACCACAAGGGATGCTACATGAGGGCATTAAACAGAACAATGCCATACAACCTGCCGTCAGTGGTAGGGTATGTCCAACAAAGACGTGCCATAGCAGGGGATAGTATATGTTGATATACTGTCACAGCACGCATATGTATGGGCATTTAACGTTAATGACATATGTAAGGTGGTCCCGCTGTGCAAGTATGCTTTGATTTTTTGTGATACTATGCGAAATATGTGTAATGTATTGTATTATAGGTAGATATGACAGATATTCTACACAGCATAACAGGCATATCATGCATACCACAGGTATCGTCTATTGGTATGTACAATAACAGGATACATATGGCCTGTAGGTATGGGACATAGTAATAGCATGATAGCTAATCTAAATGGAAGGGCTACCAAGTAACCATGCACAAAGGACATGTAATAGCTGCACAGGTGCATAGTGGGGTACTATGCAGTCTGGCAAGTCCATGTGTAAGCACAACTACAGTGTTCACACTAGTGGCACCTCTCCAGAGTAGTGTCCTGTGAACAGCAGAGCCAGGTGTCACCTGCACCTCTGCGCAGTACAGCCACTGCAGTGATCCCAGGCCTACATGTGTCTCCCAACCACCAAGTGAGGTATCACATGAACAGTGCTACTGAGTGTCCCTGCGTGATGTACATAGGACTTATGTTCCACAGCATGGTGAGTGTCCGGTTTGGGAATGTAACCCAGAAGCACATCCCACTCATTGTGGCATGTGTGCACATATCCATGAGCATGTTGCTCACAGTGGTCTCTGCTTATGTCGCGTATGAGGAGTATATCCATCAATAATGTTGTGGACATGGGCCCTGTCTGATCAGCAGAGGTCAACCCTGAGTATAGTATGCAAATGTGTACAGATGTGGTGTCCATAGTGCAGCCGCATATTTAAACTGTCAGAGCTCAGTAAACATCATGGCGTGTTAATGTTGTGGCATGTAAAGCTGTAGCTGTTGTGTAAGGTACACCCTAAATGGGGTGGTGTATCCTTGAATGTGTGTAGATGTCTTGAGTTCAGAGGTACAATGGGTGCCTATGTACCAGCTACACACCCAGTACAGATAGGTGTGGCCATGTAGAAGGATATCCATGCCACAGTGGCAATACGGTAACCACAGGAGTGGGTGCGACATATGTGTGTACTGCAAACATGTACAATGTGATATGTATGTAGGGGACTACCATCCATGTGATAGTCAGTGGGTGAATGGTGTAATGCAAAGGTGATGTGCATGCACCTTGTGTCATGCAGCTTGATGCCATGATAGTCATATTATGTATCTGTCACAGTGACACCCGTATGGTTGGAGTCAGTATCAGCTGGTGGAGCAATCATGGTGCTTGGTATGTAGGGGTTTGAAAGCTAGGCAGGGAAAGTCCCCTGTGCCAACCTGTTCCACAGGGAAGCATATACTGAACATAAGGGGCCCTATGACTGAGGACTGTGGTATGCCAAATGTACCTGACATGTAGTAGGTACTATGGTATGCTGGCCTCACTGTGTATCCTGTCCATGAGCCACATAGCATAACATCCTGAGACACAGAGTACGATGTGCAGGTGGATGTGTATGTTGTCGATACCAGAATGGGGAATGGTGCTGAAAGGCAATGAGAGGACAATGTAGGATGTGTGGACTCCCGTACCATCAGCAACTGCCCTGGTAACTGTATGAAAGGAGTCCACCATGTGTAGGGGCCATGCTCTGGCCTTAACAAGCCCAACCCGGGTGGCAGCAAAGGACGGGAGCCCAACAATGTCTTTGTGAATGACGTCCTTGATGATGTGCCCCATAGCCATGCAGAACAGTCCAGTCAGGTGTGTAGGACTATAGTCCCACTCATGCAATGCGGTGCCACCTGTGTGTAGTGTGATAAATGCTGCTGTGTGCCATTCAGGGGCTACAATGTCTGAAACAAGGCTATTACTGAATATGGTGGCCTAGTGGGGAGACATGTAATTCAGAGGTTGATGGACATCACAGCCTGGGATGTTGGAAGGTGACATGGGGCCAGTGTCCCAGGGCATATAGAGTGTAGGTCAGTACTGTGTAGGTGTGACCACAGGGACACCACAATGTTCATGTATGGATTGCGGCCCTGTAGTGAGTGAGAGGGTGTACTGTCAGCATTGAATCCATCCTCCAGCATGTTGCCAACAACACCTGGGTCTGCAATGTTCCTGAGTGACTGATGTATGTGACAGCAGATGTGGGTGTTGCCATCGAATACTGACATACCACCATAATGCCTGGTGGTACACCTCGGAATGTGTGGCAGTCATGTTTAAGTAGCTAGTCTTGGAGTATGTGATGAGGGACCCTGTGGCCCAACCATGGCTGACCAGTGAGCCACCCCACACATGGGAATGTACACCACTGTGCAACAGCCTACACCTGTTGTTGTACATCATATGTCCATGGAACATGACCACCAGAGTGGCGTCTGTTATCTGGTGTGTACCATCATGGCTCTGTGTGGAATAGCATGATCCATGCAGTTGTGTACATGCTAATGAAGTGCACTGGGGTATGTGTCAGCATTTGTATGTGCATTGTCCATCTGCACGGGTGTCATGATGTTAACAACCGCTGTCAGCAGACGTCTGTAGTAGGTGTTGTAGTACACATGCACTGTGTATGCTGTGATGGGTGTGTTGCCGAATGTGGCTAACAAGGTCGATTAGCATATGTTCGGAATCCACCAATGAGGGGATAATCCCAGGTGTGTAACACCAGTCACATGGTGGTAGTGTTCATGCCAAGGGTAATGTAGGTCTTGGAGGTGGTGTGTATGGGTTGATCCAGCAGAACGGAGGGTATGACTCATAGATGTGTCGGTACATGAGTGGCTATCCCAGTGAAGTGTGGGGTAGTGTCAGTCACACAACAGTAGTAGCTGTCTGAGGCCCACTGTCCACTATACCAACATAGAAGGTATGTTACCCATGGGGTATGATGTTGACTCTGTCGCTTGTTACAATATGTATAGCGGTCCCGGACACAGTTAGTTGCACGTGGAGCACCTCTGATGCATTGTGCTAAGCAACTTGCCAGGATGTGTGCAAAACATAGTGGGATATGGGAACCCCTCAGCTGTGGGTGTGCCGGTCCAGGTATGTGCCTGAAAGGTATGGTCTGTCTATAACCTGTCATTGCAGGTGTGCTCTGCAGAGCCTAGAGGCAGGTCCCAGTCACTGCAGAGATGTTTGAGTGGTGCATTATAGGGTGTGCCTTGCCTGCGTGCGTCACAGAGGAAGATGCAAGCATTGTGTCACATGACCCCATGTCGTGACTGCCAGTTACCGCCCTGCCGGTGACAGTTATTGGAAACTGTGCAAGACAGGCAGTATAGAAGCAGCAAGAGCCTTACATGTGAGCTGTACTCCCAGGGCTGACAGGTGCAAGTCATCTGTGCCACAGCATTGTGTTTGACCAGGACAGTCATAGCGGACAGCTACCACATGCCTGTGGAATGACAATAGGAGCATAGGCAACTGTTGAAGTGACACAGTCGGTCATTGTACAGTGGTATCATGTTCGGATGAATGCAAAATGCTCCCCAGGGGTAGGCCCACACCCTCAGGGCTATAAGACTGGTGAGCTATTGCATGTCCCTGCACACGTAGTCTGTGAAGTGGCATCACAGGGCAGTCACACTAACATGGCGAATGACAGACATATCGTACCTGGTGAGGTGTGGCATGGGTGCTTCGGTTATGTTGCAGAAGCAGTTACCCGACAGCAAGATGTAAGTGACTAATGCCTTGTGTAGCCTGCTGTGTGGAACTGCAGTGTGACTCCCTACAGAGTCAACTATGACTGGTGTGTTGTGAATGTTATAACTCACTATTGGCTGTATGTGATGGGCACACATGAGTCTGTGGGCTATAAGCTGGTGATGTCTTCCATGATGGGGGCTACCTCTGGTGCCTACAGTGAGTATGGAGACGTACTGCACAAGTTGTCCTCATACGTGTGGCCAGTAGTGTAGATCATGTGAGACTATGTGATGGGTGGGGTGTGTTGCGAATGTTACACATCCCCAAATGACTGTCAGGTGCAGTCAGGGTTGGTGACAGCATTACCCCCAGCCATAGCTGTCAGCCTCCTGTCCCCAAACTGAGGAACATTAGCCTCCATACTTTGTGACAAATGGGCAAAACGTGGAACACTTACAACTGGCTTACTAACAGCATCAACAAGGAAGGGCATATGATGGCTAAAATAGGCTGGTCTTACGTATAAAAAAGATATTACAATGAATTAATATGATTCCCATCTATTTAGCCATGGCTAGCAGGTAAACTATTTACAACAATGAATGTGTGACAGACCCTTCCAATGTGGAACCTTGAGGAACATGCACCTTTTAGAACCCAAAATGAGGTACGTTCCTCGTAATGAGGTACACATGAGAGCTATGGGCCCAGCACGGCTGCAGAAGTGCATCCCCCACAGGCTGTAGTGCCGTATGTTGGGAGGTGAGCATTGAATGTGTACATGAGACAATTGCTCTATTGCCACATGTACGACATATCCCTCATATAGACAGGCAGTAGCACTGGTACGTGACAGTTGGACATGCCTGTATATATAACCATGTCCCACAGGATATGTGCGTTACATGTGTACAACAGCTGTGGTACCTTAAGCAAGCTGGGAAGTGTAGGAAAGCCAGTGTACCTATGGGAAATGGTGTGGAATGGGCGCTATAGTAATCAGTAGCTCATGACATGCTCACAAGTTTTGAACAAGTGCCTAGCATGACCATACAATACAGATAGTGTATTGGATAATATCAACCCACAAGTGGTGATGACAGTCATTTAGGGTGGCACCACACTATAACCCTGCTGAGTATGGTGTGCATGTCCATGAACAATTAGCACTGTAGATGTTAGCAGTACAGATGTACAAGACAGCACAGATATTTGATTACAAATACCTTTGCATGTCACAGGAGTGTCCCACCAGTGGCCTGTTGACAGACTCACAACTACAAAAGGTGCAAGAGTGACATGTGCACAGCACATCAGTGCCAGCTACAGTAGAACAGGGTTAATGTGTTGTACCCCACCCTCATTGTAGCCCATACCACACAGACAAATGTTAGGCATCTGTGTATGTAAGGCTGTGAATGGCCATGACCTATCAGTATAGCTGTGTCAGTGTTGTGAACAACATACAGAATGGGCTGTGTGGGTGAGGTGTGTGACATATGTGCACAGTCTGATGGATGATACCAGCAGTGTCACCGCTAGGTGAACATCCCTGTACCCATAAACTACTACCTAGGCTGTGGTTAACATTATGGACACTGTGTAAGGGATGGTGCTGTACAGTGCACCCCCCGACATGGTGATGTCTCCAGGCCCCTTAGGTAGTCATATGAGGTACCCATGTCATGTCAGGGTGCCATCCATGAGCACGGAGATCACTGGACAGGCATATACAGCACTGTGGTGACCAATATTGGATCACATACCACCTGTAAGGGGTAATGGCTATGCATGGATGTGCAATACCAGCCTTCACAATCCACACTTCCACTATGCAGCATGCTGACTACCTTGCAGAAGGACATTTGCTACACCATGATGATGGACATGCTACATGTCCATATCCTGATCTATATGACATATGTCATGGACAGCCACCGTCCTAATACTAGGATCGCCACAGGCTGGACAGATCCCTGTGCCATATATGTGACATACTCCCGCCATACCATGCAACCTTGTCCATAAAAGCTGCACATGTCAACCCAGTCATACATGGTGTGATGGCCGCATGGTAGATGTACTATCAACTGACTGGATCAGTAATGTGGCACTGATGCACCTTACGGTGGCACAATGGCTGTCTGTTACAGCTTGGAAACCGTGCCCGCACATGCTATGGTTGATGACCATCCCTGCGAATGTCGTCTGACTAGCCATTGTCCCATGTCTATCACATGTGCGATACAGGCAATCCATGGCAGGATGTTGAACAGTTGTACAGTGCTGTGTAGGTGTATATGGCAAAACACATGCATGTACAGGTGTCCATGCATATGTGTGCATTGTCACTGCTCAAGCCCATTACGGCTGTGTCTGTGTTGATATGTGACATATACACAGCATCCAGGTCAACAGTAGTACCGTGGACACATCGAGGCATGTGCAGATAGGTAAGAACACAAGTGCAGGCAAATAGACATGCCCACAGCAAGACAGCATTTACATGGAGTATGAACACTGTAATGAGGTGACACACATATATGGTAATGTTATCCAATGCATAATGGGTGTGACATGTGTGACACAAACACGTCAGTCGTGTCAGTGTCATGATGCTTTGCAAAGATAACTGGGCAGATGTAGTAGATGTCATAGAAATGTATGTGCAGCAGTATCTCTGTACATCTCTGAAACTGTGACCTGTCACCATCATTATGTCTTACAGATAATGCCCCGTACACACCTCCCAGCATACACCCGCCAGGAGGATGATGTCCTCATCCCACAGCTCCATGACAACTATGACTTGTTGTTCAGCCATGTGCCACAGCATGCCCAGCAGCGGGATAACCTGTGGCAGGATCTACGCAGGAGGGTGAACGATGTGGGTGGCCATAACCGCACCTACCAGCAGGTGCGCAGACACTGCACTGACCTGATACGACATGCAAAACAGCGTGCCACTGCAATCACCAGGGACAAGGTGGAACAGGTGGTGGGCCACCAACCCAGCCCCCACTCACACACACCGAGGAGCTACTGGCCAGTCTGGGGACACCCAGGGAACAGCATCCAGAAACACTAGCTGCCATCGTGGAGGTGGGTGTCTCCCAACCAATGAGCCCTGAGTTGCCTGGTAAGTCAGTACTGCACATGTGGCTATTATATCCCATGTAGTTGCATGTGTCACTGTACATTATGTAATGTAACAACATATGCCAGGTATGTGGACACACATGCTGCATACTACAGTATGCTACGTTGTGTATGCACACATGTGCATACTATATGCTATCACACAGGTGAATGTGTTCGCATGCACAGTGCAACCTGTGGCTGTCATACAGTCATGGATAATGTTCATACTGGTGTGTCACCCCTATACAGGTACCTCTGGTGTGCCTCACAGACATGGGTCCGTTGCAGGTGAGACTGTCATCAGTATTAGGCATGTTACAGTGTAGATCTATTTGCCATGTGGCCAGTTAACACTTGCACACCTGATGTTTGTTCCAGTCACGATATGCAGGTCGCACCACCCTTCATTCACACACACCACCCATGTGCAATATATACAAACATAATGATACACCGACTTGAAACCACAGTACTTGTCATTGCGACATGTGTGGTCAGCTGTGCATACAACGGTGGAGGTGTTCTACAGTGGAGGCATATGTAGTATGCATTGGAACAACATGTGTGGTACTCACACAGTACCACACAGTGAGCTGTGATATGGGCAGCCCACAGGTGTCACCATTGTGTCATATGCCCCTGCATTGGGTGCACACATTGTGATGTGCCACCTGACATGTCCCAGACATGTAGTGTTCTGTCTGCAATATTGTCACACTATTGCATGACCTATACCCCACATACCAAACATACAACCCGTTGTCTGCATAGCCCTGTGGATTGTGACATATCTGACATCTATGGGTGTATGTCATATGGGACAACACAGACATGTGGAAAAGATGCCCATCACACACAATTGGCCAACACATGTGCACACATGGCCATGGGGGATGGCCAGAGACATGTAGCCACACAGTACTTGGGATGTGTATACACCCTGTTGCACATTGTCCACACATGGTACAATTATAGCTTTAGTTGACTGATTATACAGTTGATGTGGTACACTGGACAACCTAAAAGCCTGTGCACAGCTACTGGAGGTGTCACTGAAGTCTACCATATACGATCTGTTGAACATCACAACTGTGTTGCAGTTATGGCTATGCAATGTGTACATATTATGCATTCTATAGCAACATAGATGTCTCATGTTGCCATGCAATGGCACAGTGTCTGTACTTCACACTGTATAGCAATGTAGACGGCTCACACTACCCTCCCATGCTCATGCACATTTGCTAAACATGCATTCTATGTGTAGGGCATACACACAACACTGCAATGTGAAGCCCATTATGATGCTGTACATGTGTCAGGACACCATTGTGTCAAACATGTATGCATGTTAATGCACATGTCAGCAGATTACATGTCAAGGTCACGTCAGCCATGTGTACTGTTATCCTGTTCTGGGCCACATGGTGTATCACGGGGATGCATGCATACTACCATGATTGTGTGAACTGCATGGCTACTGATATGACACCTGCTTGCTGTAGTGTGCACCCCAGGGAGGTATGCTTACTAACACTATTAATGTCTGAGCTGCATGCCCTCTGCTGTATCGCAGGCATGCTGCATGCCATCTGACAAATCACATGCATGATGTGTCTGTGTGTGTCTGTGTTTGTGTGTCTGTCTGTGTTTGTGTGTGTGTGTGTGTGTCTGTGTGTGTGTCTGTGTGTGTCTGTGTGTGTGTGTGTGTGTCTGTGTGTGTGTGTCTGTGTCTGTGTGTGTGTGTGTGTGTGTGTGTGTGTGTGTGTGTGTGTGTGTGTGTGTGTGTGTGTGTGTGTGTGTGTGTGTGTGTGTGTGTGTGTGTGTGTGTGTGTGTGTGTGTGTGTCTGTGTCTATTGTACTTTACAGTATTTCTTTGCATTCACAGGTGATGTAGGTGCGTTACCCTCCTGCGGTCCATCTGATGTTAGTGTCCCCACAGATACTAGCGGTGATGAACATATGCATGAGGTACAGGCAGGGTTGTCAGGGGCTGAATCTGTGCCAATGGTTGCCATCCCAGCTATGTCCCCCTCTTCCCCACACACAGTTCTGCTGCCAACACATACTGCATCACCAGTGGCCATAGAGGAAGGACAGTCAGCATCTGTTAGCGTGGAACATGAACGTGTGGTGGCTACAGAAGGTGTGTCTACACACCATGGTGTCAGTGTAATGACTGCAGATGTGCCACACAGGCATGTGGCCGGTGCTGTTCGTAGGAGGAGCTCTGGCAGACATGCACCTGCAGGACAGAGCGCAGCAGCTGATATCACCAGACGCATGTTCCAGACTGTAATGGCACAGGCACGTGCTGAACAGCAGAACAGAGAAGGGCAGAGGCTGCAGAGGGCTGCTATCCATACCCTAAATGACAACATCCAGGCATTGGCAAATGCTCAACAGCAGATTGCTAATGTTCTGGATAGGCGATTAGGTGAAATGGTTGGAATCCTTGACTGAGGCATGGCAATCCGCGAGCGGGAGCTGTCTGTGCTGGAACACCTGGTAGGAGTAAGGCATAGGTCACGTGGACATAGGCCAGCAACACCACCTAGTGTAGGTCGACGTGAGCGTGCCACCTCACATGCCCGCTCCCATAGTGCCGGTAGCAGTAGCAGTGCAGCTGGTGCTGCGCTGTCAACACCAGGACACAGCAGGCCACGTGGACATGGCCCTGGATGGTCTCAATGGGGACATGGTTCCAGCGGACATGTGTTGTCGGACAGTAGCCACTCTGTACCTCCACCTGGTAGTGCCCGTGCAACCCCAGGCAGGCACAGGTCACGTGGCCGTGGACGGACACAGTGAGCTGTACAACCTGCTCTGTACAATCTGGGGATGTCAATTATACCCCGTGTAGGCATCACAAATGGCAAAACTGTGTACACACATACACGCACACAGCAAACACAACTGTAGGGCTCCACAACATCCACATGCATTCTGCACAGACATGTCCAGTCAACTCACCGGCCCTTACACACACACATGATGTTATCCATTGGTGCAGCCTATGCTCCTGGCAAACATATCACCCTGTGCATATGATGAAGCCTGTGCCGAATCCCTGTCATCCACACCATCGGTGCAGGGTTATGCACAAATATTCTGATGCACAGGGTGAACAGCATAGTGAGAGGTGTATGTAATATTACCTGTGTATGCATAGTGAGGGATGTGTATGTTGCAGTGGTTGTGTGTGAATACTGAGAGATGTGTATGTGACATAGGTTGTGTACTGCCGACATGCACCAGTCATACCATGTAGTGCAGGTGCAGCATGCATTGTGATGTGTTCACGGTATGTGTCTCGGTTACATCTGTAGCACCATGTTGGTTGTGATACCCTGGTTCCCTCCTATGGTGTACTTGCATGTGCCTACAGGTAGCAGTGTTTGCAGTCCACCACGTGTAACTGTGGATTACTCACCAGCACGTCTGGCAATATCAGCATGCTACATGTACCCTCAACCTGACTGTTGGACACACCAACATGACACAGATGTCCGCACATATACTGCACCTGACGCATGTGGTCAGTGCCACAGGCTACACTGGACAGAGACGTGATATACATAGCAGGACACATTACAGATATGGTGACATGGTGCAGGGGTTGTACACAGTGGCCTGGCCAATGATGATGTGAGGTCTCACTTGGTAGTTGGAGGCCACACTGTGCAGCAGTAGGACCCTGTAACAGTACGGAAACATGGCCGCATTCACGGGGTGTACACCACTATAACGCACACCCCATAGTGTGCAGGTGGGGCCCCTTGCCTGGGTGGTCATCACCCTCACAGTACTATGCACCCACACGACATGTCACAGAGAAGGGACATGCACAGGTAGCCAGTATGGCTGGGACCTATGGCATCAACAGGGTTGTGCAATGCATCACCATTACGGGTTAGTCACCACGTGGTGTTAGTGATCATTTCCCACCATATATTAGCATACACCCTCACACCAAGCACCAGACATACATACAGACACACACACACACACACACACACACACACACACACACACACACACACTGTGGTGACCACACATGTGTATATGGACAGCCGATGTGTGTGATGCACCACACTGGCCGACATCATGCTTCCCACACTGACGTATGTACAGATCTCTACAATGGTGTACAGGGATGTGTAGCAACTGGGACATATTCCCTGCGATATGTGGCATCCCTGGTCACACATTCGGACACACATGGCAGTGCTGGGAATGATACACCTGCCATATGATGACATGTTTGATAGACATGCAGCGGTATTGATTGCATTATGTGTACCAATGCTATATCTGGCAGATGTGCTGCTATATGCACACGGGAGGTTGTAGGTGTTACAGGTGCCATGTGACATATAGTTGTTAACACCTGACCACTGTATATGCATTATGTCAGCACCGTCACGTAACAGCGACATAGCGTACTGTTTGCACATGGCATGATAGGATGGTGCGTGACACAACTGTGAGCCACCGCCTGCACACATACATCTAGACAGGTGGTTCACCACGTTATGTACACACATCCCTCCATACGTGCTGTTTGTATGTCACCGTATACACCTGTCAATGATGGGTCTGCATTGCATCTGCATGTCGTAGGTAGGTGCAACTATGTTACAGACATCGGCCACTGCACATGCATGGTTGCTGCATGCACAGTACAGATGTCACATGTCTCCTGTTGCCATGTTTGTATGCATTGCTATTGTTGACATGTGTGTTGACATACATAACACATGGACTGCGGTATGATATCACAGGTGTCACAGGCAACCAGTACAAGGGTATGTGTCCCGGTCAACACTGCTACCCCCTGTAGTGTGAGCATTCAACAGACATGGGCCCACCTTCCATTCGTGTGTGTAGCATTGATTAGGCCAGTGTTATGCATGTGGTACATCAAAGGCTATGTATGTATGTGTTGTGTGTGCAGTCCATGCACACATCCACACAATCACATGTATGACATATCCAGACGTGTGTTCATTGGTGTACAGCAACAGTCAGGTTTCACAGCTGTGTAAGGGCCGTGGTATGTGTTGAGCCGACCTGTTCATGTATACTGGTATCATTGCAATGCATAACATCTGTTGGATCCCTGTTGGTACATGTGTACTCTGCACAGCTGGTGTACACCACTGTACAGCCCAGTGGTCATGTGTCACATGGTGTTGTGGGACCGTAAGGCTGTGTAGTGCTGCACCGATGACATGGTGCTGACTTGACAGCTACAGTGTACACGGCAGTGTGTATGTGTGTGACCTGCACCTGTGACAGCTGTGATGGCAGCTGTGTGTGTACAGGTCACTGCATGTGTGACCACCCTGTGCGTGAGGACAGTTATACCTTACTGTGCCCTTCTGTGTGTACACTCCATCTGCATGCAAGATGGCCCTTTGCAACAGCTAAGTGTGTGAGCATGCCCAGTATGCCATTGTGTAGATGGACACACAGTACATTTCACACTGCGCCCTTCCGTGATTAGACTCCGTGTGCATGCAAGTTGGCCCTTTGCAACTGCTAAGTGTGTGAGCATGCCCAGTATGCCATTGTGTAGATGGACACACAGTACATTCCACACTGCGCCCTTCCATGATTAGAGTCCGTGTGCATGCAAGATGGCCCTTTGCAACTGCTGTGTGAGCATGCCCAGTACGCCGTTGTGTAGATGGGCACACAGTACATTCCACACTGCGCCCTTCCGTGATTAGAGTCCGTGTGCATGCAAGTTGGCCCTTTGCAACTGCTAAGTGTGTGAGCATGCCCAGTACGCCGTTGTGTAGATGGACACACAGTACATTCCACACTGCGCCCTTCCATGATTAGAGTCTGTGTGCATGCAAGATGGCCCTTTGCAACTGCTAAGTTTGTGAGCATGCCCAGTACGCCGTTGTGTAGATGGACACACAGTACATTTCACACTGCACCCTTCCGTGATTAGACTCCGTGTGCATGCAAGATGGCCCTTTGCAACTGCTAAGTGTGTGAGCATGCCCAGTACGCCGTTGTGTAGATGGACACACAGTACATTCCAAACAGACGTGTGATACTAAGCATGTGGGCATGACCATTGACATCTTGTATAGCCATGGTGGTCATCCAGGCAACAGATGTCCAATTTCAATGTCACGATGGATGCCTACATTGAACACATTGGTTGCACTCTTGAAGGGTGTACTGTCTGTGGCTCATCCCGTATCTATTTAGTGTTGTAGTGCTCCGTAGATATTTAGTTGGCCCAATGACAGCACAGCCGTGTTTGTGTACATCTACCTTGGGACAGTAATATGCTTTCAGACCGCTCACTCTCTAAACATTCCCTATCGGCATCTTTGCCTTTGCGGATGATGTCACCCACCTAGAAGTATGCCTCTGGGAGTGCTGTGTTCAGTAATCTCAGTAGCTCGTTCTGTAAATGCATAATGCTGTAGTGTGTTAGAGTAGGTAGGTGTATGTTCAACTCCCGGCCATTCCAAGTGTGTGTGTGTGTGTGTGTGTGTGTGTGTGTGTGTGTTTCCAGCTGCCTGGGGACACAGTAATGCTTTTAGATGCCTCACAACACATACATTCCCTATCGGCATCTTTGCCTTTGCGGATGATGTCACCCACCTAGAAGTATGCCTCTGGGAGTGCTGTGTTCAGTAATCTCGATAGCGCGTTCTGTAAATGTGTAATGCTGTAGTGTGTTAGAGTAGGTAGATGTATGTTCAACTCCCGGCCCTTCCAAGTGTGTGTGTGTGTGTGTGTGTGTGTGTGTGTGTGTGTGTGTGTGTGTCTGTGTGTGTGTTTCCAGCTGCCTGGGGACACAGTAATGCTTTTAGATGCCTCACAACACATACATTCCCTATCGGCATCTTTGCCTTTGTGGATGATGTCACCCACCTAGAAGTATGCCTCTGGGAGTGCTGTGTTCAGTAATCTCGGTAGCGCGTTCTGTAAATGCATAATGCTGTAGTGTGTTAGAGTAGGTAGGTGTATGTTCAACTCCCGGCCATTCCAAGTGTGTGTGTGTGTGTGTGTGTGTGTGTGTGTGTGTGTGTGTGTGTGTGTGTGTGTTTCCAGCTGCCTGGGGACACAGTAATGCTTTTAGATGCCTCACAACACATACATTCCCTATCGGCATCTTTGCCTTTGCGGATGATGTCACCCACCTAGAAGTATGCCTCTGGGAGTGCTGTGTTCAGTAATCTCGATAGCGCGTTCTGTAAATGCGTACTGCTGTAGTGTGTTAAAGTAGTTAGGTGTGTGTTCAACTCCCAGCCCTTCCAGGTGTGTGTGTGTGTGTGTGTGTGTGTATATATATATATATATATATATATATATATATATATATATATATATCTTTGTAATATGTATGTGGATATTAGCACTATTGAATGTGCTGCATTGTCTGTACATGTTCACCTTGGATGTATCTGAATGTGCTATGGCTCTGTGATAGTGCACATACTGTGTGCTGTAGTGATCCTGGGTTATAGTTGTGTAGTGACCAGTTATTTTGTTGCTGGATATTACCAGGGACATTGAAAACAATGATAGTACAGCACCTTTAAACGGTCATGTGCACATCTCAGCAGCAGTCAGCAGTGATTATTACTTTGGAGGATGACTATGGCTCATATACCTATGTATTACATGGCAATACTATGCAAATCAGGTTAACATTACTGACACCCGTTTATCCACAGGTTGTGATACAGATCCCATGTATGTATGTGTGTACATTGCCAGGTGCAGGACTGGACTAAGGTTGAATGCATGGAGGGGTGTCCATGGCCAGGAATGGCGATCTGTACAGCCTGGCAGGTACAGTCTGTGACTGTCCCACAACCTCCAGTATATGGCTGACACATGCTGACACAGTGTACATGCAGAGACACACATAAAACAAACAGCTAGGGATAACACATACACACACACACATTGCATCAACATTGGGCCATGCAAAACCTGTTGTCCCTCACACACACACAAATGCATGCATGTTGATTGGCTGGTTCACTGACAGGCTCTGGAAAAGAAACTACATACCCTGTGCATATGATGACACCTGTGCCACCTCTTGTAATGTGTAACATTGATGCAGGTACAGACTAACATGGTGCTGATGCACAGGGTGGCTTCATAGTACTGTAATAATGTTACAATGTTGTTAACACAAAGTGTGATTTCCTTCTAGGTGTATGTAAGCA
The DNA here is from genome assembly GCF_019279795.1 of Protopterus annectens. Taxonomy (NCBI): domain Eukaryota; kingdom Metazoa; phylum Chordata; order Ceratodontiformes; family Protopteridae; genus Protopterus; species Protopterus annectens. The sequence continues at coordinate 1,602,426,731 of NC_056729.1, forward strand.
GGCATGATACATTCCAGCTATGATTATCAATGTAGTATAGTGTACAGCACTGTTAATTCTGAAGATGTATTATCCATCCATGTGCCATTTGACTGACGTGTGTAGTATTGGCAGCATGTGTTACAGAGTGTGCAGTACGTGTGAGATGTGTGTAGTACAGATTTACATGTATCTATATGTGAACATGGTGAAGGTGCACTGTCTGCATCTTCATGTATAGTGGACACATTGGAATGGTGACATGCCCTGTATTTCACACTGTTAACACGTCATACTTTCTATTGGTGGCCAGTATGCATTATACTACACATATTGTTGTACTTGTCTACACATGTGTGATTGCTATGGTTTTACACGGTGCTGTGGGTGATACTGTTACTATCTGTCATAGTTTTGCATTATGGTAGTAGACACGACCTCAACAGTCTGAATGACCAATTGTTATATGATATCTTCACAACTGACCCACACATGTAGGACACACAGTAGCATGTGGATCCTACATGTACTATACTATACCAGTTCACACTGGTATTGACCGCCACACATTGCTGGGACCATTAATGTTTGACATGTAGCCATGTTAGTTACAAGCAAAGACAATAGGGATATTCCTGTCCACATCTAGGAATTCATACTGTGGCCTAGAATGCATTCTGCACATGACACAGTTAGTCTACACAAGGGTATCATACAGACAGATACATGTTATCCAACCCATGCTGTACACCTATAAGGCTAAACAGAGTTAGTTATCCACATTTACTACACATACTTTACCAACAGTAACACATAGGTATTACACCCCAATATGTATAATGGGTAACAATGTGTACATATAGATATGTGCTATGTCATTTGTCATTTGGTATTTGCATTTACAATGGTATTGTGAAGTACATCACTGTATCACATATGCAATGAGAGTTCTGCATGCATATCCTCCAAGGTGGTTGTACAACTATGATGAATGTCCATTATTGACATACTTTGCTGTGTTTGAACTGTTCTGCAGTATTACACATACATGAACAGTCACTCACACTATGTATATAAACTGTCGTGTGTGTGTGTGTGTGTGTGTGTGTGTGTGTGTGTGTGTGACACAGATGACCTAGGCCACAGACAATTCTGATACATGTAGTTGACAAGTGCGGTAATGCTCCACCAGATGTGTCCAGGCACCAGAACTGTGATTTGGGCGACACAAACACATGCTAGAGTAAGGTTTCTCTATGTGCGTGTGCCTCATTATGGCATTCCTGTTCATGTGTGTGTGCATTTCTGATGTGTGTCATCAGCCTCAGTTGAACTGCACATCCGGCATCCCCCACTAGGTGACCATGAGGGTTGTCCCCATTGCCAAATGTTTTGTACAGCTGCGTCAGATGCCACATATCAGAAGCATTGCAGCTTCCAGGGCATCCAACACACACATTCATTATTACGGGCTGGCCATCACACACAAACCGCCACTTCATAGAGGGGAAGCCCTTGTGGATGATGTTGGCCCTACCACACTCACTGGCTGGTGCTTTGATGCATATGTGCGTGCAGTGTATTGCACACAGTACTTAGGGTATTCCACTATTGTGTGAAAATGACACATATTGCTGCCCAATACCTTACGGGAATTGGGGATATATACATCATCACTGACATGTGCTGACATGGCATTCATGAACTGGTGCAGTACCCTGGATGCTGATGTTTGTAAAATCCACATCATATCACCAGTTGATCTCTGGAAGGTACCTGTTGCTGGTATCCTTAGGGCAACACATACCTTGGTTTCCACTGGGATGGGTTTCCCTCTGTTGGTTCTGTGTGTGAGACATGGCCTGCACAGATCCACAATCTTCTCAGGAGGTCTCTGTCCACTCTATAGCGCTCTACTATCTCCAGCTCATGTAGCCCCTGGTAGGTTACCCTGTGCCTGCACACTCCTCTCCGTCTACTCACTGTGTGATGCTGAGCAGCATTCACATTGGCACAACATTCCACATGTTGCATATGTTGACGTATAATAGCAATGGCAGCCCCTAACATTATGTTGTCTCAGTTAAGCTTTTACAGTTTGCACTTCTCTTAGTATACTACAGTGTTGCAGTGTGTCTGAGAAAAACATGGTGGACTACTGTTTGTACAGTTGTACGTGCTGTGCTGGCCTACTGTACTGGCTGTGTAATATACTCAGTCTGATTGTTTTCACCTGCTAGCTGTGGTAGTTCTCCTTGGTTAACTTACTGCTATTTGTTTACCTTCCTTTTCACTGTTTGTGTCCACAGTGAGCGGCGCCGCGCATAGGAGCACAGTGAAGTGCATATCCGCTTCCACGCGCGCACACAGGCTTATACATGCGTACAAACACTTACACTGGCTTACACAACATGACACGGGCTTCAACAATCTTACAGTAGCTTACTCGTTCTTCAAGTCGCGCACACAGGCTGACACACATGCACACATGCTTACTCGGGCTTACAGGCTTGCATGGGCACAAACACACTTCACCAGGTTTGCAAGGAACTTCAGTGATATCCATGGTGTACACCGTCAGTTTACTGACTTTACCTAGGATAAATCATAACACGCCTCTTCCACTGATGAGTCACTGACAGCAGACATGTGACACACTGCTCCAATAAGATTACAGTGTTTATTGATCAGTGTTATGTGTATGACCATGTCAAATGCTGAAGTTAAATCTATATAAATTACATCACAGCATGATTTTTCATTCATAGCTGTTATCATATTGTTATAAAACATCATATTATAGTTGATACTAGATCTGTTTTCAACATATGCATGCTGATATATGGTTTCAAGTCCCAACCTATCCAGTTCTGACAATAACTTATCCAATATTGCCTTCTCCATTATTTTTTCCACAACATGAAAGTAGACTTAAGGGTCTATATGACTCTGGATTTGTCCTACTCCCCTTTCCCTTAAAAACAGGTTTAATAAGTGCATTTCTACAATCTTGAGGAATCTCCCCATATTTACATGACCTAGTGAATAATGAATATAATGGTACTGTAAGCTCTTGCTGAAGTGTTCTCAGGTCATTGTTACTAATTCCGTCTTCTCCCTGTGCTTTGTTTGGATCCAGTTTGAACAGTTCTTTTTCAATATAATCTAATTTGATTTCAGTATCTGGGGGTTACCTGGATTATATTAGGTCAATTTACCACCCTTTTGTGCAGTCAAACTGTTTTGCATACGATTTTGTAAATATATCTATAATCTGTTGTATCTGAGAATAAATTTTAGAATCTGCACACAATTTATCAATGTTTGTGTCTTTACTCTTTCCACATCTTATTTATCTACAAAAAGATTTCCTTTTATGCTCAATATCTTTATATAAATTTTCTTCAAATTTTTCTTGATCTTGTCTCACATTATGCTTAACCTGTTTGTCTCGCTTGTTTATTTCAGTTTTCAAAGCTGTAGTTTGACCTGTCTTCCATTTCTTATTTTTTTTTGTCTCTCACCTTAATCAGATATCTTGTCCTTATGGAAATATAGCCGCCTGATGTTGTATGCTTCGATCCTGATGTTAAACATTTTTTTGATTTTTTTGCACTCAAATTCTCTTTCAAAACTTTCCACATTCCATCTGCAGTTTTTCCACTGAACACCTCACTCCAGTTAGTTTTACATAGTGACTGTTTTGCTTCCATATAATCTGTAATTAACCTTCTGTGCATTCGCTTAGATTTCAGTTTGGCAGAATTATCTATCACACATTAACCTTTATAACCCCATGATCACTGCGCATCACTGGTGGTAAAACTTGTAGTAACAGTAATTTCTTTGGGACACAAACAATGTCTAGTATGTTCTGTCCCTTGGTAGGCTTTTTTACAATCTGAAGCAATTGTTGTTCCTGAATATACTAAGTGAATAATTTCCTTACTAATGTTCTAGAATCAATATTATTCCATTCCGTTTCTGGTAAATTTAAGTCCCCAGTTAATATTATTCTTTCCTCCTGTGTTTCATCTGCACTTGAGTTTGGTGATCTATACATTCCAACAATTGTTATATGTTCCAGGGTTGTATTTACTGTAAGAGTTAAGCAGTCTATAGTGTTGGTGTTATCACTGAACATGTAATAATCACAAGTCTCATAGCTATCTTTAATCCCTATCATAACACCTCCACCAGATTTCATTAGAATGTCTGTTACAGTAAAAACACTTATACTCTGACAGAACTGGTTTCCAGTAATTGTTCTTTAACCATGTTTCACAAACAATAACAACATCAATCTTCCAATAAAAAAAACAATCATTACTGCAGCACAGGTTAAAGCTGCATTGTCCAAGGTCAAGAATACAACTTCCATGGGACCCAACAATATCCCTGGCTGTGTTCTACATGAATTACAAAGTAAACTGGCACCACATCTGTGTGCCCTGTTCACTCACAGCCTCACCTCAGGCTTTGTCCCTACTGATTTGGCACACTGCTACAGTCATCCATCTCCATAATAGAGGAGCAGCTACAGACCCTGGAAATTATTGCCCTATTAGCCTGACGAGTCTGATATGTAAGGCTATGGAGCACATCATTATGTACCTAATTAACAAGGGTATAGGGAATCTCCAAACTCTATATCCCACGCAATTTGGTTTTGTGAAAGGTAAATCATGCCTGCTCAACCTGGTTGACTTCTTTGAGTCAGTCACCAGAGCTGTGGATGAGAGTAAGGCAGTTCATGCAGCCTAAAAAAGCGCATCAACGAACAAGAACACTACCTTGATCTGGCCAAGGCCTCTGATACCATTCCTCACTCAGGAATTATTGATAAACTCACCAAACTAGGTATCAATCCCTATATCGTTAAATGGGTTTCCAATTGATTCACAGACAGAACCCACAGTGTGAAAGTAGCGGACTACAAATCAGACTGCCAACCAGTCATGAGTGGAGTCCCACAGTGATGGGTCCTGGGTCCTCTCTTGTTTGGCATCTACTTCTCAGAAGTCCAGGCCAACATGGAGGGATTCTGGCTGACCAAGTTCACAGAAGACTGCAAGCTGGGAGCCATTATTAACTCCCCAAGTGATGCAGACATCCTACAGAAAGGCCTCACCGAGAACAATGTGACTGGTGTCGAAACCATGGCCTTAAGCTTAATGCCAAAAAATGCATTGTCATCCCGTTTGGGAAAAACTCAGTTCCCTCTAATTACCACATCGATGGGAGCCCACTGAATACTGTGGTCAGAAAGTCCTTCTATGTGACACATCTCATTACCAAGGGTTTTGCATCCAGGAAGAAAGAGGTCATCATTTCTCTCTACTCTTCCCTCATTAGACCAGTCATAGAGTATAATGCCCCAATTGACATGTACCTCACTAGACACCTGCAACATCTGGAGAGCCCACAAAAGTACTTCACAAAGAAAATCCTAGGCCTTAAACACATGTGCTACATAGACAGACTCAACACTCCAGCTATTCTCTGTCTCATATTGTCTACTAAGAGGCAATCTCTACTTGACTTACAAAGCCATGTCTGACCCAGCTCTGTTAGAAATGCTACATCTAAAGAAATCCCAATCGCTCCACACCACATGCTCCAGAGACCTCAATCTCATTACCACAATCAACAGAACATGCTGGAGGGAGAGGTTCAAAACCAAGAGACTGCCCATGCTCTGGAATAGACTGCCTATACACTGGCCCTCTTCAACAGAGATCTTGATGAGTGGATGGGTAATAGAAAGTTCACCCTGAGGATCACTCCATTGGCTCTACTTGATAGAGGCACTGGAAACTAATGTCGGACGGCACAATGCCAGGGCACTTCTATGAGCTAGGCTTGTAAAGACTCCAGGGCCATTAGCCTAGTATGCACCTATGAACCTATGGACCTATTATTAATGTTCCTAGCATTAGCAACCATCAGAGATCCATCAAATGTTGCTATCTGTGGGCTGTTAAGTTTTCAACATGGCAAAAATCCTGCCTAGTGTTTGCCAAATATTGTAAAATATCTGCTGCAGAAATTCTCTTTCCTGATCTAGACAAATGCACACCATCTTGTCTCAACACATGAATGCCCAAAACAAGACTTGGATGCTCTACACATTTCCGTTTTTTTTAAAACAGGACCTTTTTTCCATGTAGGTATTTACTCCAAAAATCTTTTCATTCACAGTGACCTGACTATCTTTTCTATAGGTGATTTGTGAAAAATACATCCTAACACCAGTACAAGCAATACTAAGAGGGCTGTCAGTTCCCTACTAACAGTTAGAGAATCCTTGCGGGCGACATCATTTGTACCAACATGAATAAAAACAGAGCCATACTTCCTTACATTAAGGTGTTCCAAGGCTTGTCTCACATCTTCTATTTTCACTCCTGGCAGGCATAACACCATTCAATGGTCATTATCATTTCTGCAAATCTACATATCAGTTCATCTAATAATTGAATCTCCAATTACAAGAATATCTTTGCTGGCTAGCTCTGAGGAATCTTCAGCTTCTAATACAGTAATAGCTGCTCTATCAATTATTATGAAGGGTAGATGTTCATCACTTTTAATCTCATTAAACCTACTGTTTTCATTGTGCATTAAATTCTCATCCAGATGGTGTTGTAAATCCACAGCTTGAGTCATTTAGTCAACATCTTTCTCCTCTTTTTTCTTACAGTAATGTTCTTCATTCCTTCCACGTTCAATTTTGATTTCTTCCTTTTCACCTGCCCCTTGTCTCTACCCTTTTTACTATGTATTGTCTTTCCTTTACAGACATTAATCAGTTTCTATTTCTTCCTTGTTATTTGTTGTGAATTTATTCCTTTCTTTCTTTTTTTGTTTCCTTCTAAACAAACTGGATCCTCAGATTGCTGAATACTTGCATCCAGAATTCCAGAGTTCTCAGCAGCGTCATCTTGTTTCATAGGGGTTGAATGATCTTTGCAGAAAATAGATGCATCATTTCCTAAATGTGTTCTATTTGTTCTATGCCTAACGTTATTTAGTTCATCAGTCCAGTCATTAATATATGAAACAACAGTTCTTCAAGCCATGCCAATTGCACAAGTGTGACCATAAGTCTAGATTTACTTCTAACAGTGATAAGCAAATCATCCAATTTCTGACACGAGGAACACAGATCACCAGTATTATCAGCTGTTACCTTTAAATATGGATGGCATTTATTACACTGTACAAGATATTTGGGCATTAGCAAATTGTTAATTGCATACTCATTTAAAGAATCCATATTCAGCTTCAAATGAATACAATATTACAAAAGAAAAGATCAAAATCAGTAACCAGAGAATTCAAAGAACACTTAAATCAACTTCTATGACAAAAAAGCACACCAGCAGTATACAACTAAATAAAGTACAGTAAGTTGTTCTGACCATACAAGTTCTACAATCCAGGCAAAAGTTATAATTCATTTACGTCACTCACTATCACTCACAGTAGCACTTCTTTTTGACAATAAAGATAAATAAATCACAAACCAAGATGGGATTGTTCACATATGCTCAGGGTTTTCCTCTCTGCAGTATGTGTAAATTTATAGCTGTCTACGCCCCTTGGGGTGGCTAGAGCTTGCCTGTCTAAAACCTATCCCTTTCTAACAACCAACAGTGAAATTAAAGGTAAAACAACAAAATATGAATGAAAGTATATCTTGTTAACAAGCAGTCCCTTCCTACCTACAAACAGTGATAACAAATACAATATAAATTCAAATAAAACTTCTCTTACCAATGAACTCCACAGTGAGTCACAAACCAAGAAAGGATTGTTTAGATATGCTCAGGATTTTCCTCTCTGTGTAAATTTATAGCTGTCTAGGCCCCTTATAATTATAATTAGAAACTTTATGTTAATTTCTCTCTTTAGTTTGTGTTAAAATACTATGTTCATATAAGAAATACTTAAAAATATTTAAAAAAAAAACATGCAAATTAGCTCACGTGTAGATGTTTTTACCCTGCAATTATAAATGTACATGTGTAACTTAAATGTGAAGCGTTTCTCCAAGGGCCTCTGCTGAAAACAGGATTTACCCAGTAATACTTTTAGTGGTCGACAAAGACAAATAAATAAATAATATAAACATTTTTACAGAGGCAAGACCCCTGCTCCTTTATATTTAGTCCGCCATAGACAGATAGATAGCTATAGATATAGATATAGATGTAGATATAGATATATACTAATTCCATAGTTAACGCAGGGAAAGGAAGAAAATCCTGCAAGAGTGAAAACTTGGCTTACACATATGAGATCTCACAACAGAATATCGACAGACAAATAGAAAGATATATATCTATAAATATATCTATAAATATATATCTACACACACAGACACGCACACACACACACACACACACACACACACACACACACACACACACACACACACACACACACACACACACACACACACACATAAATAGTTTCACTTCATTGAGCTGAACGTTGATTTGGTAACAAAATTAAGTTAAGTATAGTTTGTGAGAATGGCAAATTGAGTGAATGTGCAAATGTGTTTTGTGCAATACAGGCAAGTGAACATGTAGTGTGTTTGTGGAACGGTATTATGTGTGTATGCATGTGTGTGTATGTTAGAGTTAGATAAGAAGATAAATTTAAACACCACAAAACAACATGCAAACACCGAGGAACCAGAGGGAAATTGTAGTAACTGTTATCTTCCCGTTGGTTCTTAGGTGTTAGCTCACAGTTTTGGGGTGTTTTAGTCCCTAGCACTAAATGCAGGATTTTGGTGTGAAGATTATAAATTTAGTGTGTGCCTGAGTATTAGTGGGTTAGGATTAATGGTGAAAAGTTGGAAGAGTAGCCATCATTTACTATAGCAAACTTGGGGTCTCCCTCTATAAGAAATACATACCTCTGTTTTTTAATGAAGAACTTTTTCATATCATCTCTGAAGTTAAGCTCACACAAGCACCCGTGTATCATTGCTGTATACATCCCTCCAGGCAATCATGTCTCCACTATTGGAGACATACTAAACTAGGCCTCAGATAACATATTACAGGAAACCCTAGCCATAAAGGACCTAAACATCCCATATTGCAGCTAATAACACACAAATGCATATCAATCTCTATGGCTTCACACAAGTCATAAATAACCTTACAAGGTATACTAAATCCTCTGCTAAAACATCAATAATACCCAATAACATGCTTTCCACTGGCACTCTACTAGATACGTTTAGTGACCACCTACCAGCTGATGCAACCAGGCTTCAAACCCATCCGAATAAATCACACTACTACAGCCTGTTCCATAACTTAATTAAATTTAACATCAAAGATTTAATATCAGAGTTAAACTTAACCAACTGATCCACACTAAAAAATGTACCTCTAGAAGGGCTTCTATTAAAACTAATAAGCCTGGTGCACAACTCTCAGCTCAGTCCATCACAAAAAACACCCCATTGACGACAAGCAATGAGTTCAACAACTACTTCATAAAAGCCATCACCTCTATAGCCAATGTAGCAGTAAAATATACAGCACACCCCTTCTTTAACCAAACTATTGGGTTAGTAATTTCTCTTTTCAACTTATCCCAACTTCAACTGCTACGAAACCTCTATGTAAGCTAAAAACTACACCCCTATCTAATGATAATCTGCCCCCTGACTATCTGAAATTCATCTGTGAAACCCTCACATACCCAGTATCAGTCCTGATAATTAGATCCATCCAGGAATGTTATGATCCAGACATCTAGAAAAAGGCCTTTATAATACCATTGCAAAAAGGAGGGGCTTGCAATGATTACTCTTACTATTGGCCAATAGCTATATTGCCTGCTATATCCAAAATTTTAGAAAAATGTATACACAGACAATTAGTTAAGCCCCCCACCAGCAAAAATCTTCTTTCAAACACAAGATGTTTTCCATCAAGGCCAAATTACCTCATCTGTCCTATTACACTACTCAAAAGCCATCAACAAACTGTGCAACTGGAACATGGTTTCCAATGTCTTTCTTGATCTGTCAAAGGCATTTGCAATGGTATCCCCACAAAACTTCTGAAAAAAAACTCTCCTCTCTTGGTCCATCTCATTCCTCTCCTTCTTTATTTCACAGTTTCCTTAAAAACAAATTTCAAGCAGTAAAATGACAAAACAACTTCCCTAAGGTGGCCCACTCCTATTCAACATTTTTATTAATGACTTATAACTAGCAGCAAAGCATTCAACCCTAATTCAATATGGAGACAAATGAAGTTTTGAACAGACATAGTTGTCACAGGACATCTTTAATGGTGTGGGGGGGGGGGGCTGGGATTTAAGAAAGAAGAAGCAGGTAAGGGAGTAGTAAGTGAACTTGAAGGGAGTAGGCAGGAAAGGGTTAAGCAGGCTGGAGGCTAAGGGAGGAAGTGAGGAAAGGTGGGGGTGGGTCCTGAAGGCTTCAGAGGAGGGATTTGGTTGTTTGGAGTCACATTTGGTGTGATCTTGTTAGAAGCAGGATCACATCCCAGATGACCTGAGGTGGGAGTAAAGTAGGTCTTGGGTGGTTGCAAGATGGTCAGGTGAGTAAAGTTTCTTTGTGGGCAGGAGGGCTTATAGATACAGAAACTTTTTTTTGTTCTGGTGGGGAGGGTAGTGGGTATATAACAAAAAAAAAAATGAAAGAGAGGTCGGCCTCTCAACTGTACAGGTTTTACCTCTTATGTTGGTCACTTCTCTAAAAGTGCATTTTGGCAAGTTCGTGCTAAATCACTTAAAGATTATACTTAGAAATAATGGCTTTATCCAGATTGCTTACTCTAAGAGGCTGAGAGGTGTGGCTGTTGGTGCATTGTAGATTCAGTTGCTGGTTAGTGTTCATTTTGCACTTGGTTGCCTTTCCTTTTCACTTTTCCATGTGTTGGGTTGGTTAATCCTTTAATCGGTTAGGTCCCTGGTTTCATTGGTGGTAGTGGAATTTCACGGGCTTTCCATGGGCTGTTAATGGCTGGCTGCACATGCACAGTATCAATGGGGGCCATATGTATATAAATATATATATATATATATATATATATATATATATATATATATATATATATAAAGTATGGAGGATAAATAAGTAGCTGGTGGTTGTGGGGAGTTGGCAGTCAGTTGGATCATTTCTCATGTCCCTGGTGGTATTAGTGGTGTGTGGGCAGAAGGGAGGCAGAGCAGCATTTTGCAGGCTTCCTATGATCATGAATGGTTGCACACATGTGTAATGCCAGTGGCATTTGTGTTTAATAAAAAATAAAAATAAAAAAAATAAATAAATAAATAAAGGGGTTATTATGGAAGGGGCTTATGATTAGTTAGTTTTGGAGGGTAGCGGGTGAGGGTTGGTGATATCGGGCAGCTGGTTGCTGTTGATCGTTGGTGATTAGTGGGCAGAGAGGAGGCAGCGTGGCTTTTTGTGGGCCTCTCTCTGCACTGTAGCCATGGCTGTGCATATGGAGTAACCCAGAATGTGTTTGCAATGACTGAAAAAAAAAAAAAAATAGTTTGCCATAACTGACTTGGGGGGTATGTGAGCTGACATATGTGTTTAGACAGTGTATGTATGGATACTGAAATGACACACTGTATTGTGTAAGATGGTCCTTACTTAAATAGTAGAGGCAAATTCATGAAGCACTCAATTTAAAGTGATTTAAGTGGTGTGTTGCTCTGACTCTAATGCATGGTGTCCTGGGTTTGAGACTTGGCTGTGATGTCTTGACAGATAGTTAGGCACACTTCATACCCTTTAGGAAATTCATGCTATTGCACTACATTTGGTGTGAGCCACTTTATTTATGCTGTGTGGGTAGAATGGCTGGTGAGGATGAGAATCTAACCTTTATTTTGGAGGGTGTAGCAGGACATTGCTGTGTGGGTAGTGCACAGGGTCCGGGATTCAGGACTTGGTAGAAATGACTTTATGGAGCTCTTGCATTTTCTTGGGGCCAGGCCTGGCATCTGTGTGAACATGCTGCAGTATTAACCTATGGGTAGGGTCAGGCTGGCATTGTTTTTTTTTTCCCCATGTTTCCGCAGTGGTGGTGCAGCGGTAGCATTGTCGCCTCACAGTATAACACTGTCCGGTTTGATTCTCAGCTAGAGCGTCTTCTACATGGAGATATGCATGAATGGGCGTACCTTCGTTGAAGGTTGTGCATCAGGGCTGGTAACTCGGCATGTAAAAATCAACTGCCAATCATTAGCGGACCGGAGTTCCGCTGTGGCGACCCCTAACTGGGAAAAGCCGAAAGACACAAACAAACTTACAGTGTCTGTTTTACAGATAATAAATTGGAGATCATGGCAGAGGTATGGGCGTTGAGGTAGAAATGGGTGCGTATCATGGAAAAAGCAGAGGACTTGTTTTGGGAGATGCTGAATGAGGTTGTGATGACTACCATGCAGGGTCTGAAGACTTGGAGGATGCATCAGATGGGGAACAGTACACATGCATCCAGAGCCAAGAGATCAGGATAGACGATGACAGTGGAGGAGAAGACAAAAGAGGTTGAAACACTGGTGGCACCACTTTCAGCACTGACAGGTAATGATTTGTTCGGCTCTGCTGGGGCAGAAGCTGAAGAACAAGTAGTAGGGAGTGATTGTTTGGGGTTGGGTGGGGGGATACATGGCAGGGTTAATGGGAGGCCCAGGGTCTTGCAGGGACTAGGTGGAGGCACTGCAGTTGGTGTGGGTTTGCAGGCATTAGCGGGTCGTGATCTGAGTTTTGATTGTACCCTTTTGTTGTTGGAGGAGGACACAGACTTTTTTTTAAATGAGATAGGCTCAGACTTTGGAACTCAACCGAGGGATTGGTTGATGATACAGGCATTAGGGCAGGAGGGTGCATCAGTCTTTTTAACTCCTCATATCTCACTTGTGGTGATGGAGAAGATTTGGAAGGGAGAATTCATAGATATTTTTGAGTTAATTAATGTGGATAGGGTACAGCATTTGATGGAAGCTGAGACGGTGAATGGCAAGGAACTTTTGGCAGCATTGTGGCCTTAGGTCACAAGTGTGTGGGTAAGTTTAAGCAGAGGACATGGAAAAATTGGGTCTTGGGCTTTATACATTATATGGCAGTGTGGTTGGAGAAGGATAATTCATTGGCCCTTCTGTTCCTAGACCATTTTTTGACTATACGAGAAGCACAAAGGTTACGGCCAAGTAATGCATGGCTTAGGTATGATCAGAAGTTCTGCAAAAGGAAGGCTGTTGACAAATCTATGTGTTGGGAAGTTAGACACCCTGATATCTGGTTGTCCACCATGATGACCAGCTTTGGGTTGGGTAATAGAGTGGGTAAGCCAGCAGAAGGGGGAATCAGGGTATGTTGGGCTTTTATTGCGGGGAGATGTTCATGGACAGGTTGCAGATTCTCCCATGCTTGTTCAAAGTGTATGGGTACACATTCAGCGATGCAATGTGGTAGGGGTGAGAGTCAGTTTGGGGGACAGGCGTCCTACTTTCCAGGTCAGAGAGGATGGAGTGGGCCTCCCATGGGACTACAAGGGGTATGGGGCAGGGCCAATTTTCATGGCCAAAGGGGGGTCCTTTCAGGGAACTAGGGGGTGCCCAGGGGACCCATTCACCTGTTAAGGTCCAGGTCCTGAGGAAGTTGCTGTCACAGTATCCACTGCCGGCAGTGGCTGGGGAATTGGTTGAGGGATTTTTGAGGGGATTTTCGATTAAGTCTACTTTAGTGGATGATGGTAAGGTGGGAAAAAATTTGAAGTCAGTGCGTGGGAAGGGGAATTTCCTGAGAGCTTTGATTGAGAAGGAGTGCCAGGCGGGTAGATTGTTGGGCCCATTTGATTGTCCAGCATTGACTCAATTTAAAGTGTCACCTTTGGGTTTAGTTTCCAATAAGAGGCAGGGTGAGTTTTGCTTAATACATCATTTATGTTATCCTGAAGGCAATTCTGTTAATAATTTCATCCCTAGGGAGGAGTTTAGAGTGACATATGCATCCTTGGATGATGCGGTTCACATCATTAGAAGTTTTGAGGATCCTTGGCTGGTTAAGGTAGATACTGAGTCAGCCTTTCATCTGTTGCCAGTTCGGGAGGAGGACTGGCTATTATTGGGCATGGCAGTGGGGGTTAGTGTCTATTTTGACACAGCTATGCCAATGGGATGCACAGTGGCTTGTTCCACTTTTGAAAAGTTTAGCATGGCCTTTCATTCGATATGGCAACAGAGGGTAGAAAGTCAGAGAGCAGTAGATTATCAAGATGACTTCTTGCTAGTGGATGAGGGGAAAGAGGGGGCATGGGTGGAGATGCATTAGTTTGTGGAGATGTGAGAGGTTTTGGGAGTGCCATTGGCTTAACATAAGCTGGAGGGACTAGCAAAGGTGTTAGATTTCCTAGGATTGAATGTGGATGCTGGTCAAGGTTTATTCCATTTGCCAGGGGAAAAGGTGGTTCATCTACAGGAGAAAATCATGTGTGAGGTCCAAGAGTAAGATGCGGGTGAGAGATGTTATGGAGTTGTTGGGGGTTGATGAATTTTGCTTGCAGGGCATTGCATTCTGGACATATGTTTTGTAGGTCGGTGACATTTCTATTGAAGGGAGGCAAGAGTAAGCACCACAGGGTAAGGGTTAGTAAGTTAGCATGGGAGGACTTAGCTTTGTGGTCACAGTTTCTACATCAGCTTAACGGGATCATATTTTGGCAAACAGACGGGGTAGGTCAAGGGGATTTACACTTGTTTACAGATGTAGCCAAGGTTCTGGGTATTGGAGCATTCTTTGCAGGGCAATGGTTTTCAGTACCATGGCCTACTGACTGGCCTGAAGAATGGAACTGGGATGTTGCCTTCCTGGAGCTTATGCCAATTTGGGCTGCATCAGTGGTATGGCAGGATCGTTTGAGGGGTAGGAGGGTAGGGTTTAATTCAGACAATATTGTGGTGGTGAGAGTGTTGCAGGTTAAGACTGCTAAATCGGCTCATTTGTTATTGGTTCTCTGTAACCTAGTGTTGCAAAGTTTGTTGATTAACTTTTCTTTTACAGGGGTGCATGTGCCAGGGGAGAAGAATGAGATAGTTGATAGCCTGTCTCATTTTCAGTTTTCCAGGTTTTGGCAGATGGCTCCAATAGCAGCAAGGGACCCTATGGTGGTAACAGACATGATTTGGTAGATTGGGCAGCAGTGACCAGTGGGTTGGTGCAGCAGTCATAGGCAGTATTCACCAGGAAAGTGTACGGTAGAGCATTGTATGATTATGATAGTTTTGTGAGACGATTACTGGAAGAGAAGTCTGTGTGGTGGGAAAGTTTGTTGCTGTGTTATTTAGCCATGTTGAGGATACAGGCTAAGGCAATAAGATCGGCAGCAAATGGTGTATTTGCTTGGTCGGCTAAGTTAAAGGATTGGACTAAGTCATGGACAGTTGGGCAAGTTTTGAAAGGTTGGGGTAGAGGGGAAGGCCCTTCTAGGGATAGGAGATGGCTGGTGACTACAGGGATTTTAAGAATGTTATTAAAGGGTTTAATCAGACAATGTGGAAGCTCAGAGGAACATGTGATGTGGGGTATGGTAAGTGTATGGCTGTACTGTGGAGCTTTCCGTGTGTCAGAATTATTGGGTTCATTGATGTGGGATGGCATGCTGATATTGCCAAGAGTGGTGCACATTAGGTTGAGGTCATCGAAAACTGGTCAGGAAGGGAAAGGGACATCTATAGTTTTGGGGGAAATCAGGTCAGTATGGATGTGTCTGGTGGCATGGAGAAAGAGACTGTGTGTGGCAAGAGAGGGTAGGGCACAAGGATTAGTTTTTACATCAGTAGGTGGTAGAGCATTAATGGGGGAGCAGTTGAATTTAGTCATGAGAAGGGCCCTTCTCAGCGTGGATTTAGAGGGGACAAGTTTCCTACTCATTCTTTCAGGATGGGTAAGGCATCTGATCTAGTGAAAGGAGACAGTTCGACTGAAGTCATTAAGAGGGTAGGGTGATGGTCTTCTAAGGCATTTTTGACTTATATTAAATAAGGCTTGATATATTTATTTGGGTCTATATTACCAGAGTGAAACTCCGTTTGAGAGAATACCAAAACACTGACACGAATTGCGCGAACCATGAGAATACCAAACGCACTAAACCACGAAATTTTAAATCTCGAACTGTCATAGTCGGCCAACCCCACCACCCACTACATACTACCTACCCAAACAAAATAAATAAACCACATACATACACTAACCAAACCCTACTTCTAACCCTAAAGTAAAGCACCAAAACCCTACTTCTAACCCTTCACGAAACCCCACATACACAACTATCTATGCACTATCCTTAATCCCTCCCTAATCCTAAGGTCTGTAACTACCGCACACTTCCCCTACGAAAATATACACAAACAAAATAAATAATCCACATGCATACATTTAACAAAACCCTACTTCTAACCCTACACTAAATCTTACATACATTAACTATCTATGCACTTACCTTAACCCGCACCCTAACCCTAAGGTCCGTAACTATCACACACTTACCTTATGGAGCTATAACACAGACAGGCCAACCATGGTAATTCGACATTTCTAAATTCTCTGTTTTGGACGTTCGCTGTAATGCAGGTTCGCGCAATACGTGTTGACATTTACGGATTCGCTTAAACAGACTTTCGCTCTCGTAATAGGGAAACATTTATTTTATGGTTAATGTTTTTTTTTTGTCTTCCTAGGGGAAAGGATTGTCATTTTAGGCCATTCATTCGTGTATTGGGCAGCTAGGTGGACTGCGGTTAAAAACAATGGCATGGATTTGGGCTTGCAGCATTTCGGATTGAAGGTTACCTGGCATGGTATTAGAGGGTTTGCTGTGGAACTGGATACTTCAGGTATTTATGATGTTACAGAGCCAGTGGGGGTTGCCTCAAATTTTGTTGATTCATCTAGAGGAGAATGATTTGGGCATGATTCTGAAGAAGCAGCTAGTTTATAATATTTGTGAAGATTTTTTAGTTTTAAGGAAACTTTATCCAGCAGTTTGTCTGGTTTGGTCGGAGATTATTCCCAGGTTTGTTTGGAGGGAGGCAAAGAATTTTTCTGCAATCAAGAGGGCTCTTAGGTATGTTAATTTTTATGCTGGCAAAACAGTTGAAGGGGATGGGGGTGCATACTATCTGGTACACTGAGTTTGAGGATAAGGATCCCATGTGGTATGGGGTAGATGGGGTTCACATCAGTGAATTTGGACTTGATTTGCTTAATTTAAACTTGGAGTTATTTTTGGAGGGATTGGTTAGTGGGGTTAAGGTGTGGGGGGGAACAGCCCTGTGGGGCTGGTGGGCAGAAAAGAGGGACAGACTTGCCCCTCTTCTGTTCCCCCTCTGGAGGACAATTGGTGGAAGTATTCTGAGGTGGTGGAAGTTTGATGGTGGATGTGTTTTGGACTTGAGGGTTTGGATTGGTGAAGAGATGCTGAAGGTGAGGATGGAACACTGCCTTGTTGGTGCAAGGATAAGTGAGCAAATGGGGGAAGCTGCTTATCCAAAGGTGAGTGGTTACGCTGCCCTTATGGTTATTTTTTTATGTTTTCTTTTACAAGGAATTGAAGTTGTATTGTGTTTAATAAAGTTTCATGCTTTTATTGTTTATTATGTTATACAATAAAGGTCATCAAAGGTATTTGGGTGTTTGAGTGGTTTATTAAAGTGGGATGTGACAAATGTTTGGAACAGATGAAGTTGTCATGGGACATCTTTAATGGTGGGGGGCTGGGATTTAAGAAAGAAGAAGCAGGTAAGGAAGTAGTAAGTGAACTTGAAGGGAGTAGGCAGAAAAGTGTTAAGTAGGCTGCAGGCTAAAGGAGGAAGTGAAGAGGGTGATGGGTTGGTCCTGAAGAGTTTTGAGGTGGGAGTTGGTTGTTGGGAGTCACATTTGGTGTGATCCTGTTGCCCTCCCAACCCGTCCCAATTAGGTATTGCATTTTGAGTGGAGAAGAGGGACAGGCTTGCCCCTCTTCTGTTCCCCCTCTGGAGGATAATTGGTGGAAGGATTCTGAGGTGGTGAAAGTTTGATGGTGGAGGTGTTTTGGACTTGAGAGTTTGGATTGATGAAGAGATGCTGCAGGTGAGTGGTGGAGCTTGTTAGTGCAAGGATAAGTGAGCCCTGTATTCTAACTCTGTGTCAGAAATATTTATCCTTTAAGATAAACTTTAAATAACATTAGCAACAGTCATGGCTCTGACCCTGCTCACCTCCTGACTAATACAGTCATCTAACGATTAAAAACAGTTTCTGCCACGCTCTTGATTTCCTCACACACGTTCTATTCCACAAGTAATTAAACTACATTCTCAGCTAATACAATGTTACTGTATTTGAATGACATGACTATCTCTTGTATGTTTTCTTTTACAAGGAATTGAAGTTGCATTGTGTTTAATAAAGTTTCATGCTTTTATCATTTATTATGTTATACAATAAAGGTCATCAATGGTCTTTGGGTCTTTGAGTGGTTTATTAAAGTGGAACATGACAACTCTACAATCATCCATGCTGCACTTAATTTACCTCAATTTAAAGAACCAACTCAAGAAGTATATACGTCAATCAAGTCCTGGTTGGAAGTCTCATGCTTCATATTAAATCCACTCGACCCCCCCCCCAAAAAAAAAAAAAAAAAAAAAAAATGAACTGTTCCTTTTCACTCCTAAATCATACTCACAGATCAAAGCCCTCTTTAATATCACCTCTTCTAACAATACAAATGTCAAATTTGTATCCCACAAAAAGCTTCTACGGATTACAATAGACAATACCTTCAAATTTGACCACCAGTTCCAAACAGTAGTCACAAAAAAAAAACTCGGCCGGCTATATAGCTCTAAGGCATACCTCACTAACTTGGCAAGAAAAGCAGTTGAAAATATCTATTTGCTCCCAACATTACTCTATATATATATATATATATATATATATATATATATATATATATATATATATGTATATATATGTATATATATATATATATATATATATATATATATATATATCTCAAATCTTTATAAGCCTGCAGAAATCCCAAACAATGAAACTAGAGCAATTCTACAATTAAATAGCTAAATTTGCTGCCAACCTCTCAAATAGATCCCACCACTGCACCACTGTCTAGCCCTTAATCAAGTAATGTGGACTGAACCCACTTTCATCTTCCAGCACACATAGCTTGTTATATTACAGAAATTAATCTATACCCCAGGAAAATGATCCGTTTTAAGAATACAATAAAGGTCATCAAAGGTCCAACACACATTCAAGAAAAATGAGTTTATTTCTGTTTTCATTCAGGGTAAATTCATCTTCTACCTCCAATGGAGAGTGCCCCCATCCGCATCTTAGTAACTCTCAGATTATGTCAGCTGCATTTCCCATACTTATCTTTCAATCTGCCCTATTTCAAACATTAAACTTTGTGATCTACTCTCATACATAAGTAAAAAGAAAACGTGAATTTTCTTTTGCTTACAGTAATAAAAATAAAATGAATACCGAATGTGTGTGAGTGAGTGCATGTGTGTGCGTGTGTGTGTGTGTGTGTGTGTGTGTGTGTGTGTGTGTCTATGTGTCTGCATGCATTCACGTGCACAGCACGTGTGCATTTCCTGTCAAGGTTTGAATACTTTGATGTATTGTTAGATTTTCAAGGGTGACAGAGTGCATTCAAATGTTAAATAAGACTTGGCTTTTTAACATGACTGTGAATGCTTTTTCAGGTTAGTGTGCCTTTCAACACGTTCCCTTTATTGTGATTCATTTGCATGTTTAGAGCAAAAACTAGAGCTGAACTAACAAGGCTAGGCTTGTTTTGATTCTGCAAAGCTATCTCTCAGGCACATGCAATGTTTTCAGCTCTCACCCAAGGTCATTTCAGAACTCTGGTGCTCTACTCTAACTCTTTTCTCTTTATGGCTGTGGGTTACCCATTGCAATAGTAACTGCTCTGAGTCTCATTGAGTTCAACCATGATGTGCTCCTCCAGGGAATGATAGTGCATTTTTTGAGAATATGTGTGCTAAAACTTTATTGACTATGAATTTTCTGAACAGAACTTCCCATTAAAGATCGATTTGTGTATTAATTTGCGATGTGTGCTGAGTCAGTGCTTGTTGAACTCTCAGTGAGAGTGTTGGAGTGCATGCCCGGGTACAAACTCTACTCCTTATATCTCCTATAGAGACTGGAACTGGTGGGAGGCATGCGCTGCAATGGCAGGAAGGCCTTTGAGGGTTGCATCTCACAGAAATGGGTGACTGTCCACAAAGGCCCACTGTACTCTTTTCTTAGAGGCATGTGCAGCAGAGCATTGCAGTCATAAAAGGAAAACAACAATCCCTCGCACAGATGACAACAGTATTCTGAGTCTGCTTTATTCTTCCCTTGAGAGGAATGAAAGTGACATAAGGTTATCACCAATGGGGGAACAAATGGGCTATCTAGGAGTACAAGAGGAAGGACTGATGAACAAGTGGACAAGTATTGAGAAATAAAAAATAATGTTGTTCCAGATCATACACTCTCAGGCTTTCTACTCATCAGTAAATATAGGTTCATAGGTAGGTACTAGGCTATCGGCCTGAGGGCATAAGTAAGCCTAGCCAAAAGTGTCTTGGCTTTCGCCACCCATGCAGATTAAATTCCTGTCCCTCTATCGAGTAAAGCCACAGAAGTGATCCCTGGGGTGAATTTCCTACTACCCATCCACTCATCAAGGTTCTTTTTATATTGTTCCTATGATCATAGTTGGTACCCAGTAAAAATGATGCACTACTTCCACAACCTTGAACAGTTGTTTTATTTTAAGAAAGTGTCACTATCATTGCCAAAATGAAATGAAAAAAAAGAAGCTGAAAAGCTCTAACATAGTGTATTGTCTTACTTACATTTCTTGGCTCCTGATTGTTTTTTGTTTTTTTTTCTTTTTGGACTCCCCCCTGCTGGGGTTGCTCTGCAACCATTTCTAACTACCCAATCTCACACTGAAAATTGCTACTCCCCTCCCCCGAGCCATTCTCATAGAAGGCTTTATCAATACCCACCCCTCTGGGAGCCAACTTTAAAATGTAGCAAGGCAAATAACTTACATCCCATTCTAAACTTATATTCTACTTAATTGTTGTATAAATCTTATGGTCCGGTTTAGTCTTGTTCTGCCCTGCCCCCTATTCCCACCTGCCCCCAGTATTATTAAATTTATACTGTCCTAGCCACTCCCACTGCTTCTTCCTCCCAACCAGCATCTCACACATCACCAAGTGGCCCTCCCTCTTTACAACCCAACTTTTCTCCTTCCTTTCCTGCTAAATCCTGCCTGAAAACTGTGCCCTATAATGACCAGGCCCCTTGTTATGCTAGCATCAACAAAAACACTAGTATTTTCTCTACTCCCCGTGATGCTCATCCTTTATCTCCTCACTGCCTATGAAAACCAGTACCACCACAGATTCCACTAAACAAAATGTCAAACTACCACCCCAGACTTCTCTTACAAGTTAGGTCACCCAACTATCCCCCACACATCCAAACCCTCATCCCCTTTACCTCATCACCCAATTAAAACCTTAAAATTTAATCCAAGGGACAAGCACTATCTAAGACTTATTCATAAGTTTCTAAAGCTCATAATCAGATTTCAATATAGCTTTGTTACAGATGGGGACATCCATCGCAACCCTGGCCCATCTCCACCTGGTGACAGTAACACCTACACCACCAACCCCATCAATAAACTATCCCTTAACAGTCCTGCAAATGCTCTCCTGACATTTCACTCGAACATTTGAAGTATAAATAATAAAATCCCCAACCTGCATGCCCTCTTAGAAGTTCATTCCTCAGACATAATGTGTCTTACAGAAACCTGTCTTAAATCTACTACTGCTGATAATGAGGTATTACCCCCGGGCTACAAAATACACTGGTTAGACTGAACAGCTAAGAAGGGAAGTGGGATAGTAGTCCTTTACAAAAATACATTAAATGTTAATAGAGATCCAGTTCAACCACCCCGATTTAATAACGTAGAAATCCACATTACCAAACTGCAAATTAACAATAATAAAAGTATAAATATTGTCTGTGTCTACATTCCCCCAAGCAATAAAATAAGCACTCTGGAAGATATCCTCCAATGGTTATCCACTACCTACCCCTAAGAAACCATTGTTTTGGTGACTTTAACACCGACTGCTGCACCTGCTCAGCTGAATCCCCTGTCACCTGTATAAATCTGTTTGGGTTCACACAAATAATAACCTCTCCCACTAGGATTAGTAAACCCACCAAGAGGGAAAGTATTTTAGATTGGGTAATTATCAATAGCCACCCAAGCTTGTATACAGCTGGGATTCTCCCCGATGACCTAAGTGATCATTCACTAACTTATATTATTAAGCATAAGGCAGAAACCCACCACAAGACTATGTACAAAACAATCAGATATAATAAAATCTTCCCATCAGGTGGGATCTGCACAAAAGTCCTTGTTAGGGATACAAAGGTCCTCCTCAAGACCAAACACACCACAAAGGTTCTTCTCAGAACTACAACAGTCCTCCTCAGGACTAAAAAGGTCCTCCTCAGGGCCACCTCTCCACACCACAAAGGCCCTTGTAAGAGCCAAAACAGTCTTCCTCAAGACTACAAAGGCCCTTTTAAGAGCCACAACAGGTTTATTCAAAACCACATACAAATCACTAAGTCCTTTTCAGGACTTGGACCTCCAGGAGTAACAACTATTCCAGTAAGAGTGTTCTTCCGTTCAGATTTATTCCCACCACACAAGTGGATTACACTCCAATAGTGGATACCACCCACTATTTTGTTGGTTACTCAACTATGTACCAGCTTTAGGAAATCTAACCTTCCAGACCATCAAATCAAAGTTCTGCAAACTCTGTAAGTTGATCCTTCAGCCATGGTTAGGTAGGAAGTGTATATATCTAAATCCTTCACTATCTTCAAAGAATCTTGTTATATGCTCTTTAACTCCTCTGATGTTTCTAGTTGCTAATAAAGTGCAAACTTTTGCACTGAAACTTAAACTTCAGTCTGGACAACTTCTTGAAACATTCAGAATCCAGCACAGTAGGTTATCCTTATTTTTGGGGGACCTTTTACTATTACTCTCAGACCCTACAATATCTGTTCCTGTGGTTCAGGATCTGCTTCACAGCTGGCAAGCTCTTTCAGAATATAAACTCAGCCTTCTTGGATGATATATCAGACACACATTATCTGGTGATATTCTCAGTTTTATGTCACCATACTATCAACTATTACAGGAAATTACTCAAGGTACCTTAAGTCAGCTGTTTTGTAATATGCTATCATCTTTTATGTTCTCAAAAGTTTCCTGTCTGATGTAGATTCAAATTCAATGTGGTTATTTATGCTTTTCCCTTTAGAAGGGCTGAAAAACTCCCACTACAGTGAGTAATGTTTTATTGAATGTGTAGTAGAAAACAGAACTAAGACATTACTATAATTTGTTTATGCAATAGGATTACAGAATGTTTACTATGGCTGCTTATTAAAATTTCAAGACTCATAAAAGTGTGAATCCTGGAATTACAAAAAACAAAGTCTGAAAATACAAGAGAACAGCAAATGTCAACCATCACTTTTCTCTTTTCAAGCTGTTTTTTGCAGGAAGACAAGCCCTTCTGCAACCCTTGATGTGTAGGGCAACCCCCATGCACCCTGAACTTCTGTATGTATATATATATATATATATATATATATATATATATATATATATATATATATATATATATACGGGTCTACCTGATTTAACCGAAAGCTTCAAACGCCGACAACGAGAACACCGACACCGGAAGATCAACAATGGAGAAGACTGAAAGTTGAAAATCCCGACGCTGAGAACACCGACATGTTAAGGTAAGTGTGTGGTAGGGACGAACGTTAGGGTCAGGGTGCGGGTAAGGTAAGTGTGTGATAGTGACGGACGTTAGGGTTAGGGTGCAGGTCAGGTAAGTGTGCAATAGTGACGGACTTTAGGTTTAGGGGTGGGTTAAGTGAGTTAGGGTTAAGGTGCGAGTAAGGTAAGTGTGCGATAGTGACGGACTTTAGGGTTAGGGAAGGATTTAGTGAGTTAGGGTTAGGGTGCGTATAAGGTAAGTGTGTGATAGTGACAGACTTAAGGGTTAGGAGCGGATTAAGTGAGTTAGAGTTAAGGTGTGGGTAAGGTAAGTGTGCCATAGTGACGGACCTAAGGATTAGGGTTTGGGTTAAGGTTAGTGCATAGATAGTTGTGTATTTAAGGTTTAGTTTAGGTTTGTAAGGTGTTTGGTGTGCTTGTGTTGTGTGTGTGTTTTTCAGAAAAGGTATTTGTTTTGTTGATTGTCGGGATTGTGGTTTGTCGGGCATGTGAAGTTTCGTGTTTTTGAACTTTCGATTTTGTGGTGTTGGTTATTTCATTGGTGTTTTGGCGTGTCGGCATTATCAGGTAGACCCCTATATACATCTATATATATATATATATATATATATATATATATATATATATATATATATATATATATATATATCTATATACCAACTCCAACATAGCCATAACTTGGAAAAAGGGGAATATTGTAGAACAAACAATATTCTAAGAGATGACAATCTCAGATTTGGTATATGCATTTTCACTCATTCTGTGTTGTTATTCTGGGACTCACACTGAAGAGTTTCAGAATAATAAATGGGTAAGAATTATAGCATAAGGCAGTGGTAGCATTTTGCAAAGTGCTCACTGAAAATATCTAGCTTCATTCATTGGACTCTAGCCAGTGCTATTTTCCTTTGCAGCTTACTGATGTCTTCAAATCAGCTGGAAGGATCCAGATTCCTATCAACTCAGATATAAACCTCTGTTTGAGATATACTAATGAATTGCAGTTTGGGTCTACTGAATTATCATGTCGGCTGCCTCATCTCCTGCTCAATAATAATTCAATTTCAGTTTGATCCATGGCCATAAGTTGGCTACATCAGACACAGATGGAATTTCTTAATAAATCTGACAATGGTCTGATTCTGAAGACTCCTTATGCTGCTGTTTTCTGCATCCAAATGGTACCAATTAGAAATGCTTGCGTCATCCATTTTGGCAATGTGATAATTTGGCCTAGTGAGAGATGGGTAAATAGTCTCATGTGTTTTGGGCATGCAAGGTATTAAGCATAGTTAGAAACAGGTCAGAATGAAATGCTTGGATATACTGCCATCACCCATTTTGCTATACTGGGATTTTATAATTTTTGATTACATAAAAACATCTTTGCAGTTGTCTAGAGCATTTGTAGCCCTCTTACATATAACAGTTATGAAAGTAGTAAAGTCTTTCACTCAAAAATGGAAAACTTTTCTGAACCACATCTGAGTATTGGTCGATAGCAGGATCCATTTACCAATCAGAACCACAAATAGCCGAGCAAAGAGTCTCTTTCATGGCACTCAAGTGGGCTCCTGTACTGCTTTCCAGGATAAGTTAGGTGTTGAGTAAATTCACACCTTATGTCTCATTAACTTTATACTCTCTCCACCTGGATTTCTCAGTAGTATTGGATCTTTGTTGTATGGTATTCCACATCAGTTCTAATCCCATGACGCTCAAGGTAAGGGCCTGGATTGGCTTTGATGTGTGAAATGAAGCAGGACATACAGTCTTAGAATTCTGCCAAATAAATTCACTGGGCATAACAATCACTCTTTTGGCTATCACCAGATGTGTGTGTTTGCGCTCATCCATATGCATGTGTGTGCGCACATATATCTTAATGTATGTGTGTGTGGGTGGTTTGTGTGTGTGTGTGCATACCAGGGAAGGTGGCTTCCTGTAATCTTTGTCTGCTGCAGACGATAAATTTTCAGACACAATTAAGACTGTTTATGGATCATTTGTTATTTGATGATATGTCAGTCAGCACAGGTCTGCTTACCTAAATTCAAAATAAATCTCACACAAACAATATAAAAATTAGTAAGCCTGACTTAGATATCAGAAAAGTGTTTTATGTTGCCCACACAAAATAG
This sequence comes from Protopterus annectens, assembly GCF_019279795.1. Taxonomy (NCBI): domain Eukaryota; kingdom Metazoa; phylum Chordata; order Ceratodontiformes; family Protopteridae; genus Protopterus; species Protopterus annectens. The sequence continues at coordinate 1,602,452,829 of NC_056729.1, forward strand.
CATATTCTGCCCTATAGTAAGGCAAGCACCTCAAACATACACACAAACACATGATTTGTGTGCCGTGACTTTATTTTATTTGTATCTGTTTACTGGGGTAGAGCACCAGTCTCCATAGACCTTTTTCACACTCAGCCCAGAAGTGCATTCCAGTTAAGTGGCTTGGCTTGAATCATACAGTTAGGCAACAGAGGCTAAAGGAATCAAATTCTGCACCACTAGACCACAGGAAACAGCTTTTTAACAGTTTCTTAATACTCTGCACCGACTGTCAGATCATTATGCACAGCTCTGTGAACAAACAGATGGAACTGGTGCCATCTAATTTTACATTTTCATAATTTTGTAGTATTGAATTCAAGTTTGGGGTCAACCTGGAGCACTTTTACAGTTGTCATCTTTTTAATGGCACCAATCCATTGACCCAATTTCTATTCAGTCCACATTACAACCTTCAGCATGTAGTGATATTTTGAGACACATGGCTTAGGAAGATATTCAGTGAAGGAGTGCAGTACTAGAGATATCTAAAGAAGATGCGGGTACTGTCACCAAAACCAGAAGTGTAAAACACAAATTGACAATTACAAATCTGGATCAGTTGTACAGTGTGAGGTGAGGTGGGTAGAACAGTACAATACAAACAGGCAAAGCATTTTGCGGCTATCTTACAAATGTGTTTCATGGGCAGCAGATACATTTTGCTTCTTGTGAATCATTTAGGTTAACTTATTAAGTTTTATGAAATTTTCAGAAGATCTCAAATCAGCCTCATTACAAGCCAATAAAAGCCACCTACACTGAATGTAATTAAGACACATATTCATAATTATGGTCTATTTATACAGAATCAGGTCAAATACATTCATACCATAGAAGCATAATTCAACATTACAGCAACTGTTTATCAAACTCTGATACTGTGTCTATTAAACTTGTAACAGTTTTTCCAGCAATGTCCTGTATTATATTCTTAGGATGAATTCAAGGTCCAATGGAACGGACAGCTTATGGGACACAAAGTGCATTCAAAATATGTATAAATTCATAGGGTTGGGGGGTTGGAATAATGGTTAAGGTGTTTACCTAACAGATACAAGTTAGAGGGTTAGTTTCTCATCTTTAAGGAAAATGGCCTGCAAGGGCATTTAGCTTGTAGTTACTTACTTGCCTATGACAAAACTGTATCCTTTACTTGACTATAGCATTATTATAGTTATAAGATAATATTCTAACTCATTTGAAACGGTTATGCTACGGCATGTGTCCTGGAGTAGACCAGATCCCTGTGTAAGCATAATAGACTTACAGCAGATACAAGCCAGTCTGTTGCTTTGCCTAGTTAGCGTCTGTCTTACACAGTACCTTCAGTTTTTATTAATTTATGACTTGGACTCCACAGGGCTAATGCATCCATACTTTAAATCCTCAGTTTGTGTTGTTGGGCTGGTGTGACAACAACTTAGTTCTGAATGTCAGCAAGACTAAGGAACTGATTGTGGATGTGGATTTCAGAAGGTCTAAAGAACTACACCAACCTCTAGAGATGAAAGGGATGACGGTGGAAAGGGTCAAAAGTACAACGTTTCAGGAAGTACATATCACTGAGGACCTGTCCTGGTAATTCCCTGTCTTACATGGTCGAGAAAGCTCAGCAACTCTTGCACTTCCTAAGGAAACTAAGGAAGGCAAAACTATCAAAGAGCATCCTCCAAACTTTTTACAGGAGTACCATCGAAAGTGTCCTTACCAATAACATCACTGTCTTGTATGGGGGCTGCAGCACCTCTGATCATAAGGCTGTTAGGCAAGTTGTAAGGGCAGCAGAGAAAATCATTGGTTCCTCTCTTATACCTCTGGAAGGCCTACATGAATCACACTGCATCAGTAGAGCAGAAGATATTCAATGATCCTTCGCATCCTGCAAACAGTATGTTCTCCCGCCACTCCTCAGGTAGGAGATACAAAAGTATGCACTGTAGGACTTCTAGACTTAACAACAATTTTTTTCTCTCTCCATCAGACTACTGAACTCTTGTGAAGAACGAGCTAGGAGACCGTAGATGCATTCTTCCCCTCCTACCACATAGTTATGCTATTTATCTATCTGTACAGATCCTTACATATCCAGGCTTTATTGCACTATAAGGATTAGGCTTTTTCATGTGCAATAATTAACTGATGTGTATATTTAATGTTGGTTCACACCTTACCTTACTGTAAGATTCTATGAAGTGCAATATAAATCACACTGTGCAATATTCATGCTGACCATACCATACGCTGCTTAGTTCTTATGTTATAGTAGCGTCATACACATGTTGTTACACAATTCTATTTATATGTAAAGTATGTCTGGTCATTATGTTATTATTTTATTCTATTGTTACTTTTATTTTTATGTTATTTTATTATTTTTCTTTTCTTTGTGTATGTTTTTGCACTGTGAATGGAACATCGTATTTTCATTCAGCTACACTGTGGTGTAGTTCTGAGTGAAAATAAAGTTTTCGTTGACTTTTGTTCATTATGGTTTCTACTAGAATCCTTTTTCAAGGATTAGTACCACTTGTATTTATTTATCTGAATAGATTATTCAAGGTAGACCTTTTTCAGTCTCACTCAAGGGACACAGCCTAGTTAAATGACTTGCGCAGAGTCATAGTGCATGCAAATGGAGGCTGTAGGAATCAAACCCTGGACTACTGGAAGTAGTGTGTTACCATTGCATAGACTTAATTATCTGTGCTAGCTTTAAGAATGTAGTCTAATACTTTCCAGCTTTATTTATATTTTTTTCTTTTTACATTTGTTAACTAGGTAAGTCCACTGGATATGCATGTCCCTTTTCAGGGCCAATGTGGGAGCACTGTCTGCCTAAGTAACTTGCTCAGAGTCACGCAACAGGCCAATGGAGGTGGAAGGAATCCAGTCATGTACCCCTGACTACAGGAAGCAGCTCATTAGTAGTTCAGAGACGTAATCCTCTGTGCTGTCCAGTTAGTTGTTTTGTTTGTATATTTATTTTTTATTTTATTTGTAAACTAGAGGTGAGCACTGATCCACATGGACTGTTTTGAAACTCAGCCTGAGCATTGTTTGGCTAAGTGACTCATTTACGGTCAAGCATTAGGAAATGGATGCTGAAGAAATAACTCTTGGACTACAGAGTGTATCCTGTTAAGACCTCATTTGCCATAAAACCTGCTGTATAAAAATAAATCCCTATAATTTAAAAAATGCTTTATGAGTTTCATAGTACATTAAAGGCACAGCGTCATCTTAAGCATATTTATTTTCTTTTCTTATCTCAGAGTGTCTTTTCCCCCTAAGGAAAGTTCCCGAGAGTGCCACATAAAGAAAAGCGTGACTAGGTTGTTTCTGCCCTTCTGTGGAATGTCTATGGCATTCAGCTTCTTCATTTCATAACGTTGTGATTAGAGGAAATCGTGTAATACGCACATTCGGAAATTGAGTCCCTGACTCTTGCACCATATTATCCATCACATTTTAAATATTTTGGCCAGAAAAGGCCCACATAGCAATTAACATATAGCCCTGTTATTTCCACACTATAAGGGTCATAAATTACCGAGTTTCTAAGGATTTGCATCTCTTCCAATATGCAGTCTCACTGTGAGAAAACCTGACATGAAGAGACCTGATACTTTTTTCAGAAGTTCAACTTATTCCTAACTTTAAAAAAATAATTTAAGCTTCTTTTTTTGTAACCAAGGAAGAAAGAGCTTACTACAATGTGTTTAATACATGGAAAAAAACATAAATCATAGATAATCAAGAGAAGTTACAAACACTCTGTTCAGAGGTTGTCAAAGTAAGCAGCAATTTTGACCACTGCCATTGTAAGTAAATGAAAAACAGACCTCACATAAGAGGCTAGGAACTATTAATATTTATGTAGCAGCAGGTGTAAGTGTAGGGCTGGAGTACAGATGGTCTTGGGTTCTAGTACAGGATGTGCAACTAGTCTATGAGAACACAGGGTGTATTCTAGTAAAGACTGAACTTAGCCAGACAAAATCATGTCACTATCCTCCTCCTGTCTGAAGTCATTTGGGGGTTAGAACAAAATAAAAATGTTATTTTTCAAAGCATATAATTTCCAGAAAGTTTTTTGTCTCTTATAAAGAATTTAATGTTGCAGCATATTAAGTTATTTATTTCATACATCTATGCCTTGTATAAATTATAATGCATTTCTCATATTGTAGATACATACCTATGTGTTAAAAATCAAAATGTACACATACTGAAATGCTTGTTTCCCTTCTTGCAATCCTGCATCATGTGAAGCACTATTTCATTGGTCACAAATGAATGAAACTCCAAACCTAGTAAAAACTCTCTCCTTAGATGCATGCACACTCCAGCACACAATAACCAAGGGCAACCACCATCAAACTGGAGGCAGAAGTCTATAGCCTCACAATCTTGCCCCTTCTTAACATGCAATGCTCTATGTACATAGGAGCAGATGGACATTAGAAAAACATCACTATCTCCCCTAGGATGGGTAAGTTATACGAGGCTAATTTTCCATCCTTCGTCTAGCCTGCTCTTATAGGTTATAGGTTTATAAAGTACTAGGATGGTGGCCCTTATGGGACATTTTAAGCCTACCCAATTTCCATTTTTGTGCTCGAATTAACCTATTCCATTTGATCACAGTTTGGCCTTACCCATCCTATGGCTGATAATTATATATTACCCATCATGAAAATAACTGGGATCACACAACAGATAATTTGACAAAACATGCAAGGGATAAAGCATTTAAGAGCTGCCTCTGTCCATTAATTGAAGACGGGGCAGTCCTAGGGAAAGTTTTCTTTTTCCCATCCATAGATGCAAATTGTGCTTGAATATCTCTCTTTCAATGTCCAAGCTGCTATTCAAACTCACACTGTTTGGATTGCAGTCAGATCTTTATCTCTCAGTATCTCAGAGCTGGGTGGGTTACTTATCTGATCTGATCTGTTGCATCTGCAGTGGCACTAGTTCTGTTGCATGATAATTAGTACTCATGCAACAGAACTGTAGAAAAGTGGTACTACGATAAATCAAATGGAATCATTTCTAGACAAACTGTGGCTCCCTGAGTGAACTTTCCAATTATTTTTCAGTAAAACAAAAAGAAATATCCTTGAAGCTCTATGAAATATGGCAGTATTTTTGGATTCATGTTGGGCCATCTATGGCATGTAATACAAATCCAACACAGTAAAGCAGATTCACTATAAACTACTTTATTATTTTTTTTTTTATTATTTTACATTTGTTGACCGGGCTAGTCTAGCTGGAGATATTTCCATTTTCAGTAGAGGCCCGGGGAGAAAAACTCCACATACTTAATAATAATATAGAAAAAAAAAGCAATAAGAGGCAATGCCACATACATTAGGAAGGAATTAACGTAACATTTTAAAGTAAACCATCGGGTTAAAAATGTGGAAGATAACATTTACATAACATTTGTTGGCAGAGTAGTAATGTAAAGGAAGAGAGAGAAGATAGGTTACAGGCTAATAGTAGAATATTAGTCAGGGTTACAGCAAGGGCATAACCATTGAAGTTTTAGGTGATTTTTAAGATTAAGTTTGAAGAGGGGAAAAGAGGAAATAGAGGTTAGGTTGGGTGGCAGCATGTTCCATTGCTTACCTGTGGTGGTGGAGAACAAGGAGTCACCAGCTAAGTTGTTAGATTTGGGTATATAAGCTAGGGGTTTATTAGAGGAGCGTAGGGAATGAAGATTATTATAGGGTGTTATAAGATTGTTTAGTGTAGGTGTGTTGTTAGGAAGGTAGAAGATTTTGTGAGCAGTTGTTAGTTGAGAGAATAGCAGCGCATTTTGCAGTTCAAGCCAGTCTAGCTGATGTAGGTTAATGCAGTGATGGGTTCTGTAGGGCTTACCAGTTACAAACCTTGCAATACTGTTGTAGGCTTTGGTAAGTTTGTTGAGATTGTTTTGCTTTAAATTGGTGTAAATGGGAGAAGCATAGAGGAGGGTAGAGAGTAAATGAGAGTGGGCAACGGTAGTTCTTGCTTTTGGGGTGAGGAAGGGTCTTATCCTATACAAGGAGCCTAATTTTCTGTTAACGGACTTAATGGTGTTATTAATATGATTGTCAAAAGTGAGTTTATTGTCTATTGTAACTCCTAATAACTTACAGGTCAGATCAGGTGATATAAGGGTTCCATTACTAGCTAGGATGGAGAAGTGTATGGGAGAGGTCTTGTTGTTAGGAGTAATCAGAAGTAATTTGTTTTTTTTGGCATTCAAGAGTAAGCACCAGTTTTTGAACCATGTTTCTACTATGGAGAAGACAGTTTGGCTTAGAGATTTCAGCTCAGGAAGAGACTTTGCAGAACAGATGATAGTAGAATCATCAGCATACTGTATGCAGGTGGATTGAGGAACAGCTACATGAAGATCATTTATGAACAGAGAGAAGAGAAGGGGTCCTAGAATAGAGCCTTGAGGAACTCCTAGTAAAACAGGGAGATATGAAGACAAGTGATTTTGCCACAAAACAGCTTGTTTTCAGTTGCTGAGGTAAGACTTGAACCAAAGGATAGAATTAGAATCCAGAGAGAGGGATTGTAGGGTATTTATAAGTAGGGAGTGATTGACCATATCAAAGGCTTTTGACAGGTCAATGAAGAGTGCAGATGAGAGGTAGTTATTGTTCCGGTTGGTGTTAATAGTATTGGTGAAAGATAGAAGGGCAGTGGTGGTGCTGTGAAAGGGTCTAAAGCCATGTTGGCAGCTGGCCAGGATGTTATTTTTAGTAAGGTAGTCTATTAGCTGATGATGGATACATTTCTCCATGATCTTAGCTAAGGGTGAGAGTAGTGCTATGGGCCTATAGTTGGAGTACTCATTAGAGTTGCCTCCTTTATGTAAGGGAATGATGTGTGAGATTTTCCAAAGATTGGGGATAGTGCTTTCAGAAATGGTACGGTTAATGAGAATAGCTACAGGATGAGCAATTGCTCTGGATGCAAGTTGAAGGTATTCAGCTGGAAGGTTGTCATCAGAGGGTGTACAGGGTTTTAGCTTGTGAATTAGTTTCTGGATAAAGGAGATTGAGATGGGTTTTATCTTGAAAGTAGGAAGATTGTCATGTTGGGAATTAGGTAGGTTAGTGTTTGTAGAAGTTAGCTGTGTGGCCAGGGTTTGAATGGTCTCTGTAAAGTAGGTATTGAAGGCATTGGCAATTTCTAGATTGTTTTTGTTATCTGACTCTAGGGGTGGAGGGGTACTAGAATGGCCGGGCTGAAGAAGGTTATTAATGGCAGTCCAAAATGTTTGTGGATTCTTAGTGTGAGACTGTTGAAGTTTACTGTAATAGGCTTGTTTTTCAGAGAGTATGGCTTTTTTAGTAGTATTACGTAGTTGTCTAAAGTTTAGGTGTTCTGAGACATCTCTAGTTGCTCTCCATTTAGCCCATGATTTGTTTCTTATAAGTATTTTTTGTTTTGTGTCTTTTGAGAGCCAGGGAGCAGATTTGAACTTTATCCTGATAGATCTTTTGGGTGTGTGGATATCTAGTATTGTTAAGAATTTGTGGTTAAAGTAGCTGACAGCTTCATCTAGTGGGAGGATTTTTAGGGGGTTCCAGTTGCAGGCATTTAGTTCCATTTGAAATAAGTCAGGATTAAAATGTTTTTTGGTTCTGGCAGTAATAAACTTGGGAGGTTTGTTTATGTCGTTTTTGTGCCTGATGATATACATGGGCAAATGGTCGCTGATATCATCTGTCAGGGTTCCTACTTGATAGTTTTCTCTTTGTTTATTGACTAGAATCCAGTCTAGGATGGTCTCTTTGTTGTTAGGTTTGTTGATTCTAGTAGTGGAGGTAATAGTTTGTTTAAAGTTATGTAGGTTGATATAAGAAGAGGGATTATTATTGTTGATACTATACCAGTCAGTGTTGAGGTCTCCTAGAATAATAGTTTCTTGTGGGTATGTTGAGGAAATCCAGGACAGGGTATCTTCTATATTAGTAATGTTATGGCCATGGGGTAGGTAGATGCAGAATATATATATAGCTTTGTTGGAGTTGATTTGAAATTTAGAGATCAAGATTTCAGCTGAGTTATCTTGGGTTGGGTTATGGGGTATAGAGGATATAAGAAGATTGTTTTTAAAGAGTAAGGCCACTCCACCTCCTTTACGTTTTAATCTGTCATTTCTTAGTATGTTATATCCTGGTGGGGTAATTTCATTGTCAGATGTTGTAGGTTTCAACCAAGTTTCTGTGAGGCAGAAAATATCAAATGAGTAAGTACTGAGAAGGGCATGGAGATGAGTTATTTTATTATTTAAGCTTCGAATGTTAAGATGTCCAATTTTTAAGGAGTTAGGAAAATTAAGTAGGGTATCAGGGAGTTGGGTGGAGAATGTGTAGTAGATGAAAAGTTAGGTTTAGGTGGGCCAGGGTTAGGGTGGATGTCACCAGCTTGTAAGGAGGAATATTTGAGAGCAAGTATGTGGCTGTGATTAAGGATGGGTGGGATTTTTAATTTTTTTGCTACAAGGTGATTCAGTTTTATGGGAGTAAGTCTGTGATATTTAGCTTGTAGGTAGTTGGAGGTGGAGGTGATATTGATGTGGGCTTGGGCTAGTGAGTTGTTAAGGGTAAGTGTTTGTTTTTGTGAGTAGTTATGCAGGTAGAGGTTTTTTGTTTCAAATAAGGTGATTAGGTAAGTGGTGGTAAGGACTACTGCAAATGAAGTTAAGAGTATAGCCATTTGTAGGGTGTGTCTGGAAATAGTTATCATGATTCAATGTGAGTAGAGGTAATTAGATTTGGAGCTAGAATATAAATAGGCAAAATATCAAAAGTAGAGAGACTTGGTGTGAGGTTATGTCACAGTGCCTGAAGTGGAAAGGAGTATAGAGCAGGTGACCCTGTGGAGGGAAAGAGAGTATTTGAGAGCAGATGTTGGGATTCTATGTGAAGTGGTAAAGGTTAGTTTATGAGGTAGAGTATAGTAGAGATTGGAGAGTAGGAAGTGAAAAGCTGTGATAAGTTAGGTTAGTGGAAGTGGTAAAGAGTGTAGATGCAAATGGAATGTAAGAGATAGGAAGTAATACTAGGTAGGGTAAGAACTAAGAATGTAGTGGAGTGAGTATGAGACCTACAGTGGAAATGTGAGGGTGGAGTAAGCTATTGCTGGGTGGGTGGGTGTGTTTGGATAAGAGTAATTGGTGTCAAGTTGTAATTGGGTGTTAAGCATACCAAAATCAAAGCACTTGCCCTTGAAAACCAATCTGTTTGAATTATACTTATGTATATTAATTTCATGGTCACACAGCAGTAGGGAAAAGTCAAAGTCAGAATCACTTAAAATGTTTTCAGTGGACCTGTTCTGCTGTCACAGATGACTGTATAAGACCTTTCCTGTAAGTCTTAAAGCATGAGAATGTTGTACTACAGAGAATATATGATTGTCTTCAGAGGAAATGTAGCGCAACTGTTAAAAAGAAGTGAAACTGGCTTCTCAAATGAGTACAGGACTTAAAAATTACTGCTCCTTAAAATGCACGAGAAAGCATTGTCTGACTTGGATTTCCCCAGAGGAATGTGACTGTGAAGACGGGAAACTTTATAGTCATATTCATATAGAATAATCACAGGAAACAACAGATTGTTAAATTTAGCATGCAAAACTGAACAGCATTCTTAGACAAAGCTCACGCTGGAAAAGCCATTGCCTGAAATTAGGCAAATGCTGGCTCGACCAAGTTAAATGTAGAAAGAAAATCAAGTGTATCTTTAGCTACTAAAAAAGACAGATCCCGATAAGCTGCTAAGATAATGCACCCCTCCCTTCTGAATGGAGTTGTAGCCCTTTGTTATTTCCACACTATGTGAGTCATAAGAGAGCCTTGCAAAAGATATGACTGAGCTTGTGTGCATGCATCTGAGGCAGGAAAGACTCTGGGTTTGAGTGGTATTTTGCCATCACTCAGAATTATGTCAATATCGAAAGACAATATAATAGTCGTTAATAACTGGCTGTGGAGCAGGTGTAATTCTAGGGAGATCCAGTTAGTATCGGCTTGAGATTAGACAACTGGCAAGCATGCTTGCTTTGCCAGGGGCTGGTCTACACAGGTCTCACCAATGCTATCACATTCTGTCTAAGGCTTTTGCTGCCCTATAGTACATATTTTACTAACAGTTTGTCTGCTGGACCTTCCAGCCTAGTAAATTTGGATTTGGAACTCATTAAACTGACTCTACGCAATACCAGAAGTCTAAGCAAAAATGCCAATACCTGAGGCTTTCCTACAACTTTAACATACACATATAAGTGTAATTACAGAGACATGGTTTCAAAGCAGTGAAAGAATTCCCTCTATTCCTGTGATGAGTACCTATCAAGCCTTCAGACCTATTTTATCAGTATTTGACAAGGATATATGGGGGATGAGGCTGGTATAATGGTTAAGGTGTTCACCTTACAGACACAAGGTGCAGTGTTCAGTCTTCACATGGGGTAATTGGCTAGGCTCAAAATGGCCCACAGGGACAGTTAGCCTAGCACTAATCTATGAACTTATATCATCAGCTCATTACATATTTATCAGAACACCAAATTTGAACTTCTGCATATTCAAATTACCCTACAGATGATTAATTATCATATCAAAGCTAGCTATAGATAACATCCATGGCCCCTTCTGAACATGACACTATCTTAACACCTTCGCCAAATCCCTAACCACACCAAACACTCTTCTGTTGCAGGATTTCAGATATCCATCAATAAACAGACAGACCAACGCTGTCAGTGACTAACATGTTCAACACTTCCATGACATTATAAATCCTAGCCCCCTTGTTTAAATAGTTAACCATGTTACAAGGCCCCCCATTACCCTTGGACTTATCCTCACAACATGAATTACTTCTTGCACATCTCCATATGTATCATCTTCCCTTATCAGATCAGACCGTAATTCAATAATTCAGTGAGCTTCTGTTTTAAAACCAGTGGGACTTCCCATGCAAACACCTATACATTTCGATACTTCGCAAAAGCAAACCTTCTTCAGTCACTTTCCTGAACAAATTCCACTATATTCCTGCTCCAATGGGTACCATTGCTAAAGCCAGTGACTATGACTATGACTTATGTTCCCATTTAAATTGTTTTATTGACAAGGCAGTCCTTATCTGCTCCAAGTAATATAAGACATTTAAAACCAATCCACTATGGTAGAATACACATATAATTAAACCCTATAACAAGAAAAATAAATTACTTAATGCTTATGAAAAGTCTCATTCCACTTACCTTAAAACCACATTTAAACCAGAAGTGAGCTTAATAGAGCCATTAGGATGCTGTAAGCTGAAAGTAACTTTAAAATAGCCACTTACATTGTATTTATTTGATTTATCCTTTGTTGAGTGAGTTAGTCCCAGTAAGATAGCAGCCTCTTTTCAGAGGAGACCCGGGATGGTATTTATACTACTAGGGGAAATATGGTCAGGGTATCAGGGAACTTTCCCTACTCTTTTTGATAAGCATTGTGGGATCTTTTACATCCACCTGAGCTATCACCAACTCAGGTTGATGGGACCTTGGTATAATGTGTCATCCAAAGGATGAAAAATAACCACAAATCTTAAGAAATAACATCCAACAATGTTCATAGCTAGACCACAATAATACTGCCCACACTGAGCCAAAGGAAATGGCTAATATCCTAGCTAATACATTTAGTGCAAATTTTATTCCACCTAATTTTACAACTATTCCAAAAATTCCTCAGTCACAGATTTCCTCCCTAATTACTATGGACCAAGTCCGCCCAGCCCTCTCAAAAGCTAATAACACTTCATCCATGAGTCCAGTAACATACCTGATGGCCTATCTCAACCCCTACTCTGTTTTAATCTTAGCCTCTCCACTGGTTACATTCCTGAATTGTGGGAAACAACCATGATAATGGTGTTACAAAAGTGTGGCCCAACCACAGACCCTGTTAACTATAGACTCATCAGTCTCACTAGCCTCATATGTTAAGCTATGTATTGCATTACCTCAGACCTCAATAATATGGACATTGAAAATCTGTTAACCCTCGACCATCATCAGGTTGGCTATGTTAAAAGTAGATCCTGCTTCATTAAATTCATTAATTTCTTTGAAAACGTCACTGAAGCAGTGGGTAGTGGTTACACAGTACATAGAGTGTATCTGCACCCGGTCAAGGCCTTTAACGCTATTCCTCATGTAGGTATGATTGACAAACCTGAAATAACTCATCTGGTAAGAGATACAGGAGATACGCCAAAAAGGGAAAAAAGTTACCTCTGCTGTACAGCAAGGCTGAGTGATGGACCTTCTCCTAACCAGCATCTATTTCTCAGACTTTCAGTCCAACAATCTTGGCCTATTGTTATTAAGTTTGCAGACAACAGGTAACATGAAGTCCTTTGCAGTGGCCATTCGTATGGTCTGACATGCAAAATCTTACATTTCCATAAAAATACCCTACATTCGTCTTTTGAAAATGTGGCAACCCATAAAATTGAGGAATTGTTACTTGATCTTCCACTAATTCACAATTGTTCCAACATGAGTTATACCATGCTAACAGTGAATGCATAGACAATGGTTTCAAATTAAATCTAAATCATGTAGTACAATAACTTCTGGTAAGAAAAACATTTCCCATATCACATAGTTGATACACCCCTTCAATCAGACACTGTTTTAAGAGGTCAAGGCACACTTGTCAATAAGTCATTATTTTTTTTTTTACCCTAATGCTTCCATAGTAGTTTAAAGCACAAACCCAAGTAGCTTGTATTGCAGAGAAAGTCAAGGAGGACAGATTGCTGTCTTTTCTGGCAAGCGTGCAGGAAAGCAGAAGAAAATCTGCTGAAGAAGATTTGGGATAAGAAGGAAAAAGGCAAGAGGGCCCATATCTTTACAGGAAGAATGCAGAGTCCATGTAATCACAACTACACAGGTAAAAGCTGCAATCTCTAAAGCCAAAAGCACAGCATCCATGGGACCAGACAACATCCCAGGCTGTGTTTTACATGAACTTCAGAACGAACTGGCTCCCTGCTTAAGCACCATGTTCAATAATAGCCTTGCATCAGGCTTTGTGCCCACTGAATGGTGCATAGCAACAGTTATACCACTCCACAAAGGGGGAGCCACCACTGATCCTGGGAACTATTGACCTATTAGCCTGATGAGCCTGGTCTGCAAGGCCATGGAACGTATCATCATGGAACTCATAAACAAAGACATTGGTAACCTCCAAAAACTTTAAAATCAATGACTATAGAGATGTGCTGCTAAGAACAGTTTCAAAGTCACCTTTTCATTCAGCCCACGCGCCCTATGGGCTTGTAGCCTCATAATCCATCTGTTCTCACATTCCTCAGTGAGATTTTTTATGCCACCTAGCTTATCAGTCTTTCTTACCATTTCTAGCACCCTAAACATAAAATTATGTCGTGTACCAACACTCAATATGTGTCTCGCCAAAGCATTTCTCTCATCTTCTTTATTGATGACGTATATATTTTCTCTGACCCGCTCTCTGAGACTTCTATTTGTTTTACCTACATAAAAAGACTTGCCTATCTGGCAGTGTGCCAAGTATATCAAGTCCCGGGATCTACAGTCGCTATAATGACATAGCCTATACTCATGTCCTGTGTCAGGATGTGTGAAACAATTATCCCCTATCATATAAGAGCACTGGTTACATCTTTGACAAGGGAAAGTACCACACCTATTGGAATTCATAAAATCGTTCTTGTCCTGTTCATAACATAGTAACCTTTTCAAAGATTTTGTGTTCCTATAGGTAAAATTGGGCTTAGATCCCACTATATCTAATATTTTTTCATCTGTGGTTAATATACCCCAATTCTTATATATAACATCCTTGACCTTAATGTTCCTATTGGAGTATGGAATAATTATCCTGTTTTTTTATCATCATGTTTATTACTAATATTTATATTTACAGCAGCTCCATCCTTCTCCCTATTCTTATGTAGATATGGTTTTCTTTTACCTGTTCTCAACAAATTAGTTTCTTGCAACATATGTTCTACTTCTTTTTTATTATAACCCCTATCACTAAAGTTTTTGATGTTTCTGATAACTGTCTTCATTGGTGGTTAACCTTGATGCCCTTAGTGATTGACAATTGTCTGTAAGTTTGGGCTTGAGTAATGTTCCCAGTCTATATTCGGGTAGTTGAAGTCACCCAATATAATGGTGTTTGGAGGTACTTTTATACCCTCCAGTGTCTTCAGGAAGGCTGTGTGGGGTTCCTGAGTTTGAGAGGGTGGCCTGTAGCATGCTACAAATTGTAGAGCAGTTTTGCCTATGGTTAATTGCACCTGGTTGGTTTCCGATGCTTCGTGCGTTGCCACCAACCTGGAGGTGTGGGTATCCTTGATGAATATGGATACACCCCCTCCTTTTGTGGTGTGGTCCGGGTTTTGGGGCCGGAACGCATGATATGAGGTAAAACCTGATAGTGCCGGGGTGCTCTCAGGAGCCTTGATCCAGGTTTCAGTCACAGCACAGACATCGATGTTCTCCATACTGAGAAGGGCCTCGAGTGTGTGCATTTTGAGATTTAGACTTCTGGCATTGAGCAGCATTACCCTTAGTTTCTTCCCATTTTTGTTTTCTAGGGTGGTAGGTTTAGAATTAGAGCCTTGCCTAAAAAAGGCACTATGGGGGTGGCAAGAGCCTTAGCCAATATCCGGAATCCCAGGGGTGACAGGTGCAAGCCATCCCTTCAAGCAGCGTGGCTTGTCAAGCATGTCATCCCAGGCAGACAGACACTGGATCCCCTTTGAATGACACCAGAAATTAAGCCAATTGTTAAAGCTGATCACCTTGTCTCTATGTTGTGGCATCATTCTTGGTGAAGGAAGGATGCTGCTCAGGGTCAGGGTCATACCTGCCTGGGCTACATAATCAGAGAGCTCCTCTATGTCTCTTTTCATGTAGTCCAGGGAGGTACGTCTCAGGTCGTTCACATCAGCATGGACAATGACTGTGTCATATTTGTACTTGCTGTGGAGTGACCCAAGTGCTTGTGTTATGTGGCGGATTCTAGCGCCCGATAGGCAGCTTACTGTGACCCTCTCCTTGTTCAGCCTGGTGAGTGGGATGTCAGTGTGTCTGACTATGGAGTCACCTATGACAAGTATGTTTGGTGTTGTATTTGGCCTTAAAGGCTGTGACTGCTTTGCACACTGATTTTGTGTTTTACGTGTTGCCTGTGGTGTGTCATGAGGTGGCGGTTGCTTGGGTGTCTGCTTTGGAGGCCTCTGCTGTTTAGGTAAATTTTTGCTCAGAGCCTCCGAGTATGTCTTTGTGTGTTTATGTGTTTGATTCATTGTTGTGATAGCTTTATGTGAGACTGGTTTTGTGGTGTGTGTAGTTGCCTTCTCCTCCTGTCTGGTCTTGCCAGTCCTGAGTTGAGAGAACTCAGCCTCCAGTTTGGCTAAATAGCTGCATCTCTCGCAAGTATTTGTGTTATGTGGGAGGAGGAGAGGGTTGTCTGTGTACATGAGGCAATTGTAACATTGCCTCAATATTCCCAGATTCACCAACTGGACAGGAGAGGACGCCAGCATCTGGCCCTTCGACATGCTAGAGAAATTAAGAAGTTTGGGGTGTAACTGACTGAGAGAGGACTTAGTAAGGAAGTGGGTACTCCTGGGGGGGGGGGGGTTCGCTAGTGAGGGACTTTGTATAATACAGAAGTGCTAAGCCTGAAAAGAAGATGCTTTTAAGACAAGTGCTGAGCTTTTTTTTTTTTTTTTTTTTTTTTTGTATTTTCCACCAATACAGGTGGAAACTCTATTTGAGACTTGTTTAATCTTTATTACTGGATTGCAATACACTCTTTTCCAGGCTGCATCACTTATCTAATCTAACAATACTAGCAGAATCTTTATTCTAGGCTTATTTCACCTTTACTACTGGGTTACAACACTGAACTCTTTTACAATCTGTCTCACTTATATTCTATTACAATACCAGCTAAATAATTACTAACCTGCCTGGTGGCGCAACCTCAGCATCCTATCAGCATAGGCTCTCCAATTCGCGGAATGAACACCTGCAGCTATAATATAAATGAAGGAATATTGGAACATACTTCTCCATACTATAGGCTAGGATAGCATTTCTTGCATACATAATTACATGGATACTTACTCAGTAGTGGGGCATTGGGCATTTGGCAGGCCTCCAGGATCCAACGGTTCAGTTGGTCCTCCTTACGTCGCTTCAGGTCCGCATGGTGGTGATGGACCTGTTTACCAGTCCTCGGAATGCCTGTGGCACTGGTGAGATCATGTGCCAACTGGTTCCACGCCTCTGCCTTATACGCTTCCCATTGAACCTGGCCCTGCATGAGTTGTGCTTCATGATCATGGACTAGGAGATAAACCATATATTTTGTCTCCTCAATACCCCACCTTTGTGCTCTAAAGTGATTTCCCTCTCCTGCACCTGCCATCCTGATTGCAAATGGGTACCACAATCAGTTATGGTGTGTATTCCCGCCTATGGGGCTTATATATGCCGGTTTTCCCGCACTTATCTGTGATTGGCCATTTTGGATATTTATAAGCTTAAAGCAAACCTGCTTTGTCATGGTTCTATTTTCATTCATTCCTATATATATGCTAATACTGTATTTCTCAATACAACTGTCATGGCTTAGTAGTTCAGTACTTTGACTATGGTGCACAGTATCCCGGGTTCAACCCTTGGCATTGCTTTTTTTATTTTACTACTGTCTAGACAGGCTAGGAGGTGTGTCTGTGTAAAGGCAGCTTTGATACAGCTTGCCCAATGTTGCCCGCCAGTAAGCTGGTTGGCACGCTGCGCAGCTCCGCGCAAGTGGCTTACGCTGGGTAACGCGTTATTTAGTTATGAGCACTCATATTACGCTGGATGAAGCACTGCTGAGCTATGAACACTCATATTAAGCTTGTTAAAGCACTGCTCACCTCTGGGCACTGATATTAAGCTTGTTAAAGCACTGCTCACCTCCGGGCACTCATATGCAGCTTGTTAAAGCGTTTCTCAGCTATGGGCAATTATAATCCTTTTTTTATAAATTATTCTGTCAGATTTCTTCACAAATATATGGCCCATTTCATTACATTTTACTTAAATTAAAGTTATATATATATATATATATATATATATATATATATATATCTATCAGGAGATTGTTTCATACTTATTTAAATAAAAATGGTAAATGATGTTGTGGGGGCTCGAACCATGACTACCTCCTCTTTGGCCAATGTCTCTACCGCTACGCTATTGCTACTTGGCTTCATTTGCAGTTTTCCAATGTCTGCTAACTGTGGCTAAGCGAAGGGCACACGCGCAAATTAGCACAAATGCGGGCAAACATTTTTGAAATTATAAAAAAAAATAAATAAAAATGCTATTTTTACATTTTACACATTTTCAGTAGGGTTTAGTCTGTGGGGATGTGTGGTGTTGTGTTGCTTGACATTTCTAAGGACTCGCTCGTGGGTGTTTACTTTCAGGCCTCTGACTCTTCTGGGGGCGTGTCCCTTTGCAGTACTCGGCATTCGGACACACCCCCTACTTTCCTACATGGGCCGTGTTAGCCTAGGGTATGATTCAGCATGCCCTCATGAATATGCATGGCATGCTGATGTCATTCCGTTCAACTGCAGCCTCCGAGTAAGACATATTAAGTCTTACACGGAGGTTTCGTGAATCTGGCCCATAGTCTTTCTGTTACTTTAGTGGTCGTGTTACATGTCTAAGTCTCTTTGCTTGGTCGTTTTTGCAATATCTATGTGCTGTATATATGTACTGCCTAATACTGTCCATTCTGCATGATTTGTGTGGTTTTTTTTTTTGTTTGTTTGTTTCTTACATGCACTGCATTTTTTTCATATGGGATTGAGTGGCTGACTTTTACTTTTATTTTTTATTTTTTAATTTTTATTACTGTAGCCTGCCAAGCTCATTTTCTTCATGTTGTATTATCTACCAGAATGTGTATTTTTCTTTCAGCAATCTGTACAGTTAAGCATGAGGGCCAGTCCCACAAACAAGCCTTAGCTACCCCTTCAGGATTACCCCATTTTATAGTCACTGTATTACACTACTAAAACTGTTTAATGATGATTTGTGCATTTTGGATGCACTTTATGCATAGCTGCTTTCCTATCTGTAATAGTATTTGTTTTGTTTTCTTATATGTGCATTAATAAATATTTACTTAAAAAAATATTTCCTTACTGAAACATGTATGATGAATACCTGTGCACTGTTTCCTACTGAATCTGCTATCCGTGTCTCCTTCTTGAGATCTAGCCTTATGCTGTCTAACTTGATTGTCATACATTGCACTGAACTGTGTTAAATGCTTTAGTAGTTACTAAAGTCAAATTACACATCACGCACACAAATATAGTAGAAAGTCCCTTGTAAGGCATCGTTTTAATCGTGGAATACTTTAACCCATAATTATTTACCATGTCAAATAAAGCTATTAAATGCATAAGAAGTTATCAGCTTGCTTGAAGTCAATGATCCCACGCTGCCATCCCATGTATGCATCAACAGGTTCTGGCCCTCTTGCTTACTTCCTTTTTTTCTGTTCTGTAGTTTTCCCACAGTGATCCTCCAGTGACAGTATTATAACAGGCTGACAGCTTCCTACATGAGAGTTATCCTCATTTTTTATATGAATCCTAGCTACCATCCTTCAGTCTATAGATAGTAAATAAACTCCTCTTGTTTGTTTAAAAATGTTAAATAATATGTCTACTGGTAACACCAGGAGGTTTCAGGTGAATCTGTCTATGATCTGCTGTATTTTTCAACTTGAATTTTAAGATTTCATTTCATGACTTTTACTTCTATAACAATATGTACTGAATGCATCTGATATTTGGTTTAGGGTCCTGCTTTACTCTTTAATGGTTAATTGGGAGCAAAAGTATGTATGTAGTCAGTATCATTGCTTTTGTATTCTCCATTTTTATGCTTTAGTTATTCTATATCTACAGACACACACACACACACACACACACACACACACACATATATATATATATATATATATATATATATATATATATATATATATATACAGATAGATATAGCTATATCAGATTGTATACATGCATTTGATATTGTGAAGGAGAACATGATAAAAGTGAAAAATAAAAAAAAGAATGAAAGTAAGTAAGTAAGAAAGAAAGACAGAAAATTATTGATAAAATCTGATGCATCAACAGGGATAAAATAGTGCTACACATCACAGTGAAATACTGCGCAAGAATACATAATAAATGTTCAGTGTCAGTTTAACCCTGAGTATGGTAAGAAAAGGAGTTGGACTGGGATCTTGAAACTAAATGTTATGAAAAGCCAAATAGTACAGATATCCTGCCTGAGGCACTGTTATTCTATTTTTACAGCTACTTCCTTCATAATCCCAGACTAGACACAATGAAAATGAAGTTTTATTAAATGTAAATAGTGCTTTGCATGAATGTTGTATGTTATAAATGATTTCCTTTTATCTATTTGCCTAAAAGTGCAATCATTGCTGTTATTAGCTTTAGATATTTGTTTAGTCAGTACTATTGTCTTAGGTGCCGTGCAGCTGATAGAACAGCTTTGTTTGCTGAGGGACACTACATTTGCCAGGCTAAGTGGCTAGTAGGGGCTTCACCATCTGTCTGATAATTCTCTTTGTTTATATCCTAATGTTGATGCTTGCATTCCAGCACAGGTCACTGAACAAAGTCAGTAGAAGTTAACCTACTATATGTGTTGTGCCTTTCTTTTAAGTAAATATTTGCAGAACATCATGGCAGGATGTCTTGAGGTTATAGAATTACACTATATGTTCACACAAGTACATATTACAGTTAGGCAATGTGTACTTTTGGCTAATTAGTTCACTGTTAAGTATCGTTTTTTTTTTTGAGTTACGATATTTTAATAGTAAACCAAATATATATATATATATATATATATATATATATATATATATATATATATATATATATATATATATATATATATATATATATAAACACAATATGTTACAAAATGATTAAACGTTTAAAAACAAAGTTTCATTAAACATCACATGATCAAACAACACAAATATAAAAGCCGCTACGAATGACTTGCAAAAATAATTTATGTTTTCTTAAAGTGGGAGCTTTTAAAAATATTTGTATCAATATACTTATTTAATCCAGGATATTAGTAAGCATGGCATAAAATCTGACAGTCAGGGAAGCAAAGAAAAAAATCATCTGGCTGAGGAAGCTAGCAAACAATACAACATGTAAACATAAAGCTAACTGCTTCCAGACAAAGCAAAGTTCCCCAAGTGACAAATAAATTCATTTCTGAGTCCTAGATGAACAAAGCAATGGTCACACTCTACCAGCAGACCTCTTAAATCTCAACAAAATAGCCACAATCTCAGGACAACTGGCCCTATTAGAATAAGACTCCCCTGGGTTAATAATGGACATCAACCCCTTCAGAATGTCCTTACGATCCTCCTTGGCCCAGGTTCAAATTCGGGCACTGGACCATGGTGAATTGTAGTAAACTGGACCATGCTGAATTGGAGTGCTAGTAGTTTCAGCAAAGAACATGGGACATTAGAATGGCTGTTGAATAACAACAAAAAGGAGAGAAAAAGAACCACCCTCCCAAAAAAAAGTACAGCATCCTAACCCATTAGTGTGATTTATGACCACTACCCAGTACTTCGACTGTCCTACAGATGACAAAGACTTTTCATTTGGGCAGTGATCATCGACCTACCCAAGGATTTTGACCTAGTGGGTCACAATGTGTTACTCAAGTCACTCATAACAGCAGCAATCAGCTTTCATGCACTACCATGGTTCCAATGCTTTCTTATAAACAGACTCTTTAAGTTTCAGTAGTTAAATAATTTCCCCCTTCTATAAGGGTGTTCCCTGAGGATCAATATTATCCCCACTACTATTCTCCTTATCAGTAACTTCCCATCATAGGATCATAGGAGATTACTAGCCTATCGATGCAGAGGTCATTTTAAGCCTAGCTGTTTCAACCCAATGTAATAGCATATAAGTGCTAGTCAATACCCAGGATTGCATTTAGTGATGACCGCCCATGTCTAGGAGGGTTGTGGGCACTATGCCTGGTAAGAATTTACAGTGCCCTATCCACTCATCCAGGTTCTTCTTGAACATTGTCATAGAGGTGCACTGTTTGACATGAATTGGTAGCCTGTTCCAAAGATGTGGCATTCGCTGGGAGATAAATTTGTTCTTCCAGCATGTCCTATTTAAGTCACAGGCCATATTTAAGTCCCTGGGATGGGTAGCCCTAGACCCATTTGATTTATGGATATACAGTAAGTTCATTGGTTTGGATCTTGGGTTGCTCAGTAGGCCAGGTATAAATCTCCCCTAAGAAGTCTACATGATATGGAGTACAGTGGCAGGGATTTTAGTCGGTCTGTGTAAGGCACATCCTGGAGGCCCTTAATCTTCTTTGTTAGAAACCTCTGAGGTCTCCAAGTATGGGGTGGGTTATAACTTCTTTTGCTCTCGAGGCGATGCCTTTACTAATCAAGTGAGCTAAATGGAAAACTTTCCTTACAATGGTAGACACATGGTGGTTGAAGTTAAGGTCACGGTTAACCTGTGATCCCAGGTCCCTTACCACTTCACAGGTAATTAGGGTATCGTTATTGATTTGAAAGTGTGAAGGGACATTGTTTGTGCTGAAAGGAATGATGATGCATTTCTTTGCATTTAGTTTGAGACCATGACTACACCAGTCATTGGTCTGTGTGAGACTCTCCTGGAGTATACTGACATCATTTGGAGATTCAGTGGTTGCACTTAGTTTGCAGTCATCTGCAAACTTGGTCAGCCACAACCCTTTAGTTTTGATCTGAACTTCTGAGAAGTATATACCAAACAGTAGGGGACCTAGCACTGACCCCTGTGGCACCCTGCTGGTAACAGATCTGCTGGTTGATGTGGAGTTACCCACTTTGATAGTGTGTGTCTGGTTTGTGAGCCAGTTGGCAACCCATCTTACAACTAAGGGGTTTACATTCAGTTTGCTAAGTTTATCAGTAATGCCTTACTGTGGGATGTTGTCCAAAGCCTTTGCCAAGTCAAGGTATGCTGTGAATACAGATTTGCTCTCATCAATGGCCATGTTCACATTTTCAAAGAAACACCACCTCCCTTGGTTCTCACATGTTTATTTTGCAGTCTAAAGGTGTGGGAAGCATTGTAGCCTTGCAGGGTCGGGGCACTGTCTGAGGTCTTAAACCAGATTTTTGTGACAGCACATACATCTACATCTTCTAGTGATAGAAGTGCTTCCAGGGAGTGCAGTTTTTAGTTTTAAGTTCCTAGCATTTAGCAGCATGACCCTTATTATGTTCTGATTGGTTAATTTTACACTGGTAATGTTGTTTTAGAGACCCTGTCTAAAAAAGGCACTATGGGGGAGGCAAGAGCCTTTGTCAGCAGCCAAAAGCCTAGGGGTGCCAGGTGCAAACCGTCCTTGGCAAAGCAATGAGGTTTGTTGACCGTGGCTTCCCAGGCAGACAAGAACTGGATCCCCTTGGAATGACACCAAAAACTAAGCCAATTATTGAAATCAATCATTTTATGTTTATACTGTGGCACCATTCTAGGTGAGGGCATGCTGCTCAAGGCTATGGACATAACTGCCTGGGACACATACTCATAGAACTCGACAATGTCTCTATTATGACAGATTCATAGCGGTACTTGTTGCTCAGAGACCTGACTGCATGCATGATCTGACAAATCCTGGCACCAGGCAGGCAACTGACTCTAACTTTCTCCTTGTCCAACCTGGTGAGTGGGACATCCATGTGTCTCATTACTGAGTCTCCAATAACAATAAAACTTGTTTTTTGAGTGTTACGCCTTACGAGTTTGGTGGGTGAGACACTGCTGTTGCTATGTGTCGGGTGCTGTGGAGACTGTGTTAGCTGTAGCACACTTGTGTTTTGGAGGTCTCTGGTATTTCAGTGAGTTTTTTGAGAGAACCTTTGCATACGTTGATTTATGTGTTTGATGAGTACTATGTGTATGAGTAGTGGTATGTGTATGAGTAGTGTAATTATGTGAATATGTAGTGGTGGGTGATTGATTCCAGATTCTTGTTGTAAATACATCGCTTGCACTCTGTACTAGACTGTGTTATTGGCAAAAAGTTGTCTGTGTACATGAAGCAATTTCTACACTGCCTCAAGAGACCCATGTCAAAAAGGTTGGCAGGAGAAACAAAAGTAGTCCAACTGCCTGCAATGCTAGGTTGAAGACTGTTGTCACTAGGGGTGGTTTTTCAGAAACGATCATGTAGGAGCTTGGTGAATGGATATTTCTGAATGGGTTTTAAAGGAAAAATTTGTTGAATTTAACTGTCCGGCTTTGGCGCAGTGCAACGCACAAACAAGCAGAAACCTGCTCAGATGCAGGGCCTAAATACCAGACTCTAAAACTTGACAAAAACTTTAACAAAATTCAAAAAGACCAGTGAACATGCTTATTCCAAGCCATAGACCGGCTTCCCTTTACCAGTCACATGCCAATCAACCACAATTATCTCACAAAAGTGCAAATAGGCCCCTTCCAATCCAAGATGGCCTGAAGAAAAGTTCTCAAAAAAAAAAAACACTACAAATAGTTCCAGAAGCAGCAGGCCTAGATCTGGACTATACTGCAGCTACTAGCTACCCTAGATTCAATGGTAAATACTAGAGAATATTTAGCACAGCAGTAGCAGTGAGACACTGAAAAAATGTTTAAAACAACAGAGTATCAGTCAGGAGGTTCTAAATGATGATTTAAACAATTAACAAATCAAAGTACTGCTTGGCAGGAAAGCCAGAGCAAGCAGTACAGATAGTTTTAAAACAGTGAAAAAAATACCAGTAAGTACTTAACACTGTGGAAACAACAAAAAAAAAATTGCCAAACAGTGAAAACAGCAATAAAATTTAATTTTACAGGCACAGTAAAGCAGACAATTGCACTGTAACAGTTTAGTTTAGTACACAATAAAAAATACAGTATAAAAGTAGGCAGCAGGCAATAAAAAGTGCAGTAAATAGTACAAATAAGCAAAAAACAGCAACTTATGTTTTTTAGAAACTCAGAAGCCCCTAGTTGTCTGGTAGCTCAGAGTTATGGCCAGTAACCCACCTCAGTTCAACTCAGTACAAACAACCAGAAGCCTGCTCAGATGCAGGGCCTAACTACAAGAAGCTTCTTCTTCTTTCGGCTTTTCCTGGTTAGGGGTCACCACAGCAGAACTTCAGTCCGCTAATGATTGGCAGTAGATTTTTACGGTGCTGAGGTGCCAGCCCGATGCCCAACCTTTAACGAAGGCACGCCCATTCACACGTCTTTCAAATGCCACTCGACCACAGAGAGGACATGCAGACTCGACACAGAAGGCGCTCCAGCCAAGAATCAAACGGGAGAACCTCTTGTTGTGAGGCGACAATGCTACCGCTGCACCACCACGGCATGACTTGAAAAAAAAAATTATTTTATTTTTATTTTATTTTATTTTACATTTGTTGACCGGGCTAGTCTAGCTGGATATATGTCCATTTTCAGTAGAGGCCCGGGGAGAAAAGCTCCAGGGGTAAATTACAGATATAAAAAACATATAGGAAACAGAACATAGACATTGGTAAATACAATTTTTACAAAAAAGCAGTAAGAAGAGAACATTAATTTAAAAACTGCAAACAAAATATCATGTATGAAATTTTTTTTTTTTTTTTTTGTCAGAAAGCATACATATAAAGTTAATGTAAGGATAGAGAGGATAGAAGAGGAAGG
This sequence comes from Protopterus annectens, assembly GCF_019279795.1. NCBI lineage: Eukaryota > Metazoa > Chordata > Ceratodontiformes > Protopteridae > Protopterus > Protopterus annectens. The sequence continues at coordinate 1,602,477,803 of NC_056729.1, forward strand.
AGTGAGTTAACCTGGGTTGGTGCAGGAGCATAGCCAATGTTTGTTGAGATGATTTTTCACTTGTCTTTTAAAAAGTGAGAGAGAGCACAAAGATGTGATGTCAGAGGGTAATTTATTCCACATTGTTCCAACAGACTTGGAAAAGAGGCAATCTCCAGCAGAATTATTAGGTTTGGTAATATTTATCAGTAGCTTGTTGGAAGAACGTAGATGCTTCAGGTTATTGTAAGGTGAAATGAGGTTAGTGAGTATGGGTGTTTTAGTTGGCTGGTATAGGATTGTATGAGCTATTTGGAATTGTTGAAATAGGAGTTGGTTAGGGAGTTCAAGCCAACCTAGTTCTCTTAGGTTCAGGCAGTGGTGAGTTCTAAATGGGGTTCCTGTTGCAAATCGAGCAATATTATGGTAAGATTGTGCTAGTTTATTAATATTGTTTTTGGAGAGGTTAGTGAATAAGGCAGATGCATATTGTAGAGAAGAGATTACATGGGATCTGGCTAAGGTTGTCTTTGCTTCTGGTGAAAGGAAGGCTTTGATTCTGTAAAGGGAACCTATTTTATTATTAACTAATTTGATAGTATTGTTGATGTGCGTATCAAAGCTGAGGTTGATGTCAACGGTTATTCCTAGTAGTTTGGTAGTCTTTTCTGGGAAAATAATGGTGTTGTCAGTGGAAGTAAGAGTGAAGTTAAGAGGGGTAGATCTATGGGAAGGTGAGAACAATAGCAGTTTGTTTTTTTTAGGGTTGAGCAGTAGGCAGCGATCAGTGAACCATTGCTCGACAGTAGTAAAAGCTTTTTGTGTGATAGACTGTAGTTCAGTTTGTGTATTGGCAGAGCAGATAACAGTAGAATCGTCAGCATATTGTATGCAGATAGTGTTTGGGATAGCTAGATGGAGGTCATTTATAAAGATAGAAAATAAAAGGGGGCCTAGGATAGAGCCTTGAGGAACTCCCAATGAGATGGGGAGGAGACTAGATAGTGTATTTTTCCAGAGAACTGCTTGCTGACGGTTTTCTAGGTAAGACATAAACCAAGTTAAGGAAGGAGGAACAAGTGAGAGTGATTTAAGAATATGCAGAAGAAGTTTGTGGTTAACCATATCGAAGGCTTTGGATAAGTCTATGAAGACTGAAGATGATAGGATGTAGTTGTTACGGTTACAATTAATGGAGCTGGTAAAGGAGAGTAAGGCTGTAGTAGTACTATGTGAAGGTCTGAATCCATGTTGGCAGTTAGCAAGTAGGTTATTGTATAGGAGGTGGTTAAGGAGTTGTTTGTGAATACATTTTTCCATGATTTTAGCAATAGGTGATGAGTGCTATAGGACGGAAATTAGAGAGGTCGTTGGACTTACCCCCTTTGTGTAGTGGGATGATATAAGATATCTTCCAAATAGATGGGAAAATTCCTTCCTGTATAGATCTATTTATTAGTATAGAGATGGGATAGGCAATAGCTTTAGCACATATTTGCAAGTATTCTGCAGGAAGTTTGTCAGCAGAAGGAGTGGTGGGTTTTAGCTTTTGAAGCAGTGATGAGATAAAGGAGGTAGATACAGGTTGCAAATGAAAGGAAGGAGGTAGCTTTAAAGTAGGGAGGGGTAGTTTAGAGGTATCAGGAGATAGGTGGCTAGCAAGAGTTTGGATAGTATTAGTAAAAAATGAATTAAAGTCATTGGCTGTTTGTGTGGGATTTTCTGGGTTGGAGCCCTCAGGGCTTGGTGTGATAGACTGGCTAGGGGATAAAATATTATTGATGCTGGACCAGAATCTTTTAGGTTCCTTGTTGGAGTTTTGTTGCAAATGTAGGTAGTAATTCTTTTTGTCCATTAGGATGGCTTTTTTAGTACTGTTTCTAAGTTCTTTGAAGTTTTGGTGATCTGTTGGATTCTTGGTGGCACGCCATTTTGCCCAGTATTTGTTTCTAAGGATAATTTGTTGTCGAGTGGTTTTGTTTAGCCAGGGTACTACTTTAGCATTAGTTCTAATAGTGCAATTTGGGGCATAGTGGTCTAGGATAGATAGGAATGTGGAATTAATATGTTGGACTGCTTCGTTTAGAGGGAGATATTTTAGGGGAGACCAATTAAATTGAGTTAATTCGGCAAGAAAGTGTTCAGAGTTAAAGTGTTTTTTCGAGCGAAAAGTTCTATATATGGTAGGTAAATTAGGTTGGTTCTATGCCTAATGATATAGGTCAATGAGTGGTCGCTTAGTTCTTCAGGGAGAGTGCCAGATTGGTAGGTTTGTTGAGGAGTATTAGTAAGAATCCAGTCTAAGATGGTTTCCTTTTTGTTGGTTTTATTTGTTCTAGTAGGGCTATCTATGAGTTGTGTGAATCCATAAAGGTTAATATGGGAGGTAGGGTTTGTTTTGTTACAGGAATACCAATCAATGTTAAAATCACCTAGGAGTATTGTTTCTTGAGGGAGGTATGTGTAGAGTGTGTTGAGTATGCATTCTAGAGTGTTAATGTTATTTCCTGGTGAAGATAAGCCCATATGATATTAATGGTTTTAGAACTATTGATTTGAAGTTTAAAGGTAAGGATTTCTGCATTGTTATCGGGGCTAAGAGTCTGTTCTATAATGCTAATTTGGATATGAGCTTTATGGAGAATTGCTATCCCCCCACCCTTTTTAGTAATACGATCGAGTCTAATGATGTTATACCCAGGAGGAGTGATTTCACTGTCTTTGATGGATGGCTTAAGCCATGTTTCAGTTAGGCATAACATTTATTTATTTTATTTTATTTTACATTTGTTAACCGGGCTAGTCTAACTGGATATATTTCCATTTTCAGTAGAGGCCCGGGGAGAAAAGCTCCAGTAGTAGACAAATTGATTATAAAATTTGAAATAAAAATACAAGTGATGCAAATCATAATTGAAACATAGTAAATGAAAGTAGTTAAGTAAAGATACTAGAAGAAGTAAATAAAAAAATGGAGATAAAAGATGACCTGTACATTAATATAAAAGTTACAAATATTATGTGCTAAATTAATTACACAAAAAAGTGAGAAAAGGGTCTGAACAAATAATGAAAATGAGTGTTTTGTGATCAACAACAGTATAAAGTCCAGCAGTCTGTTCCATTGTGTTCACCAGTTAATTTCTGCTTCAAAAAGTATGCAAAGTGTTTGCAATATATAGAAAGAGGTGCAAATAAAAGTTAGCAAAACCAGATGGTTAGTCAGGGTTATAAGTAAGTAAAAGCAGGGTTATAAGGTAGAAAAAGCAGAAGGTTAGTCAGGGTTACTACAGGGGCATAACCAGTGTGTTTTAAGGTGTTTTTTGAGGTTTTGTTTAAAGAGAGGCAAGGAAGTAAGTGATGTAAGATCGTTGGGGAGTAGGTTCCAGTTTTTTCCCACTGCATTAGAAAACAGGGAATCACCAGCTGTGTTGTTAGTCTTGGTTATGTTAGCTAGAAGTTTACTAGAAGAGCGTAGGGAGTTTAGATTTTTATAGGGGATTATGAGATTGGATAGTACAGGAGTGCTATTAGGTTGATAAAATATCTTATGGGCAATGGTTAGTTGGGAGATATTCAGATGGTTTTCAAGTTCAATCCAGCCTAGCTGCATTAGATTTAAACAGTGGTGAGTTCTAAAGGGATTGCCAGTGGAAAATCTGGCGATGCTGTTGTAGGCATGTGCTAGTTTGACAAGATTATTTTTTGAGGTTAGTGTATATGGGACAGGCATATAGAAGAGCTGAAATTAAATGGGAGTGTGCAATTTTGGTTCTGGCTATTGGAGTTAGGAAACCTTTGATTCGATATAAGGAGCCTATTTTTCTGTTAACAGTTTTTATGGTATTATTTATGTGGATATCAAACATAAGATTATTGTCAATAGTTATTCCTAACAATTTGGTGGTAGAGTCGGGGTATATGGTAGTGTGATTATTGGAGATAATAGAGAAATCTATAGGGGGAGACTTGCTAGTGGGTGTAAAGAGAAGGAGCTTGGTTTTTTTAGCATTAAGAAGGAGGCAACGTTTTGTAAACCATGTTTCAACTGTATTGAAAACATTTTGAGTCAGAGACTGTAGCTCAGATGTGGAACTTGCTGAGCATATTAATGTTGAATCATCTGCATATTGAATGCAGGTGGTTTGTGGGATTGCTATATGGAGGTCGTTGATAAAAAGGGAAAAAAGAAGTAGGCCTAGAATGGACCCTTGAGGGACTCCAAGGGTGACTGGTAGAAGGGATGATATATTATTTTCCCAGAGAACTGCTTGTTGTCTATTGGTTAGGTAGGACATGAACCATTTAATAGCCAGAGAGTCAAAGGAATAGGATTCAAGAATGTTGATAAGAAGGGTATGGTTTACCATGTCAAAAGCTTTTGAGAGGTCAATAAAGAGGGCAGATGAGGGGTTATTGTTGTTTCATTTTTTATATATGACATCTGTAAAGGATAACAAGGCAGTAGTGGTGCTATGTGCTGGCCTAAAACCATGCTGGCACTTAGCTATTGTGTTATTTTGAGTTAAATGGTTTAAAAGTTGCTGGTGAACACATTTTTCCATGATTTTTGCTAAGGGTGATAAAAGCGCTATTGGTCGGTAGTTAGAGTAATCATTTGAGTTACCACCTTTGTGAAGGGGGATAATGTGGGAGATTTTCCAGATGTCTGGAATTTTTCCTTCTTTAATGGTTCTATTTATGAGGATGGATATGGGATAGGAAATTACTTTGGCTGCTTTTTGGAGGTATTCAGAAGGTGGCTGGTCGGCAGAAGGAGTACATGGCTTAAGTTTTTGAATGAGTTTGTAGATGAGGGTGGTAGAGATAGGTTGCATATAAAATGCTGGTAGAGTGCTAGGTGTGGAGGCTTGAGTTGTCTGGAGTAAGTTGACTAGCTAGTCCTTGTATGGTATCTGTGAAGAAGGAGTTGAAGGCATTGGCAGTTTGAAGGGGGGTATCAGGGTCTGCCTGAAGTGGGGTAGGAGTACGAGAGTGCCCTGGGGAAAGGAGTTTATTGATACTAGACCAGAACCTCTGGGGGTTATTTTGGTGATTTTGCTGTAGTTTGTAGTAGTAGTTCTTTTTATCCAAGAGAATTCCCTTTTTTGTACTATTTCTTAGTTGCTTAAAAATTTGTTGATCAGAAATATGTTTGTTAGCTCTCCACTTAGCCCAGGATTTATTCCTAAGTAAGATTTTTTGTCTGGTTTCTTTGGAAAGCCAGGGGGCTGGTTTGGCCTTAATTCTGATGGACCTTTTGGGTGCATGCCTGTCAAGGATAGTTAGGAATTTAGTGTTTAGATAATTGACAGCCTCTTCAAGAGGTAGGGTTTTTAAAGGGTTCCAGTCACAGGCACTTAGGTCATTTTGGAATGATACTGGGTTGAAGTGTTTATTGGTGCGTATGGTTCTGTATATGTGTGGAACTGTGATATCATTCTTATGCCTAAGGATGTAGGTTAAGGTATGATCACTGACATCATCAGGTAGAGTTCCTACATTGTAAGTTTGTTTTTGTCTGTTTATAAGTATCCAGTCAGGGGTGCTCTCTTTTTTGTTTGGTTTATTAATTCTGGTTGTAATGGTGATAGTTTGACTGAAACCATGAAGGGTGATATGGGAGGTAGGATTATCAGCATTGATAGTTTTCCAATCAGTATTAAAATCACCAAGTATAATAGTTTCTTGGGGGTAAGTTAAGGACACCCAGCTTAGTATATATTCTATGGTACTGATATTATTACCTGGTGGAAGGTAGATGCAGATGATGTGTAAAGATTTGTTTTGGTTGATTTGAAGTCTGGTGATAAGTACCTCTGCGTTACTATCTTGAGGTGGGTAGAATGGTAAAGTGGAGATCTGGAGTTTGTCTTTGAAAAAGACTGCTACTCCCCCACCCTTTCTTTTTATATGGTCTTGTCTCAGTACATTATACCCTTGGGGAATGATTTCATTGTCTTTGGTCTCAGGTTTTAACCATGTTTCTGTCAGACAGAGGATGTCAAAGCTAAGGGTGTCTAAAAGGGCATGGAGATGGGTTACTTTGTTGTTAAGGCTGCAGATATTTAGATGTCTTATTAGGAAAGAGTTGGGGAGTATGGGTTGGCTTATTAGGGTAGGTGGATTGGTAGGGCCAGGGTTAGGGTGGATGTCATCATCTTTTAAGGAGGGTTTAATGAGTCTTAATGCTGAGTTATTAATAAAGTTGGTTAGATATTTCACTTTCTTTACTGTGGGTATATTGTACTTAGTGTGGGAGAGTCTATGGTATTTTGGTTGTAGATAGCTGGGAGTTGAGTTGATATTAATTTGACTAGTTGGTAGTGTAGAAGTGTGTATTGCTGTCTGTTTAGTAGATTAGTTAAAGTGGTAAAAGTATGGATCTTCAAAGGAGGTGAAGATATATGCATATGTCAGGGCAGTTAATAGTATGGTTATGAGTATGGATCTGGTAATGTTTGTTTTTACTGTTAAAGTCACCTTTAGAGTTTATGTATAAAAGTTTTTAGGAGTAGAGAAGAGATGTAGCAAGCAAGGGGAAAAAGAATGGGAAGATGTAGCAAGCAAGGGGAAACAGAATGAGAAGAGGAAAGAGAGGAGAGAACAAATTGTTAGTGGCTGAAAGGAAGAATTAAGGTACAATAGGAGTGGTTATAGAAGTAATAGTTAAGTGAGAAGGGTGGGGATAGTTTAGTTAATAGGTTGGTGAGTAAGGTTGTTAAGATGAGGAAGGAGGTGGGATAAGAGAAGTATAAGTCTAGGACCACTGGGGGTGGGTGGAAATTGGGGGTAGGGTAGGGGAGCGGAGCGGGTCACAGCTGAGAGAGGCTGGGAGACAATCAGTTATACAGTGAGACTGTGTTCTATAGGCTAAGAGAAAGGTAAGAGTTGCTTCCTATACGTACTTATTAAAAGACATAAAGGGGTAAGCGTTTAGAAAAGATGTATAAGAGAGAGAGGTAATAGTAAGGAGTTTTAATGCAGGAAAAGTGACTAGTTTAGAAAGTTGATTAAGGAGTTCTAGGACAGGAGTAGAAAGGGCAGTCAAATAAGCTTTCTGGTGAATGAGTAATAAACAATAAAAGGTTACTACATTTGCTGTCTGTCAGAGGGGTTCACTTGTATTAATAATAGACACTAATAAGGTTAATTCTTTACCTATCTGATAGAGGGAGGTAATTACATACAGTAATGGTTCTAGTAGGGATAACAGATGAAGGCTACTCCACAGGTCTGCAGGCGTTTGGCTAGCAGTAAGAAATAATTCTACTTGCTTTGAGCTCTGCTGCCCTCTAGTGGAGTAAGGAGGGAGTTACAAATTGAGCCTAAAATAGGAGGTAAGGAGGAAAGAAATAGGTAGGTAGGAGATGGCCTAGGGGTAGGTCCTCAGGTGTGCAGGCCCTTGCAATAGGTTCTACTTTAGCACTTACAAAAGTTAGTTTAATACCTATGAAAAATGTCAAATTGATGGATTTCTAGTAGGGCATGTACTTGAGAGGTTTTATTACAAATACTACGTATATTGAGATGGGCAATATAGAGAGAGTTAGTTGGTCTGGTAGTAGATCGAGAGGGAGTTTTGTCTTGTTTTTTATAAGTATTTGAATGTGTATGGTTTGGTCCAGGGTTTAGATTTATGTCCCCGTCCAGGAGTAAATGGAGATGTTTAAACTCTTTAGGTTTAAGAAGTTTGTTTAAGCTGTCTATTAGCTTTTTAGATTTTGATTTGTTTGATTTGATGTGAGCAAGTTTGTGGTATTTGGCTGGAGTGTATTTTGGTAGAGTTGTGAGATTTGGGAGGGTAGAAGAGAAAGTTGATATAGGTGTAGAGGTTTCTTTAGATGAAATAGTAATATTATGGTGCAGTGGGTATTCATAGAAGGTTAACATATAAGTAGCAATAAGACAGGAGAGAGATGAAAAGCAGATAAGAAGTTTTAGTTGTGTGGAGTTTTGAGTTGTGTGCATTTTAGTAATAGGGGATGTGAGTAAAGGAGAGAAGTTTGTGTGCAATTCAAGTAGTTTGAATAAGTAGTTCAGGTTGAGGTAGGATGTTACAAATTAGTGTGTGTGGTGATTGGTAGAAGGTAGAGTGAGTGTATGATGTGTAGTAATTTGATTGGAGTAGATGAAAGAGGGGTGTGGTTTCTAGTGGTATTAATGTAGGAGCACTGGGGGCAGGTGGGAATTGGGGGCAGGGTAGGGGAGTGGAGTGAGCCTGCAGGGAGAACGGAGCGGGTAGAGACAAGAGAGTGGACAACCAAAGAAGACAATCAGTAGAATGGGAGTAATCAGTAGGTAAGTTTAAGAGTGGGAGAATGAAAAAGTGAGTAAAACAGGCTTAATCTAAGGTGCCTATAGACAGGAGTAGGTAGCAGGGCTACAATAAGGTACGTATATGTAGGAGAAATAGAGAGTAGTCGGTAAATCCAGGGGTGCGGATAGAGAGGTGTAGAACAAAAACTAAGAAAAGACAGAGTAGAAATCAGGGCTAGAAGTAGGGTTGGGAGGTCTAGTGAGGAGAGGGTTGCGATCAAGATGCAGAGCAGTAGAGGTATTGCGCCACCTAGTGGTTAGAGTTATATTTTCCACAAATCCCTCACATGCAAGGTAGGTAGGCTACAGGAGGGGGAAGAGGGCAACTTACTATGAACAAGAGAGTCTAGGCTGTCTAGAAGGGGTAGATTGAAGATGAAGAAGAAATAAAAGACTAGTTAGAGGTGAGTTGTAGGCTGCTGGCTACCTGTAATGGGGAACTAGCCTAGCGAAGCAAGGTAATTTGTCAAAAGTTATTAGTAAAAATTACTAGTTACAAGCACAGTACATACTTCCACTGTTCTACAAAAACAAACAGCTGGTCACTCAGGGAGCCCGAGGGTAGTTTCAAGGTCCAGATTTATGTTCAGAGAATTTGAGGAGGGTGTTTTGCAGGCGTTAGATACTTGAGGTTCCCAGGCTATTAAAAGGTAGGTAGAGAAGAAAGAAGATTAAGAAAGAATATTACCAGAAGTGCAGTAAGGTGGGAAACAGATAAACAATTACAACTATATATATTAGGTACTAATCATCAAACACCTAAACAGTTCTAAAAAATAAATGCTAGGCAAATAACAATATGATCTGATTTCCAAAAATACAGTCAAGTAAGAAACAGGTAAGCAATCACAGTTATATATGTTAGGTACAAATCATCAGATACATGAAACAGTTCTACAAGACCTGTAAGCAGAAATTATTGCAATTGGTTACTGCTCAGTCCCTTAGAGTCGCATTTACTAGTAAATATCAGTGTTTGTATGCAAGCAATGCAGTGATGGTAATTCTGCTAGTGTTGTAATAATAATGTATACAAATTACCAGTAATCAAGAAATGGAATACATATGGTATTTCACGTGCCTGATGCTATTTTATACTAAGTCAGTGCAAATAACTCTGCGCTACTCCCTAGAGTAGCCTTTAGTCTGAAATTAGGAAGGTACAAAGTATTAATGTAATACTAGCAGATAAAAGTATATTAACAGATGTCGATACTTGAATTACATTCCAACTGTTTGGTTCTGGGTATATGATAGGGTCTGTGAGGTTCTAGTACCAGAAAATAGTTATTCTACAAGACTCGTACTAATAATGTGTACAAATTAGTGGGATCAAGGATTTGGGCCACTTATGGCGTTCCACGTGCGTGCACGACGCTAGCTGAGTTAAATTAGTGTGAATAAGTCCGCGCTACTCCCTAGAGCAGCCTTTAAAAACTCTAACAACTCTAACAACAAAACTCTAATAAAATTCAAAAGGACCAGTGAGAATGCTTATTACAAACCCTAGACTGACTTTCTTTTATAAGTCAGGTATCAATCAAACATAATTCTCTCACAACAGTGCAGATAGGCCTTTTCCAATCCAAGATGGCCTGGAAAGTGTGCACAGAACAAATAAATCACTACAAACAGTTCCAGAAGCAGCAGGCCTGGATCTGGACTATGCTGCAGCTACTAGCTACCCAAGTTTCAGTGGAAAACACTAGAAAATATTTAGCACAGCAGAAAAATAGCAGTGAGACACTGAATAAATGTTTAAAACCGCAGCCAGGAGGTTCTAAAGAATGATTTAAAAAGTTAATATATAAGATAATTAAGTTACTTCTTGGTGGGAAAACCAGAGCAGGCACAACAAATAGCTTTAAAAGAGTGAGAAAATACCAGCAAATACTTAACAAACAGTGGTAACAACAAACAACATAGCTAAACAGTGAAAACAGCAATACAATTTGGTTTTGCAGGCACAGTGCAGTAGGCAATTGCAGTATAACGGTGCAGTTCAGTACGTAGTAAATAAATACAGTATAAAAGTAGGCAGCAGGCAATAAAAATTGTAGTAAATAGTATAAATAAGCAAAGCAAAAGAACAGGCAAGTTATGTTTTTGGAAGTTCAGAAGCCTCTAGTCATCTGGTATCTCAGCTCAGAGTTGTGGCTGGTAACCCACCTCAGTTCAGCTCGGTACAAACAATCCTGCCTTTATCTACTACTCATGTATACAGATGACAGGATCATTTTTACAGCCAATACCTTATACATTACCATTAATAAAAACCTAGAAGTTAATCTAAACCACAAAAACAAAGGGAATGATTTTAGGAACTAGGCAAAAACTGTGTCATGTGCTTCTGCAGTGGGGAATAATCTCCAGCAGCGCAGAACATACTGAACCTGAACCATTATTCAAATACATTAAGATCTGGCCAAATCTGTAACTTAACTTCCAATTCCATATTAAAGCAATAAAATCAAAAGTCAACTCTGTCTTTCAGGATAAGGGAAATCTCGCACTTCCTTTCTCTTAAAGGGAGAATGGCTATAGGAAAGGAAATATTAGTTGCCCAACTTGAATACAGTCACTGAATTATGGTAAATGTCTTTAAAAGAAAACACTCATATTTAAAAAATACATCCAACAACATATGAAGATTTATTACTTTGGCCTCCCAAACTGAGTACATCTGCTTAGTTCTGGCAAAAACAAAATGGCTGACAATTACTCAAAGATGTAAACTTCTACTTTCATGTAACTTTCAACTTCTTTGCAAGCTGCCTCACCAAAAGAACAACTTGTTATGACCACATTCACATTCCACCCTCTCCTTAATCACCCTGTGTGACAGACTACACTAACTAGACCATTGTTTCTCAATAATGCACCCCCCAAGACTTGCGAAACATTAACAACAGACCTGAAAGAAATTTCACCATTCCAAAAGTTCAGAAATCAATTCAAAAAATTCTTGCATAAGCAGCATTTCTAGAAATCCTTCCCAAGACAAGACATACCACAAAAATATACATTTTACAAACATTCCCTTCAGGGAATTCAAAATCTGATGTGCAAATATGACCTCTCCGCAGCCTTCATTTTTCTTACCCCTCACCATTTTCTTCACATACCTCCACATTACCTTTCTTCTTCAAACAATCTGCTACATCTTTTTTCTTCTCCTTTTTTTCTGTTTACTCCCTTGTTTCCCTTATTGTTTCTACTTTTTTTTTCCCTAACTAAAATATACATATTGTACATACTGTATATGTGCCAACCTTGTGTATTTACTGTCTTGTGCACTCACTTTAATTATGTATATTCCAACTATAAATTTACTGCTGCATTTTTTAGGTTTATAGGTTTATAGGTAGGTACTAGGCTATCGGCCCTCAGGCCTATATAAGCCTAGTCAAAAAAAGTTCCCTGGCTTTTGCCACCCAAGAAAATTATTTTCCTGTGCCCCTGTCGAGCAGAGCCACAGAAGTGATCCCCGGGGTGAATTTCCTGTTTCCCATCCAGTTGTCAAGATTTTTCTTAAAGAGGGCTAATGAGGAGCTTTGTTTGACATGAATAGGTAGTCTGTTCCAGAGCATGGAAAGTCTCTGGGACAGGAATTGAATTCCTTCCTTCCTTCCTTCCTTCCTTCCTTCCTTCCTTCCTTCCTTCCTTCCTTCCTTTCTTTCTTTCTTTCTTTCTCTTCCTTTCTTTCTTCCTTCCTTTCTTTCTTTCTTTCTTTCTTTCTTTCTTTCTTTCTTTCTTTCTTTCTTCCTTCCTTCCTTTCTTTCTTTCTCTTCCTTTCTTCCTTCCTTCCTTTCTTTCTTTCTCTTCCTTTCTTCCTTCCTTCCTTTCTTTCTTCCTTCCTTTCTTTCTTTCATGGCTTTTAGACCAAATAATGCTTCCCCTTGAAGTTTGCATCTGATCAAAACTCTCTGGTGTTTACATCCTATTCTTAGTATGTTTTGCAGTCTGGCACTTGCACCTGTTGATTAGTATATTCAGTCACAAATTCTTGTGAACAAGCAACAATTTCTACCAATATATTTTATTGTACCTTTTTGTAATTATGCAAATGCATGCACATCATGTGTGCACCTTGTGTTCATTTACATAACATTTTAATTCTGACTCTGATTATTAACTTACCACCTTTCTTTACAAAAACAGTATGTCTTATTTCTTGTAGTTGATTTTTGTTACCCGCACATGAGCCTAAAAAATGAGACAAAGGTATATCAAAGGACCATCTCAGCTGCAACTTTTAAATACTTGACTCAATGGAATAAAATATTGCAATCACATACAAACAGCAGCTTGTATGTATAGCTAGACCATCATAATGTCCTAAACTTTATAGGGTACTTTTTAAACTTACTGTAGGGTGGCGTAATGGTTAAGGTGTTTACCTTAGAATCACAAAGTGCAAGGTTTGATTCTCACAAGGGGTAATTGGTTAGCCTTAAAAATGGTTCATGAGAGCATTTAGCCTAGTAATAATCTATAAGCCATTGCATGTAAAGAACAATTACGTTTGGAGGTTGTGGGTTTCAGTGATGTTTAAAAGATTGGAGTTAATTAACTCCTTATGTGTAGGCCACCTGCTTACATGTACTTAGTCTAAAAGTCACAGAGTAGATCAGAAAAGTCCATGCCAAAAACATAGATCTAAAAAAAATGATATCTGAAACATAGATCTAAAAAAACAACAATTAGTGGTAGTAAGAATATGGGGGGTTTAAGGAACAAGATTGTCAAGAATAGGGCTCAATTTGATCATGCACAGTCATACATTAAAACAAAATGTTACTGGAGGACTGTTGTTTTGATAGTAAGGAACACGCACGTCTGCCTAAATAATAATTTGGCTGAGTTGGTCTCTCGTCAGAAGTTACAGAGGCTACTGTAGTCACAAAAGTCTATTACACTGAGAAGTAGTAATGTGCTATTAGAACACGATACTGTGTTTTTTGAAGGGCTGTGATATGCATCGAAAAGGGAGACTGGCACTGCTTTGTATAAAGGAAAACATTGTAACTGTAGATACAGTCAGCAGAAGCTGGAGAGCAAAGAGTTCATACAGACCCCTCATTTTCCCCTATTTTGAAGAAATGTTTCTATTTTCATGCCGGATTTACCCCTGCACAGGATTTCCCTATTTTTGGAGGTATTTCCTTATTTTCAGGTTTGATTAACCGCTTTATACAATTTTCTAAATTCCATTCATCACGTGATTTCTGAAGTTGTCTTGTACATAGAAATCTCACACTGCATGACGAACATACTAGTGGTAAGAATAATTTAAGGAGGGAGAACAGCCATCCTGCATTTCCCTTTTCCTGAAACAAAAATAAATGACCTTGTCAGGTAGAATTTTGCGTTCTGGTTCATTAACATCTACGCATTTTACAATGTCTCTTTGACAATGTGCTTATATGTTTCCATAACTTTTTCTTGCTATCCATTTTTTAAACATGTTTCTCAGTAATATTCCACATTTCTATGGGAAAAGGGAAGACTTATGTGCTGTTTGGTACTCAAATTTTATTCTTATTGGTTGTATAGCTCTTTGAATGCATGTCCCTACTTTTTAAGAGCCCTTATTCCTGCTTTCATTGTCTGCAGGTTGAGAGGTACAGGTTCGTATGTGGCACTGAATTTTTGAGAATCTTTCACCCTCCCTCTAATGGTACAGTGAGATAATGAATGGACTGATGGGTCATCCCAAAAAGTAGCTCATAGGTTCATAGGTAGGTACTAGGCTATCGGCCCAAGGGCCTACGAAAGCCTAGCCAACAAGGTTCCTTGGCTTACGCCACCCAAGAAAGTTATTTCCTGTGCCACTGTTGAGCAGAGCCACAGAAGTGATCCCCAAGGTGTATTTCCTATTTCCCATCCATTCATCAAGATTTTTCTTGAAGAGTGCTAATGAAGAACTTTGCTTGCTTGACATAGATGGGTAGTCTGTTCCAGAGTATGGGAAGTTTCTGGGACAGGAATCTATCCCTCCAGCATGTCCTGTTTATTGTGGTGACAAGGTTTAGGTCCCTAGAGTGTGTAGCTCAGAGGGATTGGGATTTCTTTAGGTGTAGCATGTCCAGCAGCTCTGGGTTTGACATATCTTTATATGTTAGGCAGAGATCACCTCGGAGTAGGCGATATGCTACAGAGTAAAGCTGGAGTTTTTTGAGACGGTCAGTGTAGGGCATTTGTTTGAGGCCAGTAATCCTTTTTGTGAGGTACATCTGTGGCCTTTCCAGCTGCTGCAGATGTCTTGGGGGCATTGTACTCTATAATGGGTTTAATGAGTGTCGAGTAGAGGGGAACAATGACCTCTTTTTTCCTGGATGAGAACCCTTTTATGATGAGGTGTGCCATGTAGAAGGACTTCCTGACTACTGTAGCGATGTGACTATCAAAGGAGAGACTACTGTCCACCTGGGTCCCAAGGTCTCTTATCACGCATTCGGTGTTAAGTAGATTGCTGCCTATGTGGTAGTTCATGGGTACAGAGTTTTTACCAAAGGGGATGACACTGCACTTTTTGGCATTGAGCTTGAGGCCATGGCTCTGACACCAGGCATCTGTCTCAGCGAGGCCCTTCTGTAGGATGTCCACATCATTTGGGGACTTGACTATGGCTCCTAGTTTGTGGTCATCTGCGAACTTCGTTAGCCAGAGGCCTTCTGTGTTAGTCTGTACTTCAGAGAAGCAGATACCAAACAGGAGAGGTCCCAGGACAGAACTCTGTGGTACTCCACTTGTCACTGCTTTGAGGTCAGATTTGGAGTCTGCAACTTTTACAGTGTGGGTTCTGACACTGCACTTTTTGGCATTGAGCTTGAGGCCATGGCTCTGACACCAGGCATCTGTCTCAGCGAGGCCCTTCTGTAGGATGTCCACATCATTTGGGGACTTGACTATGGCTCCTAGTTTGCGGTCATCTGCGAACTTCGTTAGCCAGAGGCCTTCTGTGTTAGTCTGTACTTCAGAGAAGTAGATACCAAACAGGAGAGGTCCCAGGACAGAACTCTGTGGTACTCCACTTGTCACTGCTTTGAGGTCAGATTTGGAGTCTGCAAGTTTTACAGTGTGGGTTCTGTCAGTGAGCCAGTTGGCAACCCATCTTGTAATGTAGAGATTTATACCTAGTTTAGTGAGTTTAGCTATAATTCCAGAATGGGGGATGGTGTCAAAAGCCTTGGCGAGGTCAAGATAGGCTGAGTGAACCACCCTACCCTCATCTACGGCTTTGGTGACTGCCTCACAGATGTTGATCAGGTTCAGGAGGCATGATCTGCCTTTCACAAACCCAAACTGGGTGGGATCCAGAGTTTGGAGGTTACCAATGTCTTTGTTTATGAGTTCCATGATGTTACGTTCCATGGCCTTGCAGACCAGGCTCATCAAGCTAATAGGTCAATAGTTCCCGGGATCAGTGGTGGCTCCCTCTTTGTGGAGTGGGATAACTGTTGCTGTGTGCCATTCAGTGGGCACAAAGCCTGATGCATGGCTATTATTGAACATGGTGCTTAAGTGGGGAGCCAGTTCGTTCTGAAGTTTGTGTAAAACCCAGCCTGGGATGTTGTCCGGTCCCATGGATGCTGTGTTTTTGGCTTTAGAGAGTGCAGCATTTACCTGCATAGTTGTGATTACAGGGACTCTGCATTCTTCCTGTATAGATATGGGCCCTTTAGGGGGTGAGAGGGGAGTAAAGTTAGCACTGAACCTATCTGCCAGGATGTTGGCAATATCAGTTGGTTCTGTAATTTTCTTGCCTTTGTGTTGTAACTCAGAGCAGATCTGGGTGTTGCCATCAAGATTCTTGACATAGCTATAAAATGCTTTGTGGTTGTCCTTGGAATTAGTTGCAATTTTGTTTTCATAGCTAGCTTTGGAGGATCTTATAAGGGATCTCAGCTTCTTACTAAGGCTGACCAGGGAGCTCCTCCACTCATGGGATTTTACTCTCTTTTGCAACAGTTTCTTCCTTCTGTTGTACAGTTTGTTTATGGCAGGGGATCACCAGATTGGCTTCCTTTTTTTGGAGGATAGCATCTTGGTTCTGTTTGGGATAGCACGATCCATGGACTCGTGTAAGTGCTTATAGAGTGCATTTGTGTAGGATTCAGCAGTTGTAACTGTATTGTCCATCTGCATGGGTGTCATGAAGTTCACCACTTCTGTCTTAAGAAGCATGAAGTTTAGCTTTGGAGAAATTTTTTACTGTGGTTTCCTTAATGGGGGGGTGGGGGCAGGATGTGGATATCAAGGGCGGTTAGCTTATGGTTGGATCGGACCAACGAGGAGTTGACTTCAGTTGTGGAACACCAGTCACTCATGTTGGTAATGACTAGGTCTAGGATATTGTTGCCCCTGGTGGGGGTGTGGATAAGTTGATCCAGGGCACTGGAGTTTATGAATTCCAGAAAGCATTGAGCTAAGGAGTTGGTACATGAGTAGTTTTATTAGGGTGTTTGGTTGAACCCTAATATTTTCCAGTACATCAAGAAAAGAGGAGTGGGAATCCTGGGTAATGGTGGGGGATCTGTAGCAAGCTATAATTTGGATTTCAGTTTTGCCCAGAGTTAGTTGCACTTGGATACCTCGGATGTATTATGCTGAGCAGCTAGCATGGAGGTGTGGATATCCTTAATGAATATGGACACACCTCCGCCTTTGGTGTTTCGGTCCAGGTTACATGGCCGAAAAGTGTGGTATGAGTTATAGCCTGGTAGTTCAGGGGTGCACTCTGGATGCTGTAATACTGATGTAAATTTCATCTTACCTTACGTTAGATGGAGGTTTCTAGTAAGGATAGCTGATAGACCTGAATAAATGCTATGCATGCTGAAAGTAACGGTTCAAGATTAAAGGCAGGGCATATGGCATGAGAGTGTTAAATAGGTGCAGTTTTATCAATATTATACAAAGGGTAATGGTGTTTCTGTACTAAACCGTGTGACCGAATTAAAAAGCAAGAGTCACCCACCTTAAATTAACACAGATGTTACTGTATGCTACCAAGTAGTTAGTTAGATAAATTATTCCAACTAATGTTTTCTGCCAAGAGGCATTACTGGACATAAGGTGAAAACAGTTGCACATAATGTCACATTTAAACTGATTATGAGCAGCCTGGCCATTTTTTGGATTCTACATCTATATCTCTGGTTGCATTAATGTATAGAAAACACTATAAAAACAATAAATGTATATACTGAAGGGTATTATTACAAATGCAACCTAAATATCATACTGAAATTACACTGTCAAACACTTTGCAGTACATGAAGAGTCACAATTTCTCTACAAATACAATTTGGTTAAGCACATTTCTAAAGTTAAAAAGTACTTAAACTTTTGTTACGCATCTCTCAGTGCTGTTAAGTTCTAGTCTTATTCTGCGGCATAATAGCGGCCAGTGATGACCACCACAGAATAGCAGCAAGAAATAAAAACAGCTTCAAAAGTTGTTATACACTGTTGTCACACAAAAAAGTGTCCCATAGTGTGTCTAATGCTTTGAAGGCCATCAGAGGGACTTTTAGCTTGTGATGACTACTTGTTTAGCACTACTCAGTGTTTTAAAGCTTTAAAAGCTGCACATTTTTTCCCTTAAACTAATATGACATTGGAGCAACTAAAGTTTCATGTACTATAAAGATGTATGGCAACGTTTCTGTAATCATACCTTAGTTGTATTCTTGACGAGTCCCCGCTCAAGCTTCACTTCACTTCACTCTCAAGGAGAACTTTTTGACACCCCTGCCTCAGACACATAAGAAGATGGTTATGATTGCAGATCCCAAAATAGTGGTTTATCTTAGCCACCAATAATGTTGAGCAGTTTTATTGAGAATGCTGAAACAAAAGACTCTCAACAATGTACTGTTTGTTCAAGACAATATCTGCATTGTATGCTACTGTAAACCCAAGACGTGATTGAAAAGGGATTCAACTGAACTACTCTTTCTCCTGGCTCAAAAAATATAAACAAGTTCAAGATGGCTAAAAACAGTCACTTGGCCTTCCTTGATTTCCTGTTTTGCCAACAGTAAATGTGCTGCAGATTGCACTTAACCAGTAGTTTAATTTTTCTGCTACATATACAAACTGCTTTGTATCTGTCCTATGGTCTCTTGAACTGCACTGCTGTATTCCTTATAGTTTCATCATGAAGTTGTACATCTCACTTCCTATTAAAACAATGCTCCACTATATGTTTTCTGCTATCCTATCTCATGCCTTTAAATTGCCTCTTCTTGTTAAACATCCATTTGTTTTGAGAGACGTTATTTACTTGGTCTTGTTTGGGTACCCCTGAGTAACCTAAATGCTTTCTGTCATACTCCCACATCCTTTCTTCTTCAGAAATGTACATATTAGGCAGTTCTTATATCATGTTTGACTTCTAAAAACTCTGCTACATTTTTGTTATTTGCCTCTGAATTCCCTCTCTCTCACCTTTCTCCTTACAAGAATGTCTTCAGACCTGCATTCAGTGTCTGTTTGTGGCTGAAGCAACTGGCTATAATGTAGAGTAACAATCCCTCAGTCTGTGCTGCTGGAGTCTCCTCCTATTTGGTATACAATTCCACTGGTCTTCTTTACAACTTTGTCATAGTAATTGCTTACCTTTAAAATGTAAGACATAAACATCATCAGATCCTTTCCTACTCTTGCTGCTACTTTTTTGCTCTGACTGTATTGCCTTTTTATGGGTTATTGTTTCTTAGACACATTATTTTATTTATTTTATTTATTTATTTATCTAACATTGTTTTACCAGGAAAGTCCAACTGGACACAAGTCCTTTTTCAGCAGAGGTCCGGGGAGAAAAACTCCATGAGTAACAGTAAATGTTCATGCACACATTCAATAAAGTAAACAAAATGTAGTATACATAACATACACATTTATTACATCTTGACAACAGAACCTGGAATTTGAACATAGCTAGAACTATTTCTAGGTATGACTTATCTCAAGATATAAGGTTAAGACAGGTCGGTAGGAACAAAGGACTTAAACACCAGGGGGGAACTTGGATATGTTTTGGGTATACTGTGATGTATCAGAGCACCCATGAGGGGTTAGTACAGGAACATAGCCACTTATTTTTTAGATAAGTTTTAAGTGATGGCTTAAATTGGTTAGTGGATGAGATTGAGAGAATGGAGTTAGGAAGGGAGTTCCATATACGAGATATGTAGTTGGAAAATAAAGATTCTCCTGCAGTATTGTTGACCTTGGAGATGGTGAGTAAGTTCTTGTTAGAGCGAAGTGGTCTGCTGGAACTGTAAAGAAGGATGAGATTTTGTAGTGCAGGGGTTCTAGTTTGTTGTGTTATAATTTTGTGAGTTAGCGAGTGTTGGTTGTAAAGAATAATGTTGGGAACCTCAAGCCAGTCTAGCATCTTTAAAGCTGTACAATGATGTGTTCTATATGGGCAGTCAGATACAAATTTAGCAATTTTATTATAACATGCTTCTGGCTTACATAAGTCAGTTTTCCTTAGATTAGTTAAAATTGGAGAGGCATAAAGTAGAGTGGAGAGCAGATGGGTTTGTGCTGATGTAATTTTGGCCATTGTTGCTAATTTTGCATTCAGTTTAAGAGACCTCAATTTAAAACATAGTCTGTTAACACATAGGACATCAAAAGCAATGAAATAAACATCAAAACATAGTCTGTTAACATACAGGACATCAACAGCAATGAAATAAACATCAGAACATAGCCTGTTAACATACAGGACATCAACAGCAACGAAATAAACATCAAAACATAGTCTGTTAACACACAGGACATCAACAGCAATGAAATAAACATCAAAACATAGTCTGTTAACACACAGGACATCAACAGCAATGGAATAAACTTAAAAGCATAGTCTGTTAACATACAGGAAATCAACAGCAATGAAATAAACATCAAAACATAGTCTGTTAATATACATGACATCAACAGCAATGAAATAAACATAAAAACATGGTCTGTTAACACACAGGACATCAACAGCAATGAAATAAACATCAAAACATAGTCTGTTAACACACATGACATCAACAGCAATGAAATAAACATCAAAACATAGTCTGTTAACACACAGGACATCAACAGCAATGAAATAAACATCAAAACATAGTCTGTTAACACACAGGGCATCAAAAGACATGAAATAAGCATTAAAACATAGTCTGTTAACACACAGGACATCAACAGCAATGAAATAAACATCAAAGCACAGTCTGTTAACACACAGGACATCAAAAGCAATGAAATAAACATCAAAACATAGTCAACACACAGGACGTCAACACTAATGAAAGAAACATCAAAACATTGCCTGTTAACACACAGGACATCAAAAGCAATGAAATAAACTTCAAAACATAGTCTGCTAACACACAGAACATCAACAGCAGTGAAATAAACATCAAAACATAGTATGTTAACACACAGGACATCAACAGCAATGAAATAAACATCAAAACATAGTCTGTTAACACACAGGACATCAACAACAATGAAATAAACATTAAAACAGTCTGTTAACACACAGTACATCAACAGCAATGAAATAAAAATCAAAACATAGTCTGTTAACGTACATGACATCAACAACAATGAAATAAACATCAGAGCATAGCCTGTTAATACACAGGACATAAGCAGCAATGAAATACACTCCAAAACATAGTCTGCTAACACACAGGCAACCAACAGCAATGAAATAAAAATCAAAACATAGTCTGTTAACACGCAGGACATCAACATCAATGAAATAAACATCAAAACATAGTCTGTTAACACACAGGACATCAACAGCAATGAAATAAACATTAAAACATAGTCTGTTAACACACAATACATCATCAGCAATGAAATAAAAATCAAAACATAGTCTGTTAACGCACATGACATCAACAGCAATGAAATAAACATCAGAACATAGCCTGTTAACACACAGGACATAAACAGCAATGAAATAAACATAAAAAATAGTCTGTTAACACACAGGACATCAATAGCAATGAGCTAAACATCAAAACATAGTCTGTTAACACACAGGACATCAACAACAATGAAATAAACTTCAAAACATAGTCTGTTAACACACAGGACATCAAAACAATGAAATAAACATCAAAACATAGTCTGTTAACACAAAGGACATCAACAGCAATGTAATAAAATTCAAAACATAGTCTGTTAACACACAGGACATCAAAAGCAATGAAATAAGCTTCAAAACATAGTCTGTTAACACACAGGACATAAGAAGCAATGAAATAAATGTCAAAACATAGTCTGTTAACACACAGGGCATCAACAGCAATGAAATAAACTTCAAAACATAGTCTGTTAACACACAGGACATCAACAGCAATGAAATAAACTTCAAAATATAGTCTGTTAACACACAGGACATCAACAGCAATGAAATAAACTTCACAACATAGTCTGTTAAAACACAGGACATCAACAGCAATGAAATAAACTTCAAAACATAGTCTGTTAACACACAGGACATCAAAAGCAATGAAATAAATTTCAAAACAGCCTGTTAACATACAGAACATCAACAGCAATGAAATAAATTTCAAAACATAGTCTGTTAACACACAGGACATCAACAGAAATGAAATAAACTTCACAACATAGTCTGTTAAAACACAGGACATCAACAGCAATGAAATAAACTTTAAAACATAGTCTGTTAACACACAGGACATCAAAAGCAATGAAATAAACTTCAAAACATAGTCTGTTAACACACAGGACATCAACAGCAATGAAATAAACATAAAAAAATAGTCTGTTAACACACAGGACATCAACAGCAATGAGATAAACATCAAAAAGTACAGTTTTGTACCTACCATAAATGTAGATGTTCGAGTGTTCACCCTGCTGCAGTCATCACACTTGGGTTATCCTGTCGTCAGGCAGTCCCACAGTCGGCAGGATTTCCAAAGTCTTGGTTCGACGTCGGTTGCCGTCACCTCATCCCTGACGTCAGTGTGCCAGGGGTACATATATTGCAACCGACGCCATTTTCATCAGTTTTTCTTGCCCCAGATGTCAGGGCCCCCAAAAAGGGGATCCAAATTAGTACCAAAAGGTGTGAACACTGTACAAACACAAAATCCCTTCAGCTATAAGCAAATACATCAGAAAAGCATAGCAAAGATTTAGCCAGTAGATCAGAGGGGTTGGAGGGAGGGTAACCTGGACTGCAGCAGGGTGAACACTCGAGCATCTACATTTATGGTAGCTACAAAACTGTACTATGTTCATCATGTTACCCTGCTGCAGTCATCACACTTAGGTTGAGTCCCAAAGCTAAGGTAGGGTGGAGGCATCACAGAGGGTTAGTGGAGGCAATGAGGCCCTGCAGAACTGCAGTGGCGAAGCCTGCTCTGGACTTAGAATAAAGAGGTAAGTGATAATGTTTGGTGAAGGTGTGTACAGAACTCCAAGTTGCAGCTTCTAAAATTTCCTTGGTAGGAACCCCCCTGAGAAAGGCTGTAGAGGTAGCTGTTGCCCTGATAGAGTGGGATTTAATGGTAGGAGGAACTGGTTTCCCATGATGGGTATAGCAGAATCGTATGCAATGGCCTATCCATTTAGAAATGGTTTGCTTGGATATGAGAAGCTGTAGCATAGGAAACAAAGAGCTGGTCAGTTTTTCTGAAAGCCTTAGTTTTAACCAAATAGTAATGAAGCTGCCTGTGAATGTCCAAGGAATGCAGGAGTCTCTCACCTTTGTTCTGTGGATTGGGGAAGAAAGTGGGTAGGTGGATGGTTTGATTTAAAGCTACACTGGAAACCACCTTAGGCATGAAGGAAGGATTAGTTTGTAGAGAAACTCTGTCTTGATGAAAAATGAGGAAAGGTTCCACTGCCATAAGTGCCTGTAATTCTGAGACTCTCCTAGCAGAAGTTATTGCCAGGAGCAGGGCAGCCTTCCAGGATAAGAACTGAAGGTCTGCAGAAAAAGCTGGTTCAAAGGGAGGCAGCATTAGTTTTTCCAGAACAAAGTTGAGGTCCCATGTTGGTGTAGGGGCTCTTCTAGGTGGTCTAATGTTTTTTGCCCCTCTGAGGAACTGCCTTAGAAGAGGATTTGAAAATAAAGGTGGATCTGTGTCGTAGTGAGCTGAAATAGCTGAAGCAGGGATTTTAATACAGGAGAAGGAAAGTCCTTTATGCAACATCTCAGCTAAATACTGCAGAATGTGAGGCATATGAGGCTGAGTTGTGTCTTGGCCTTTAGCTTGGTTCCAAGCACAAAACCTTTTCCATTTGTCCAAGTAAGCCTTCCTGGTGCTTGGTCTCCTGGCCTCTAGAATAACATCCAGTACTGCTTGTGAAAGAGGGGCTGGTGGGATGTTTAATTGATTTGCCATGCGGCCAGGTTTAAGGTTTTGATCTGGCTGTGTAGAATTTGCTTGTCTTGCTGCGTGAGCAAATGAGGTATTTGAGGCAATATCCATGGCGGGCTGTGAGCCATATTCTTCAATAACGGGTACCAGTGCTGGGGCTATGAGAATCAGTCGAGGTTTCTCCTTTTTGACCTTCAAAAGAACCTTTGTGAGAAGAGGTAATGGAGGAAAGGCATATGCTGTCAGGTTTTTCCAACTGAAGGAGAAAGCGTCCACTTTCCAAGCGTGATGGTGGAATGTCCTTGTACAAAATTTTGTCAGATGGTAGTTTTGAGGACTGGCAAACAGGTCTATATTTGGTAGACCCCATCTTTGAGTTATCATTCTAAATATTTGTGGGTCTAGCTTCCACTCGTGGGGATCTTTGATGTTTCTGCTTAGGTCGTCTGCCAATGTGTTTTTCTGTCCTGGCAGGAATTGAGCTTGTAACTGGACTTGGTAGGCCAGAGCTGTGTTCCATAAGATTATTGCTTACCTGCAAAGAGGGTAGGAATGTGTGCCCCCTTGTTTGTTTATGTACCACATTACTGTGGTGTTGTCCATCTTTATTGCAAGTTGTCCTGGCTGTAGTAGATCCTTGATGGCTGTCAGTGCTTTCTGTACAGCTAGCATCTCTTTTTGGTTTATGTGCAGTTTTCTTTGTTCTGCAGTCCATAGGCCTTGAATGCATTGCCCTGCCATGTGTGCCCCCCAGGCATAGTCTGAAGCATCTGTTGTCATAGTTTGCCTGGCTGTGGGCAAGGTGAAAGGCTGACCCTTGTTGAGGTGACATGCCTGTGCTCACCATAGAAATTCCTGTTGAAGACAGGGAATGAGAGATATCACTGTGCCCAAGCTGTGGCTCTGTTGAGACCATATGCTTTTTAGGTACCACTGTAATTTCCTCATATGCAGTTTTGCAAATGGTATTATCAGAATGCAAGATGCCATGAAGATCAAAGCCTGCAGAATTTTTCTTGCAGTTAATTGGGTCTTTGTTGCCATTGTCTTGAAATATTGAGTCAGTTGTAATTGCTTGTCTGGTGTAAGGTAAGCCTTCTGGGCCATTGTGTCCAAGCTGGCACCCAGGAATGTCATTTTTTGTGAGGGTACTAGTTTTGACTTCTTTTTGTTTACTGTGTACCCCAGACAATTTAGTAGATGCTTCACAAAAGCCAGATGTTGTAAGAGAATGTCTTTTCTTTCTGCTTGGATGAGGCAGTCGTCCAGATATGGATATATTTGAATTCCTCTTTGTCTGCAGTATGCAATTACTGGTGCCAGGCATTTTGTGAATACTCTGGGTGCAGTAGATAAGCCAAAGAGAAGTGCAGAGAACTGATATTGGGTTGAACCTGCAATGAAACGGAGGTATCTTCTGCAACTTTGTCTGATAGGGACATGCAGGTATGCCTCCTTGAGGTCCAACGTTGCCAGCCATGCTTCCTTGCCAAACATGGGAAGTAGCTGCTGTAGTGTTAGCATTTTGAATTTGGGAACTTGTAAGTAAGTGTTTAGAATTGAAAGGTCCAGAATTGGTCTCCAAGCATTTTCTTTTCTGGGTACTAGGAAGAGTCTTGAGTAAAATCCTTGGCCTTGCTCTTGAGTTGGTACCCTTTGAATGGCTCTCATGGCCATGAGAGCTGTAATTTGTTTTTGAGCCTCTGCCCTTTGATTTTGTGGCAGGTTTGGCATTCCTCTTTTTAATGGCGAGGTGTGAAAGTGGAATCTGTATCCTCGTAAAATTATGTCTAGGACCCATTTGTCCTTTGTGACCATGTGCCAGTTGTCTGCAAATAGTGCTAGTTTTCCCCCCAAGGGGGCTGACAAAAGAGCTTTGTTTGGCCAACTGAGGTGCAAGTCATTGAGTTTGCCTTCTGGTGGGTTGAGACCTGTCTTCTCCTCCCTTCTGGGTTAGAGTGCCCCATTGGCGAGGCTTATACTGAGCTTGTGGTTGTCCTCTGCCCCTTGGGCGCCTGTATTTACCCCTCTGAGGCCTGTCAGTGCCTGGAAAGGACCAATTTTTTGTTGGACAGTTTCTGCTGAAGCGAGGGGGTTGTACTTGTAGGAAATCTTTGACTGTCTGCATTGATTTTGCCTTATCTTCCATTTTCTTTAAAACTTTTTCTGCTTTAACACCAAAAAGAACATCCTGCTGTAAGGGAGCATCTAGTAGTTTTGCTTTAACATGATCAGGCAGACTTTGTTCTTTTAACCAGGCATGCCTACGTATAACTGATCCAGTGGCAGCTGCTCTGCAGGAGGCCTCTAAAGAATCAAACCCACATTGTAGGGTATGTTTGCCCACCTGCTCAGTGGCGTGCAACAAATCCTGTACTTCTTTCATTTCAGATTGTTGAGGTAGGGTGGTTATCTTTTGTTTTAACTGAGGGATCAGAAATTGCTGATACTTAAGCATATGAAATTGATAGTTTAGTGCTCTCATAGCTAAAGTGGCTGAGGTGTAAACCTTTATCCCCCATCTGTCTAGTTCTCTTGAATCCCTTTCAGAAGGTACTGGATTTTTAGCCATGGAAGCCTTAGCCCCCTTGGGACTCTGGGAGATAGTCTCTGGGTCAGCTACTGGGCTTTTGTAAAGGAATTTGTGGGAATCAGGTACTCTGTAGTATCTGTCAGGCTTGGCCGGGGCAGGAGGTAGAGAGTCAGAGTTGAAACTGGATTCTAAGTAGACATCATCCACAATGTCCAAAACAGGAGGGATGGCTAGAGGTCTGTGTTGGTGGAGTAAAAGAAACTCTCTGAGCCTTTTCTTGGAATTAGAGTAATCCTGACCTTCCCAGTGAAAATGTTCCCTCATAGTGTGTAAAGTTTCCCCAAAAGAGAAATCTTCTGGAGGGGAAGCTGAGGGAATAGAGTCCTCAGCATCAGAATCTTCATAAAGAGAGAAGGAATAGTCTTGGTCCTCAGAAGAATCCGAAGAAATAGACAGTTGTTCGGAGGAAGAAGAATCTTCCTCTTGTCTAGGCCTTTTGTCAGGAGGAGGCTGTGAACCCCTGATAAGAGAAATCAAATCTTCAGCCATTTTGAGCATCTGTTTCTTAGGCATAGGGCCTTGAACAGGAGACTGAAGTGAAGCCTTTTTCGATTTAGAAGGAGTCTTCGACTTGGAAAATGTTTTGACTGTAAGAGTCATCGGTCTGAAAACGCCTTCAGAAACCGATGGCGTTTCAGAAGTACTAACATCCTTGGAAGGTAAATCGTCAGAAGGGCCTGAAGTAAAAGGCTGCGGCAGCCTAGTACATTCCATCAATATATCTGTAGCAGTCTCGGGTTCCAGAACTGCGGTAGTCAGAGGCTGCGTCAGAGCCTCACTGATAACCGGAGAACCGGATACCGGATGAACCGAGGCCTCGGAATCGGGCTTAGGCCTGGGCTGTCGGTCCTTGTCTCTGTGCTTTTTGTGCACGCCGGTAGTCGGTAGCTCCGATGGCATGTTATAGTTAAATTTTCTACCAAAAAAGTGTTGTGCGAAATCAAATCATCTTTCAATAGTACGTTTATTAAATCTAGCACAAAAACGACAAGAAGTGACGTCGTGATCAGGGCCTAGGCAAGGTATGCAATAAGAATGAAAATCCTTATAAGGTATTTGCTTCCCACAAGAAATACAGTTGTTAACTATTTCTGACATCGGTCTGAGGCAAGAAAAGTTTCCTCAATGGGGTACTTAGCTTTATAGAAGACTTTGATCTGAAATTCGAATTCGAAAATCTCAGGAGTCGGCCGACCGGCACTTGTGAACTGCTTCTGCTTCGGGCACCACGCGGCAAGAAAGACTGAAGAAAATGGTGTCGGTTGCAATATATGTACCCCTGGCGCACTGGCGTCAGGGATGAGGCGACGGCAACCGACGTCAGACCAAGACTTTGGAAATCAGGCCGACTACGGGACCGCCTGATGACAGGATAACCCAAGTGTGATGACTGCAGCAGGGTAACACGATGAACATCATAGTCTGTTAACACAGAGGACATCAACAGCAATGAAATAAACATCAAAACATAGTCTGTTAACGTGCATGACATCAACAGCAATGAAATAAACTTCAAAACATAGTCTGTTAACACACGGGACATCAACAGCAATGAAATAAACTTCAAAACATAGTCTGTTAACACAGGACATCAAAAGCAATGAAATAAACATCAAAACATAGTCTGTTAACACACAGGACAACAACAGCAATGAAATAAACATCAAAACATAGTCTGTTAGCACACAGGACATCCAAAGCAATGAAATAAATTTAAAAACAGTCCCCGGGATTCATGAACCTTGCGCCAGGCGCCAGCATAGCGTCGGCGTTATAACGCCAAATATGGCTGCTTAGCGATTCAGGTATGAATGAATTCCACGTGCACTACCGGCGTGCGCCGGACCGTCCCCGCCCCCGGCGTAGGTATGCAAAACACACTGTGTGTGGTATTGCACCATGCAAATGAGGGCAAATAGCGATCCACTGCGGGCGCAGGCGTAAGGTAAGACGGCAATGTAAACCAAATAAAACGGTTTACATTTACCCAAACATACCGGAGGAGTAACGGAAGGCTGTCAAAGTCAGGTATCATATAGGTGCAATATGCCAATGTGGAAAGGCACCGAGAATGTCCAAAGAAAATATGCACAAAATGTAAAAATGACATAAATGGCACGACGTAGAAAGAACAGCAGACCCCGGGATATGTG
>NC_056729.1:1602506729-1602761729 GCF_019279795.1 Protopterus annectens
TAGCCGGTATGGCTGTATCTGTCACCCTGACTGTACAAGCAAAGCAATACGGACTATGTGGATGTATAGGTATTGCAAAGTAAACATAGCTTATATGTACCACGGTAAGATACTTCTGTGGCATGTTCATTGCATTGAATATAGTGTGTGGGTCTGGCACCAACGCTACCCTAAGTATTCTTACATGATTAACAGCTTATACATACTGTACCATCCGCCATTCCCTTTTGGTTTCGGTCAGGGGATACAGGGGTATTGCATGGTGAATAGCGATTACTTTGTGGATGGGGAATTCCCTGTATGACTTTGCAGATATCTTCTGGTGTCCACGGTCTATACGCTACGGGGGTTGGGTCCTGGCCTTCCTGTCCTGCCTGATGGTTCGGTACTTCAATTAATTGACAGATATCCTCACTCTGTTGTAGTACTGTGTTCTTACCCGGGTGTCCCTAGGTATGTTACGTGTTCAGGATGTGGTTTCAATAGCTTCTATTACATTTGTTCGTTATGCTACCTCTGTTGCCACAGGATAACATGTGGGGACTAGCCTGCCCTCCCGCTTAATATACTGCATGTGGTATCTGCGGTGGTAGGGTGTTGTGGGGCGATCGGTACTACTGTATTATGATCTTCTCTGTGTACGTATGATGCTTAGCCATTTGTAGTGTTCTATTCCCTTCGGTACACTACCTCAGTCCACCGATGTGCATGACGGATACCCAATTGTCGCTGTTTTGTCGCCTGCACATCTTAGGGCTGCCACCTTTTCCAATGCACAATGTGGGACATTAGTGTTCGAACGTGTAATTTGCCTGGAAAATGCATGCCCACGGCCAGTACATAGGACAGGTATTCACGTTTTGCCAGGTGAGCGACCGATTGTTGTAGCATTTCAGTTGCTTATTCTGTTTATTATTATATTTTGCTGTTCCACATACAAATTAACTCTTTTATGCTACCATTTTGATATATATCTGGGAAATGTTTGTCCTGAGATATCAGGACATTTGACATGTGTTCGGTTTATTTACAGGACACGGCTGGCCAGAGAGGGCATATCCCTCTCAGGGTGGAACAGGTGTTTACCTTGGAACATATGCATCAAATTTTCAGCGATTACAATGTTTCAGTAACGGTATGTTGCCTAATATACCATCAATGTCATATTTATTACCCCATTTTGCTGCGTAACTCACATTATGTGCTCTCTGCGATTGCATATTCTTCACGTCACCCGTCAAATGCGGATCACATGATCTGTTGCTTCAATAATCTCCCATATCCTCTACACGACTGCTCGTACCCTTCTGTCATAACACGTGTGTCTCCTTCCCTGTATCCACTGTAGTGTCTACATTCACTATTTACTCTGCTGTGTGTTCCCTGACCTATGTTCAGATTTAACAGTATGTGGGTAGGTCTTGACCCGATAACTCTACTGTTAACAGAAACACAATGTAGTCTGGTCCCTGATCTACAATAGACACAAAAAGGCAGACACTCTTTACCTGGGCCTCCTGTTTAAGGCTGCACGTTTTCTTCTTGGGATCCAGTTTTCCGCTTTTCAGCCACAGATCAGACAGTAAACAGCCTCTTTACACACAACAATTCAGTCGGAGGTCTTTTCATTCAAGAAGAACCATTTATGCATATTCTCCAGCGTACATGTCTAACCAGCCATGCACTCTGACCTGTAGCTTACCAAGGGAATTCTGGATTACAAGGATCACGATGTGAAATAAGTTGTTACAACCAGACTGTAGTTATCAGTAGGCTTTTCTAAGTGACAGCCGATAACACAGGAGGCTCGGGTTCGGACAGTTTTAGTAGTGTACACAGGCAGGCTAAATAATGTACAGTCCAAGTATGAGAGTTTTGTCTGACTCTATACAGTAAGCAGTTTCTTTATATAGTGTTTACAATCAGCATTTGCCCAACTTACTGACGTGGTCGGTCACAGGGCATTTCCATCACTATGGTCCGCAATAGTCTATACATACGTGGGTGCTGGGCTCGTGCTTTTAAATTGTTTTCTCATGGGAATAACACAGCCTTGCAAGGCACCTTGTACATTACAGTATCCTTTGTGATTGTAGCTGTTTCAAGGACCCTAGACTGTTACGATACAGTGGACAGTTAATTTCTTGATACGTTGCTTTGTCTGTCTGGTAGGAGTTGTACTGCTATCTTCCATTGAGCTCACAAGGCCATCCTCCTCTGGGGAAGGAGTGCTGTTATGCATGTACATACATTTATTGTTCTGTAACCCAGCAAATAATTAATGATGACAGACATGAGCCTGCTGTCCTGCTTACTGCCAGGTTCAGAATTCCATCACAGTACAGCTTAGCTTCACCAATTACATGCAGGCTTAGTTCTGCTGCCATATTGTACGGTACAATTCAATACATTATATAGTATTTCGAGTGTAAACTGGAACTTCATATGTGTTTCTATATATTTTACTGAACAACATCCATCCAGCCATATGCATGTTGTTCCATCCTTTACCTTGACCGTGTGTATTTGTCCGTCCAGCCACGCTAATCTCCACATGTGATGTCCCAGTTTCCCCTTCTTTGCCTGTAGCACCCTGTTAGGATGTCCTGTGTGTTAGGCACCTGTTCCGCTATATGTGATCGACTTCACTGCAAAGATAATCGTCGATGCGGTGGTCCAACGACGACTTGTCCACATGTGTACACTTATGTGCACCGTGTCGTATGCAAACCTAGATGGTTTGGGCGGGTACATACTACATGCCGGATGTACACATTCTGCTGACACATTCACATGCAGCCATTTACATATCTGTACCTGCGGTGGGTTGCTGACATGTGGGTGCGTATTTGCCAGCGTGGCATTGCCTAACACAAACATCTTACCACAGTTCAGGTATGCACATTGTGTGTGGTTGTATAGCTGCACACGGATGCTAGCAGGTTTGGGTGCAGGGGTATACATGGGTGTGACTGACATGTACAATGAGGCTATTGTGTAGTACATCCGAATGCATGGGTTCTGCTTCTGGATATTACACTTCATCATACACCATCCAGTGTATGCAACAGAGATGTTGCTGGGTCTGGGATATGTTGCTATGCACATGTTTGCCTGTGTTTGGGGTATCTTGCTTCCTTACTGTTGTTATGTCGGCACAGCTACGCGGCTATGTACTGTCACTACTGCTTGTGACCATTATGGTTGGCACCTTTTCCAATGCCCATAGTGGGGCATGTTATGTGGACACTTCGAAATTTGCAGGACTACACATACCCAGGGCTAGTGCAGTAGACAGAACTTCACTTGTTTGCCATACTATGAGCCTATTCTGTTAGCGTTTGGGTTCCTTATTTATTTTCTTATGCCATGTCTGTGTTCCATACCGTAATGTATATGTTTTATGCTACTATTTACATGTATATTGCGGAATTTGCGTGGCAGGGGATCGAGGTCATTTTCCATTTTACGATTGTTGCAGGGACACGACTGTCCAATCAGGGACTGTCCATGGCACTTTGGGACAGCAGGTAACCCTGGTGACCATGCCCATGTCGCTGCTGGGGTTTCCACCTTTTCCATTTTCCGATCTGGGATATTTCCGGGACTCACATCTGCCTTTACAGGCCGACACATACAAACGGTCACTATATAGCATAGAAATTCACTTGTTTGCCTAAATAATTTGCTTATTATTGTGGCAATTTCCTTGCTTATTCTGTTTATTGTGTCATTTCGGTATTTCTGTTACAGAAATAACCAATTCATGCTACCATTACATTACATACGGGATATCATTGTGTCCTACAATCGTAGCACATCAGCCATTTCTAATACGTTTTTTTGGGACACAACTGTCCATGGAGAGACTGCCCCAAACAAAGTGGGACAGGTGGTGACCTTAGTCGCTGCTCCTATGTCGGTGCGGCGCGCTGACATGCGGCTGTACACCTTCTCTGAGTGTAAACACTGACAGTGCATTGCGGGACGGAGGCGGTCTTATGCGTATCCTTTGCTCCTTGAACGGGTACACTTATGCCTTGGTGGCTTCTATTTGCTTCTCCGTTAATTTGGAACGGGGACTATGTTGCGTACTGTACGTGCATTTCATTCTGCACGGGACCTGGCTGCTGCCATTACTATTGTGGGCGGACCGTGGCTGTCAGCACATTAGGTTGCTCACCTCATGCCGGCTTAGACACGCCTCCAGACGCATCCTACCTGGGCTCGCTCACGTACACTACGCACGTGTCTGTGATTCCGGTGCACTCTCATTAATATGTATATGGCACTACTGCGCCGGATATTCCATGCACCGCCGGCGCAGGCCTTACGCCGGCCTTGCGCCGAGCTTCATGAATCCCGGGGAGTCTCTTAACGCACAGGACATCAACAACAATGAAATAAACTTCAAAACATAGTCTGTTAACACACAGGACATCAACAGCAATGAAATAAACTTCACAACATAATCTGTTAAAACACAGGACATCAACAGCAATTAAATAAACATCATAACCTACTCTGTTAAGACACAGGACATCAACAGCAATGAAATAAACTTCAAAGCATAGTCTGTTAACACAGGACATCAAAAGCAATGAAATAAACTTCAAAACATAGCCTGTTAACACACAGGGCATCAACAGCAATGAAATAAACATCAAAACATAGTCTGTTAACACACAGGACATCAACAGCAATGAAATAAACATCAAACATAGTCTATTAACACAGAGGACATCAACAGCAATGAAATAAACATCAAAACGTAGTCTGTTAACACACAAGACGTCAACAGCAATGAAATAAACATCAAAACATAGTCTGTTAACACACAGGACATCAAAAACAATGAAATAAACTTCAGAACATAGTCTGTTAACACACAGGACATCAACAGCAATGAAACAGACATCAAAACATGGTCTGTTAACACACAGGACATCAAAAGCAATGAAATAGACATCAAAACATAGTCTGTTAACACACATGACATCAACAGCAATGAAATAAACTTCAAAACATAGTCTGTTAACACACAGGACATCAAATGCAATGAAATAAACATCAAAATATAGTCTGTTAATACACAGGATGTCAACAGCAATGAAATAAACATCAAAACATAGTCTGTTAACACACAGGACATCAACAGCAATGAACTAAACATCAAAACATAGTCTGTTAACACACAGGACATCAACAGCAATGAAATAAACATCAAAACATAGTCTGTTAACACACAGGACAGCAAAAGCAATAAAATAAAGCCTGCACCCACAGCCAAGCAGATGTTACTAACAAACTGATTTTGTTGAGAGCACTCAAGTCCTTCTTTTGCAGAACATTTGAGAAATGCACTGCCATACATCCTTTATTTTGATGTCATAAAAAAATGGGAGTTCCCTTTCCTCAAGACCAGTTTTTGTAAAATTAAGCTTTGACTTACTGCTGACAGCCTATTTTACACTGACAGATAGCATTTTGAAATAAAACCCAGATAAAAGACATAAGATGGTATTTTTAGGCAGTTCTGTCAGGTCCATTTTCATCTAGTAGTTAGTATTGCAGAGGACTGAGTGGCTGTGGTGGTGCAGCGATTAGCACTGCCGCCTCACAGGAAGACGTCCTCTGGCTCAATTATCAGCTAGGGTGCCTTTTGTGCAGAGTCTGTATGCCCTCCCTGGGGTTGTGTGGGTTTCCTCTGGGTGCTCTGGTTTCCTCCCACATTCCAAAGATATGCTGTAGATGAACTGCACACTCTAAATTGGCCCTAGGTGTGAGTATGTGTGTGCCTTCTGTGGAAGGTTGGGCAATGGGCTGACAACTCGACATCGTAAAACTCCATTGTTCCATTGTGGCAACCCCTAACCAGGAAAAGGAGAAGAAGAAGTTAGTGTTACAGAGGACTAAGGGTATGAGGTGTTATGGAGATGCATTCCACTGACATCCGTTGCTGCTCTGATACAGTACTTACTCATCTTTAGAACATGGGGCAAAACCCCCAATCTGATACATCGCTACTTTTGCAGTTACTGTTTTTGCTCTGACTGTGTAATCTTTTTTATGGGTTATTGTTCCATAGACACATTATTTTGCATTCAGTCACTCACACCCACTTGCAGTCATACCTGTCATCTGTCCAGATTCTCACAGAATCTCCAGATTTTATGTCATGTTTTTGATCAGTTTCTCACAAAAGTTGTGATTGATTTTCTGGCAAATCACTGAGGACTGAAATCACTAAATAATGACTGACATTTGAGACTCAGATTTCATATCCTTCAGAAAATATATGTCAATACAACACCTGTTATTCTAGCAAATGTTTTAAGTATATAAGTGAAATATTTAAAATCTGTCCTTATTTGTGGTCCTTTGTCCCCCCATTGTTTTTGGTGCTGTCCAGATTTTTTGAGCAAAGAGGTTGAGAGGTGTGATTGCAATCCTTCTCTCCCTTGTAAATTTGGGCTCACTCCAACATTTTTCTACAATGGCCATGTCTTGTTATTTAACCTTTACATCTCAGAACAATTTCACTGTTCCACACTCTCTCTCTCTCTTCATAGGTTCATAGGTTCATGCTAGGCTATCTGCCCTAGGGCATTCATAAGCCTAGCCAGAGTATGTTTGGCTTTCGCCACCCATTTTAAATTAATTTTGCTATGCCCTTTTTCGAGGTTAGTATACTGTGCCTCTGTCTAATAGTGACACAGAAGTGATACCCTGGGTAAACCAACGATCTCCCATCCACTCATCAAGATTCCTCTTGAAGAGAGTCAATGAGGGACTCTGCCTAACCTGGACTGGGATTTTATTCCAAAGTGAAGGGAGCCTCTGGGTTATGAATCTGTCCCTCCAGCATGTCCTATTTATTTCAGTGCTGAGGTTCAAGTCTCTCAAGCGTGTAGCTCTATGGGATTTGGATTTTCTGAGGTGCAGCATGTCCCTTAATTCCGGGTTGGACATGGCCTTATATGTCAGGCACAGATCGCCTCTGAGCAGGTGGTATGCCACTGAGTAGAGCTGGAGTTTCTTTAACCAGGCAGCATATGGCATCTGTTTGAGCCCTTTGATCCTCTTGGTGAGGTACTTTTGGGGTCTTTCCAGTTGCTGCAGGTGTCTGGTAAGGTACATCCCAAAAGGGGCATTGTACTCAATTATGGGCCTGTTGAGGGATGTGTAAAGAGGCACGATGACCTCCCCTGATTTAGATGTGAATCCCTTCATGATTAGGTGGGCTATATAAAATGTTTTTCTAACCACTTTGGCCACGTGGTTGTCAAATGAGAGATTGCTATCAACTTGGGTCCCCAGGTCCCTAATTACTTCTTCTGTACTAAATGGATTACCACCTATGTGGTAATTTGTGGGCACTTTGTTTTTGCCAAAGGGGATGACTATACACTTTTTGGCATTTAGCTTGAGGCCATGGCTCTGGCACCATTTGTCTGTTTCTATGAGGCCCTTTTGGAGGATGCTTGTGTTGGCTGGAGAGTCGATTATGGCGCCCAGTTTGCAGTCATCTGCGAACTTGGTCAGCCACAGTCCTTCTGTGTTGGCCTATACCTCCGAGAAATATATACCGAACAAGAGAGGTCCCAGGACTGAGCCTTGTGGGACGCCACTTGTAACTGGTTTGGAGTCTGACATGGCTCCAGCAATTCTAACCATGTGGGTTCTGTCTTTGAGCCAGTTTGCAACCCATCTAGTGACATAGGGGTTTATATTTAAGCCGGTGCGCTTATCTATAATGCCCGAGTGGGGTATTGTATCGAAGGCTTTTGCAAGGTCCAGGTAGGCTGTGTGGACCACCTTCCCCTTGTCAATGGCCTTGGTGACTGTTTCAAAGAAATTGACCAGGTTTAAGAGGCAGGATCTGCCCTTAACAAAGCCGAACTGGGTAGGATCCAGTGACTGTAGGTCCCCAATATCTTTACTTATGAGGTCCATGATGATCCTTTCCATAGCTTTGCAGACCAAGCTAGTCAGGCTTATGGGGCAATAGTTTCCAGGATCCGTTGAGGCACCACCTTTGTGGAGAGGGAACACTGTTGCTGTACGCCACTCTTTGGGTATATATCCTGTAGTAAGGCTGAGATTGAACAGTAGTTTTATGTTTGGGTTTAGCTCTTCTTGGAGTTCATGTAGGATGCAGCCCAGGACACCGTCTGGTACCATTGATGCTGTGTTTTTTGCTTTGGAGAGGGCAGCTTTTACCTGAGCATCTGAGATGTCAGGGGGGCAGCACTCTGCTGGGATAGATATTTGCCCTTTTGGTGGGGGGGGGGGTTGCGCTGAACCTGTCGGCTAGGATGTTGGCAATGTCTGTGGGTTCGATGTATTTTTTGTCATTTTGGACTAATTCTGAGCATATCTGGGAATTCCCACCCAGGTTCCTAACATAACTAAAGAAAGCCTTGTGATTATCCTTAATTTCCTGTGCAATTTTTCTCTCGAAGCTGGCCTTAGCCGATTTTTATGAGTGCCCGTAGTTTTTTGCTAATACTGATCAGAGATGCCTTCCCTTTTTGGGATTTTGCACTATCATGTAATAGTTTCCTCCTTCTATTGTATAGTTTGTTTATGGCTGGGGTCCACCAGACAGGACGTCTGCCTTTGGAGGATTGGGTCTTGGTTTTATTTGGGATTGCATGATCCATGCATTCCTGAAGGTATTCATAGAATGCATTTATAAAGGATTCTGCGGTCTGGGCTGTATTTTCCACAGGCTCGGGAGCTTTGAAGGATTCCACCTTGGTTTTGAGGAGTGTGAAATTTGCTTTAGAAAAGTTTTTCACTGTGGTTTTCTGGGCAGGGGGTGGGGTCGGGATGTCAATATCCAGTGAGATTAGTTTATGGCCTGATCTTACCAGTGAGGGATACACTTCTGGTCTGGAGCATAGAGTCCCCATGTTGGTGAAGATCAGGTCCAGTATGTTTTCCCCTCTTGTGGGAGTGGTAACAAGTTGTTCCATAGCATTTGAGTTTATAAATTCTAGGAACCTTTGGGCTAGGGTGTTGAAGCTAGAGTAATGCTCCCAGTCTATGTTTGGGTAGTTGAAGTCGCCCAATATAATGGTGTTTGGAGAGAACTTCATATTTTCCAGTGTTCTCAGAAAGGCCGAGTGGGGTTCCTGGGTTTGGGAGAGTGGTCTGTAGCAGGCTATAAACTGGAAGGCAGTTTTACGCACTGTTAGTTGCACATGGATAGTCTCTGATGCTTCGTGCTGTGCCACCAACCTGGAGGTGTGGGTATCTTTGGTTTTGCCATCAGCTTCTGCCATCCATGTCCTCAAACAATTAGCAATGCTCAGTGCCAGCAATATAATTTGAAATCAGATATTTACCATCTTCCTTTTGCTCTTGGTACCCTCTTTCACAAGGCCAGTGTGTGTAATTCAACTTTTCACACTCATCACATTCACTGATACTTCCCAAAACTTTGGTATCTCCTGATTTACCTACAAACAATGAGCAGATGATCTGTCAAATGTACAAATGTCATTAAAATGTGAAAAATTGACACACAGCCTGAAAATAACAGGAAAATAAAATCAAGCTGTTATATAGAAAATAATACACATGGCTGCAAACCACACTGTACAATATATCACCAAGTAGCAAACAAGAACCAAGGAGTTACACCCAATGTAATCACTGTAGCTCTATGCATAAAACCAGGCTTTGTAAGGGAAAGAATTAGGTTTGCAAGATGTGTGGTACTGTTGGCCATTACATGTGAATGCGTTGTAATAGAGTGAAAAAGCAAAAATAAAATATAAATGCACATAACGGCATATAATATAATACCCAGCTCTTTAAAACATATAATGGCATTTTCTTGATAGCATTTTAGCATATTAAGAAAACAAAAGAACCACACTCAAAATGTCAGAGAAATTACCGAGTTAAGTATTTTTGTTTTAAATTAACAATAATGAAAAAAATCTTGTCTGTTGTTAAAATTACCTCCTCTGAAATTCAAAGCAGAGAATGCATATTTTCACAAATTAGGACTGAACAACTTCTATTTGAACAGAGCATTATGCAGGTAAGACAGTGGTCCTGAGTGGAATTGTACCCTCAACAAGAATGCTGCTTCTTTCAGAGAAAATATGCATTAACAATTGGATAAGTAGCTGGTGTCATTATCCGTGTGCCAGCAAAGGATGAGCTACAACTGCCATTTCAAGGCTTCCACATACTGACTAAAGCATTTGTGCCCCCATAGTGCCTTTTAAGGGGAGTGAAAGCTAATGTACATTCCAGCCTTGCTGACAATAATGCAGTAGCCAGCCCAAATTCAAATTCAAATCCAAAATACATTAAGGGTGATCTCTTTAATACTAGAAGTCTTAATAATAAATTGACTGACCTTTAGGGTCTCCTGGACCTCAGACACATCTACTAATTACTTATATGAAATGTAAAGATAGCATGCCTACTGTACCTAAGTTCTGAGCTTATACATTCAGGCTTGATGCAAACTGCTGGAGCTTACCCATATTTGTCAGTGAAAATATCACATCTAGACATATATCCAGAGGCCTGCAAATTGAGCTCCTCAAGCTGCAACTTACCCTAAACAAAACAAATTACCAACTGAAGGCTTGCTAAAGGACATCCTCTATGGGTTCCACTTTAAATCATCGAATTGCAAATCATCGAGACCAAATAGTCGAAAATTCATTTCATCGAAAACTCATATCATCGAATCTCAAATCATCGAAAACTATAAAGCAACTACAAATAACATTCCACAAAGTTTGTACTATGTTTTTGCAGGGGGCAAGCCCCCCTGCAACCCCCACACCCCCCATAAATAAATATACCAACTCCAAGGTTGCACTACAGTGGGGGAAAGAGGTTATTTCCTAACCCCACTTTAGTGCAACCTTGGAGTTGGCATATTTTATTACGGGGGGGGTGTAGGGGGGCTTGCCCCCCTGCATAAACATAGTAAACAGTGTCTGGGATGTTATTTGCAGTTGCTTTATAGTTTTCGATGATTTGAGATTCGATGATATGAGCTTTAGATGAAATGAGTTTTCGACTATTTGGTCTCAATGATTTGCAATTCGATGAAATGGTAATTCAATGATTTCAAGTGGAACCCCTCTATGTCCCTATTTGACCATTATAGATTTCTGAAAGTACTCCCTGAATTGCCTTTTAATAAAATTTCCTTCATAATAGGTGATTTTAACTACCCTTCAACCAAGAGAAACACATATACCTCAAAACCTGGGTATACCAACTCATTTTTTGACCTAATAAACAAAAATTCCTGGAACAGTCCGTCGTTAATCAGAAATCAACATATTCTGGACCTGGAACTAATTGGCATACCTTCTACATCTATCACTTCTCTAATTTCTCCATCCCTGGTTAAGTCTGACCACAAACTTGCAATCTTCTCTTTCAAAATTGCTAAACTTAATCCCCTGCAGCCAATAACTCTGAATTCAAGGACTTCAGATGAACAGTTGCTGTTAAACTATATTATGAAGTATCACATTTAATTTGCAACATCATCATCCAAACTTTTAGGCAGCTGCCATCAATACCAATGAGTTCTACGTCCATATAAATAAGTGCCTTGATATGACTGTTCTATTTGGACAAAATATAATGAGAATTTGAAAAATAAGCCACTGTAGGGATCCATGAACATTAACAGACTTTATTGCAAAAGAAAAACCCTTCCTAAATCATGCAGTAGCTCCAGAACTCCTCCTCTCACAAATCACATCAAAACTATCAACAAGAAGATAAAAGCTACTATCAGGGCAAATCACAGACTTAAATTATCCTCCAAAGCAAAGAATAATCATAAGTCCTTTAACTATATTATAAAACAGGGGAACTGCAGTCAGCAGTGTTTGGAACTAATTTGTAATGGCACAATCTACTTTGACCCAACTGATACAGCAAATATGCTAGCAAACTTTACCCCAGACAGAATTACCTCTTCTCTCCCATTTCTCATACCTCTTATACCTCCTAATATTGCAGGAAACATATCCCTGAAAGTACTTTTTAAGACCAGAAATACTATTTCTTGTATAACTAGATAACTTACTGAATGCCTTATAAGCAGTGCTAAACACACCCTTGTTGGATCCCTGCTGAAACTATTTACTATAAGCCTCCAAACAGGGTCTGTCATCAAAGCATGGGGAACTGTTGTGACGATGCCCTACAGGAATATCACCCAGGTCAAATGAGGTTATTAGACATTTAAAGCTGCCCTAATTATACCTATCAAAGAGTACTAGGCCCCTTTTTACTTATCTAGACATATTAGGCAATTGGGAAGGCCCTAGAGGTTTCTAAGTAAGAAGATTGCTGGATTAAGGACTCTGAGCTACCAAGAAAGGCTTGTAGATGTGTCTTATAAGCTCTATGTTATGCATTCCAAGCAATTACAGACCTCTTCCTCCTTAATATGCTATGCATTCCAAGGCATTGCACACCTCTTCCTTTTCAATATGCTTTACATTCCAAGCCATTATGAACCTCTTCCTCCTTAATATGCTGTGCATTCCAAGCCATTATAGACTTCTTCTTCCTTAATCTTTTGCATCTCCACAAGTCAAACAGCTCAAATAGCACCAGAACAAGATAAATAACTCTCCATCAACAGACAAAGAAAACTTAGTGGAAGACCAAATTTATTACCCAACATCTCACTCTAGCAGATTTCCCCTACTAGTTAATCAATGTGACACCCTAGAATCCTTCAACTCTAGCCTGGGTGATTGGATGAGTTCCCATAAATGTATCACTGGACTAACATACTTTGAATTTTTGAGAAGGGGAGTACAGTACAAGAAGTGGGTGTTGGCAAGGTGACTCAACCACCTTGTAACTTCCATGAACCCATGAACCTATGAACGCATCACCATGTAAGTGGAATCATCTGTCTAGCATTAAATATTACACATCCATTTCTGACATAAGGCCAACCCATCAGTGGGAGGAAGTGCTTCATGAATAAAATAATGGTAATAAAAAATAAAAATACTGAGATCCACTGTGTGACAGATGGTCTACCTGGCTCTATCCCATTCAGTAGAGTGTAATGGCTCACATGCTTTGCAAGTTTCAAGTAAGGTCTCTTCCAGAAAGGAAACCCACTTGATGTGGCTCACTGCAAGGTTCCACTAAATTCATGGGTAAGACTGAGGACAGGTCTATCTGGGAGCTGAACTTACAGGATCCAATGGTCATTAGTAGCAGTTGGTGACTGATCCAAAAATATCTCCAGGAGTTGTCTGCCAAAATCATTTTACAGTAATTCTTTACTTATCCTACTTCATACGCACCTACCACAATCTGAAAATTAACATCTCCCACCATTTTACCGTAAAAATATCCACTAAACAAGTAACTAAACTTATGAACATCTTACCAATGCATAGTAGCACTGGCAGTGATGTACTTATACCCAAAGTTTCCGAAATGCTGCAGGGACTGTATTACACCCTCAAACGTGCCACATTTTCAAGCTGTCATTGACTTAATGTTATTTTCTATTTTTCTTGAAGGAATCTGTAACCATACCTATCTCTAAATATAGCTGTCTGTCTAAAGTGGTAACCAGACATTAGAAGAAAAGACATATTCCAACAGGAAAGGACTTGAATTTTCTGGTGTCATCATGATCGATGAAGACAAAATGGTTATTTCCAAGAAAACTAGGGATTGTTTGTCTTCCAGTTTGTATATGCAATAACCTATAGATTTATCTTTGTTTAATCTGATCCTCTAGATATATGAGACTTCTTGAGGTTTGGAAATTTTGTGATATCAACGATGACATCTTCACTATCCTCCCCGTGCCAATTTCCTTCATATTTTTTCCATCACAGTAACAGTCTGTGTTAACAAGGGACTTGCTTCATTCATAGGCTTACAAAGCATTTATTTATTTAATTTATTTATTGCATTTGTTTACTTTGAAAGTCCACTGGACCTAAAATAGCCCCGTTTTGGTGGCTGCCCAGGGAAAAAAGCTCCGACAAGAGTATAGATGCAGAAAAAAAAAGTACTCCAGTGCTCAGATTTAATAGGTACAAAATAATGTGATTATTTCCTTTTTATTCCTGCAGTCTCTTGCATGAAACAAGTTTTTTCTTAGCAACATTTAGCATAGCTGGTTCACCATTTTTTAATATGAATGACAGTTTTTTTTCCATGTATACAAAATGCAGAGCATAAGATGTCCTCCCTTTTAAACTACTTGTCACACCACAGCACAATCAGTGTGACCACACTTACCCCTGGGTTGGAGTCTGTAAAATCAATGAGCATAAACTTTTATACATTAAACATATCAACAAATATGTGTTTCTTTTTGGCTTGTTGTTGTACAATAAGGGAATCTGTCTGTGTCACCAGTGTCCTGGGATTAGGATCCAGCATGCACTGCTAAAAAGCATATCAAACTGTGATAAAAGTATGCAGCTGTACGCCAGTTTTCCTATTCCAGGGTGAGGAAATGCTACTCTTCCATATCTAGGGACCCCTGCTGGAAGCTATGAGCATTGCAATGCACAGCAGCATCTTAAAGGCAAGGGCAGATGACATTATTTCATCGCATGATGTGCAGACGTGTGCATCATGCACGTTCCATGTCATTCACTGCTGGTCATTCTACACAAGGATCTTAAAAGGCCATAACAGTATGACAGCTGCTGGCACTTGTCATTCCTTTTTCAGTTGAGACCCTGTTCCTTGGTCCTACAAAGAATGACCAGAAGGCTTTGCTCTCCAAGAAGTTTGATGGCCCATTCCCCAAACTTACATGTCCAGGATCACCAGTAAGTAGGGTTAAGTGAAGCGATGTGTAAGATTCTAAGTTCAGTGATTGCAATGGTCAAGTAGGGAACTAAGGGTGAATAATGAAAATGTATGTTTCACGTAAGCAATCTTTGTTCATAGGTTCATAGGTTCATAGGCTGGTACTAGGCTAACTGCCTTTGCAGGCCATTTTAAGCCTAGCCACTTACCCCA
This sequence comes from Protopterus annectens, assembly GCF_019279795.1. Lineage (NCBI taxonomy): Eukaryota > Metazoa > Chordata > Ceratodontiformes > Protopteridae > Protopterus > Protopterus annectens. The sequence continues at coordinate 1,602,521,754 of NC_056729.1, forward strand.
TGTGAGAATCAAACCCTACACCTTCTGCTTGCAAAGCAAACACCTTAACCATTATGCCATCTTCCCACCCTACCCTGTTTCAAGTATCTTATCCATATCATAAGTCTTAAACTGCACCTGTCAGGCCATTTTTGCTTGGGCTAAAGGAAAGTCTCTCTGTTGATCAGTGGCAGTGAAAAACATTGAGCAGCTCCCCTGCCCCCCGTGGGAGTGGTTACTGACTTGAAACTGTAGTTTTATTGACCAGTAGGGGTCATTTCCAAAACTCCTTCATCTTCCTCTCTTAAAACCTAGTTGCCTCATGGGTTTGGCGTCTTTTCGGGCTTGTTGGTTGTTGGTGAAGCACCCACCAAGAGGAGAAAATGATGAGAGAAGAAGGGAGTCACTTTTGAGATTTTAAGTATTTTTTCTCTGTTTATTTGCTAAGTTTTTCTGCATAGTTGCCTAATTTGAGGCTTTTCTGGCTTGTTAAACTTGATTTCTGCATTAGTAGCTGTATTTAGAGCACAACCAAAAGCTGTTTACTGAATTTCCTGTTTGCACTTAATTTTAAAATCGTTTTTTCTCAAAACTTGCATATTTTCTGTCTTTGACCTAGCACTCTATTGTGGGGTCATTTCTTAATATTACTTGTGAACCTCTGCTATCTCTGAAAAAAACAAAAACAAAAAAAAAAAATCTTGCTTTTTTCCCACTTTTCTGAGATTTAAAAAAGTTCAGTTACAGGCTTGCTGTTCCTGAACTGTTTGTAAGTTTCTGTGAGGCCATTTTTGCTTGGGCTAAAGGAAAGTCTCTTTGTTGATCAGTGGCAGTGAAAAACATTGAGCAGCTCCCCTGGCCCCCGTGGGAGTGGTTACTGACTTGAAACTGTAGTTTTATTGACCAGTAGGGGTCATTTCCAAAATTCCTTCATCTGCCTCTCTTAAAACCTAGTTGCCTCATGGGTTTGGCATCTTTTCAGGCTTGTTGGTTGTTGGTGAAGCACCCACCAAGAGGAGAAAACGCTGAGAGAAGAAGGGAGCCACTTTTGAGATTTTAAGTATTTTTTCTCTGTTTATTTGCTAAGTTTTTCTGCATAGTTGCCTAGTTTGAGCATTTTCTGGCTTGTTAAACTTGATTTCTGCATTAGTAGCTGTATTTAGAGCACAACCAAAAGCTGTTTACTGAATTTCCTGTTTGCACTTAATTTTAAAATCGTTTTTTCTCAAAACTTGCATATTTTCTGTCTTTGACCTAGCACTCTTGTGTGGGGTCATTTACTGCACTGTTATAACTTGATATTACTTGTGAACCTCTGCTATCTCTGAAAAAACAAAAACAAAAACAAAAAAGCTTGCTTTTTTCCCACTTTTCTGAGATTTAAAAAAGTTCAGTTACAGGCTTGCTGTTCCTGAACTGTTTGTGAGTTTCTGTGAGGCCATTTTTGCTTGGGCTAAAGGAAAGTCTCTCTGTTGATCAGTGGCAGTGAAAAACATTGAGCAGCTCCCCTGCCCCCCCGTGGGAGTGGTTACTGACTTGAAACTGTAGTTTTATTGGCTGTATTGGATCAATTCCTGGCTCTTTCCTGCTAGGTTTAACAAGGTTAAACTTTTTCTGGTTCCATAAAGTCTGTTCTTCATTTTTTCCCTTATAACTGCTCTACTAGTAATCTAAACAGTATATCCCTTAACTAAAAAGCGCAGCACTTGTTCCTAAAAAGCTTTTTTTTTTTTTTTCTCCAAAAAAAAAAAAAAAAAGCTCAGCACTTGTCTTAAAAGCATCTTCTTTTCAGGCTTAGCACTTCTGTATTATACAAAGTCCCTCACTAGTGAAACCCCCCCAGGAGTACCCACTTCCTTACTAAGTCCTCTCTCATTCAGTTACACCCCAAACTTCTTAATTTCTTTAGCATGTCGAAGGGCCAGATGCTGGCGTCCTCTCCTGTCCAGTTGGTGAATCTGGGAATATAGAGGCAATGTTACAATTGCCTCATGTACACAGACAACCCTCTCCTCCTCCCACATAACACAAATACTTGCGAGAGATGCAGCTATTTAGCCAAACTGGAGGCTGAGCTCTCTCAACTCAGGACTGGCAAGACCAGACAGGTGGAGAAGGCAACTACACACACCACAAAACCAGTCTCACATAAAGCTATCACAACAATGAATCAAACACATAAACACACAAAGACATACTCGGAGGCTCTGAGCAAAAATTTACCTAAACAGCAGAGGCCTCCAAAGCAGACACCCAAGCAACCGCCACCTCATGACACACCACAGGCAACACATAAACCACAAAATCAGTGTGCAAAGCAGTCACAGCCCTTAAGGCCAAATACAACACCAAACATACTTGTCATAGGTGACTCCATAGTCAGACACACTGACGTCTCACTCACCAGGCTGAACAAGGGGAGGGTAACAGTAAGCTGCCTATCGGGCGCTAGAATCCGCCACATAACACAAGCACTCGGGTCACTCCTCAGCAAGTACAAATATGACACAGTCATTGTCCATGCTGGTGTGAACAACCTGAGACGTACCTCCCTGGACTACATGAAAAGAGACATAGAGGCGCTCTCTGATTATGTAGCCCAGGCAGGTATGACCCTGACCCTGAGCAGCATCCTTCCTTCACCAAGAATGATGCCACAACATAGAGACAAGATGATCAGCTTTAACAATTGGCTTAATTTCTGGTGTCATTTAAAGGGGATCCAGTGTCTGTCTGCCTGGGATGGCATGCTTGACAAGCCACGCTGCTTCGCAAGGGACGGCTTGCACCTGTCACCCCTGGGATTCCAGATATTGGCTAAGGCTCTTGCCACCCCCATAGTGCCTTTTTTAGGCAAGGCTCAAATTCTAAACCTACCACCCTAGAAAACAAAAATGGGAAGAAACTAAGGGTAATGCTGCTCAATGCCAGAAGTCTAAATCTCAAAATGCACGCACTCGAGGCCCTTCTCAGTATGGAGAACATCGATGTCTGTGCTGTGACTGAAACCTGGTTCAAGGCTCCTGAGAGCACCCCGGCACTATCAGGTTTTACCTCATATCATGCGTTCCGGCCCCAAAACCCGGACCACACCACAAAAGGAGGGGGTGTATCCATATTCATCAAGGATACCCACGCCTCCAGGTTGGTGGCAATGCACGAAGCATCGGAAACCATCCAGGTGCAATTAACCATAGGAAAAACTGCTCTACAATTTGTAGCATGCTGCAGGCCACCCTCTCAAACTCAGGAACCCCACACAGCCTTCCTGAAGACACTGGAGGGTATAAATGTATCTCCAAACACCATGATATTGGGTGACTTCAACTACCCGAATATAGACTGGGAACATTACTCAAGCCCAAACTTTCTAGCCCAAAGGTTCCTGGAGTTCATAAATTCAAATGCCATGGAACAACTATTCACCGTTCCCACAAGAGGAGAAAATATACTAGATCTCATCATCACAAACATGGGGACAAAATGCTCCACACTGGAAGTATATCCCTCATTGGTGAGATCAGATCATAAACTAATCTCACTGGATATCCACATCCCGCCCCCACCCCAAACAAAAAAGACCACAGTGAAGAACTTCTCTAAAGCAAACTTCACACTACTCAAGACTGGTGTGGTATCCTTCAAGGCCCCTGAGCCAGTGGAAACCACAACCCAAGCTGTGGAAGCCCTTACAAATACCTTCTACGAACACCTCCAGGACTGCATGGATCAGGCAATCCCTAATAAAACCAAAACTCTTTCCACCGAGGGCAAACGTCCAGTCTGGTGGACCCCAGCCATAAACAAACTTTACTATAAGAGGAGAAAGCTGTTACATGATAGAGCAAAAACCATAAAAGAGAAGACACCTTTGATCATTATTAGTAAAAAAATACAAGCACTCATAATATCATCCAAGGCCAACTTTGAGAGAAAAATTGCCATAGATTCAAAAGACAATCATAAGGCCTTCTTCAGCTATGTTAGAAACCTGGGTGGAAACTCCCAGATATGCTCAGAATTAGTCCAAAATGATACAAAAATCACTGAACCCACAGACATTGCCAACATACTGGCAGACAGGTTCAGTGCAAACTTCACCCCCCTCTCCCCCCCCCCAAAAGGAGAGAGAACTATCCCAGCGGAGTGCAGCCTCCCAGACATCTCCAATGCGCAGGTGAAAGCTGCTCTCTAAAGCTAAAAACACAGCATCAATGGGACTGGATGGTGTCCCCGGCTGTGTGCTACACGAACTCAATGAGGAACTAAACCCGCACATAAGGCAGCTGTTTAATCTTAGCCTTACCACAGGATACGTGCCCAAGGAGTGGCGTACGGCAACTGTGGTCCCACTCCACAAAGGCGGTGCCTCTATGGACCCTGGTAATTACCGCCCCATAAGCTTAACAAGCCTGGTCTGCAAAGCTATGGAGAGGATCATAATGGAACTCATAAACAAAGACATAGGGGACTTGCAGACATTGGACCCGACCCAGTTTGGCTTTGTCAAGGGCAGATCATGCCTTTTGAACTTGGCCGACTTCTTCGAAATAGTCACCAAGGCCATTGATGAGGGAAAGGCAGTCCATACAGCCTACCTTGACCTTGCAAAAGCTTTCGACACAATACCCCACTTGGGTATTATAGAGAAACTTACCAGCTTAAATGTAAACCCATATGTCACAAGATGGGTTGCAAACTGGCTAAAGGACAGAACCCGCAGGATTAGAGTAGCTGGCACCATGTCAGACTCCAAGCCGGTCACAAGTGGTGTCTCACAGGGCTCAGTCCTTGGCCCCCTGTTGTTTGGCATCTACTTCTCAGAAGTACAGGCTAACATAGGAGGACTATGGCTGACAAAGTTTGCAGATGACTGCAAACTGGGAGCCATAGTGGAAAGTACATCAGACACAGATATCCTTCAGAGGGGTCTCACGGAAACTGATAGCTGGTGCCAGAGCCATGGCCTGAAGTTAAATGCCAAAAAATGTATAGTCATACCCTTCAGGAAAAACAAGGTAACCCCAAGCTACCATATAGGTGGCAATCCACTAAGCACAGAAGAGGTTATCAGGGACCTAGGGACCCAGGTTGACAGTGGCCTTTCTTTTGACACTCACATTGCTAAAGTGGTTAGAAAAACCTTCTACATTGCCCACCTGATCATGAAGGGATTCACATCCAGATCAAGTGAGGTCATTGTTCCCTGTACTCTTCACTTATCAGACCAATGATCGAGTACAATGCCCCATTCGGGATGTATCTCACCCGACACCTGCAGCAATTGGAGAGACCCCAAAAGTTCCTCACCAAAAGGATAAAGGGACTCCAAAATCTGTCATATGTTGCCAGACTGAAGAAACTCCAGCTCTATTCAGTCGCATACCGTCTGCTCAGAGGTGACCTGTGCCTGACATACAAGGCCATGTCCAACCCGGAATTAATGGACATGCTCCACCTCAAAAAATCCAAATCTACCAGATCCACTAGAGCAAGTGACTTAAACCTTAGCACGGATATAAACAGGACATGCTGGAGGGATAGATTTGTCACCCAGAGACTCCCTATGTCGTGGAATAAAATCCCGGTCCATGTGAGGCAGAGCACCTCGCTGGCTCTGTTCAAGAGAAATCTTGACCGGTGGATGGGAGATCGTAGGTTTACCCTGGGAATCATCTCTGTGTCACTGCTGGACAGAGGCACAACAAACTAATGGGCACAGTATTTTTTAACATAAGGGGTGGCGTAAGCCACAAAAACTCTGGGCTAAGCTTATAAATGCCTTAGGGCAGATAGCCTAGTATAAACCTATGAACCTATGAACCTATGTAATTATCATACTTCAAGTCATCCAACTGGTGTTTATTTCTTGATATTTATTATTAATATCTTGATATATATTAATCATTTTAATAAAATGACATCTGTTTTATTTATGCTAATAATGGTAGCACCGATCATATTCTGAATAATAATCTCTATTTTTGGTAAGGTGAACATAATTCTACTCTGCCTGCCTAGTGTTCATCCTGTACATAATGACTACTCTGCCTGCCTAGTGTTCATCCTGTACATAATGACTACTCTGCCTGCCTAGTGTTCATCCTGTACATAATGACTACTCTGCCTGCCTAGTGTTCATCCTGTGCATAATGACTACTCTGCCTGCCTAGTGTTCATCCTATATGTGTGGAGATCAGCTAAGAACAGAAATGATTTAATGCTACACAGTGAGGGAATTCATGTGCATAGAACCTGCAACTGAATGGATCATCTTGTACTGGTAAACCTTTCCAACAATGAGAAAGTACTGAGGAACCGAATACGATTAAAGTGTGCTTCCCTTCCTAGTTGCCTTCCTAGCTTGCTGCTTTGCTTTTTTTTTTAGAAATGCTGAAGGTTTCATGAAGTAAGATTTTGTTGATATTTTAACTCATACAGGTCATATCTGACTATTTGCAGGTCTAGTAGCAAGTACCCAGCAAACCAGCTAAAAGCAAGTGTGGAAGCATGTTGAAATGGTAAATGTTACATTTCAGAAAGTTTATCTGTGTGAAGGCAGCATGCTTATTCAGCAGGTAAGCAGGTCTGGGTAGACACTCATCCATGCCCTGATTAAATTGTTTTTGCATCAAAGGGAAAAGAGTGTGCTAACTGTTGTTTCCTGAATCCATCACTCAACATGGAAGCCAGAATCTGTGATGTTATTCTATAGGTGGATGTAGCCCTTTCTAGTGTGGCAAATATCATGAATGAAATTTGGGGATGGGAATACTGACTTTTTTCTTGTGCTTTAGGTGCCCAGTACAATATGATGCCATACAGATGAGAACAAGGAAATACAAGGGAGGGCTTGTCCTGATGCACACCTGTCTACTATGAATCCTTTCCATAACAGAAATCAGTTATGCAAAACTACAGGTATTTCTTATCTTCCCATTTGTAATTTTGGCAATAGTCATATGTTGAATGAAAGTAAATGCTGATTCACCCATCTACAGAATGGAAAAATCGAGCTGTTTCAAAGTGAGTCCTAATGTTTGTCACTGGCTAGTTGATAGTTGCTCAAAACATCTCAGTTGAATGATCACATTTTTATCATGTTGACTGAGAAGATAAGTTTTGTGTCTTCCACACTTTCTCCATCTTTTTCAAGTTCGTGAGCCCTCAGAGTTGTTAAATATATAATTTGGTAATCCTGAGGCTTGCCCTCATTTGTGTTTTGCCACCTTGGGAGTATTGCTGTTTGGAGTAGTGACCTCCCAAGAGTTTAAATACTTTTGTTCTAATAATTTTGTGCTAATTAAAAGAGATATGATTAATCATAAAAGGCCTCCATTTCCAACAACGTAGCCACTAAACAAGTATAATATGTCACATTACAAAGAGGTAAGATTTATATAAACAAATGGGAACCTTTTTCTTATTTGCTGCATAGTATATTGGATTTAATAGCTTTATACTGTATGTAGATCAGTAACAACATTCTTAATTTTATATATTTTTAAATGTATATGAGGTATTTGCACATTAAGTTAGAGACTCCAGACTATGAGTTCAAATTTCTGCCTAATTACAATTTCAGTAAAAAATAAGTTTCTTAGTTTATCAGAGTAAAAATTCTCACATCAACACATATGGATTTTCTACAAAAAGATATTTCTGATAATTCAACAAGGCCTGCTTTGTTACAGTTCCTTGTTTGTTAGTAATATTTTACTGATTTTAACATGCTAATCAAATATACATTGGGACCTTAGGAAAGTCCCAATGTATACTTGAAAAGATAGTTACACAAATGTTTATGTTTAACATGTCATCATCAGTAGGGTAAAACTAACCTGTCTCACGACGGTTGGATTTTCCACACTTTCTCCATCTTTTTCCAAGTTCATGAGCTCTCAGGGTTGTTTAATATATAATTTGGTAATAACCACAAATTCACCAGTAGGACTAGCAGAGTTTATTTTTCAGGTTGAGCTCTTTCATCAAAGTAAAATTGACTTCCTCAGAACTTTTACTTTGATCAAAGCACTCAACCTGAAAAATAAACTTGTGTCTATTAAGTCCTACTGGTGAATTTGTGGTTTTTAGTTTTTATTTTCACCAGTTTGCTACAATTATTTGGATATAATTTGGTAATGCTGGAGCTTGACCTCATTTGAGTTTTGCCACCTTGGGAGTATTTCTCCACTGTATTTTGATAGTAATTCTGACTGCGTCCATAAATTATTAAGAAGAACATATTACAGTACCACTGAAATGTAAGAACCTATAAATGTAAACAGGATGTTCAAATATTAAGAGAATTATGAAAGTAAGCAAAAAAAATACAAGGAAAGATACATGTGACAGCTGAGGGATAGTTATGGAAAGGCTAACTGAGCTCTTATGTTGTTCTTACTGCATTTTGATAGTAATTCTGAGTCCATAAATGATTAAGAAGAACATATTACAGTACCACTGAAATGTAAGTTACTGTTGTAGCAAATTTTCTTTCTAAAGCTGGATACAGCTTAGAAAAGAAACTGAAAGAAGCACTTTTAGTGTTTCCTGCAATCTTTGATGACTGTCTCCATTTGATAGATTTGATTCAATAACCTTGTCCATATTATTCTAGGTGGAACCATTTCCAGATGTTCAATGTCTGGCCAACCATTTCGTCTTCATTACCAACATGGCCCAGAGTAGCAGATTGACATTAACTGTTTAGAGAAAGCAAAACATGTAAAGTCTTGCAACATGGAAGACGGATAGAACAATTTAAAATAGTTGTAAAATATGGGAACCCTGGGACCTTTTCTCCCACACTACCATCATCAGCATCTAAAGTTATATTTACTTAGAATCATTTTGGCAATCCACAAGGATGCAGATATTTCAAGGCAAACATATGCCAGAAAGGTGAGAAGCTAGCTGAATGTGGGACTTGTAGTGATTTGATGGGTTGATTTGGGTGAGACCTTGCTACTTTATACAGTTCCAGAATTTGCCTTTGGTAAATTTTTGTTGGAAGCACTGTCACTGAGTAAATTATGTGACAGGGAGATTTAGCTCCTAGAGTTATATCTTCTTGTCTGAATGTCTCTAAGTACCACCATTAGGTATGAGATCTACCCTTTAAGTTGAAGGGGTATCTTACATATTTTAGAAGGAAATATTATCTTAAAGTGTTAATAATATAACCAGTGACTGAGCTCTACGTTATATTTAGAAATCAGCTGCTCTGTTTTTAAAGTGTCCTAGTTTCTAAGTAGTCAGCCTAGTTTTAAGATACTTTTTTGCCATTATTTATCACATGCATTTGTTCGCTAAGAAAGCACAAATGCCACTGTATATTTAACTGGATTAATTAAAAATGACTTGTGTTTCACTGAAGGAGAATAGCTAAGTAAATATTTGTGGAACTGTCCAATACTCAATTGTCATTTATGTGATGAATGATATATTCTAGACAAAGTAACAGAAGTTTTGTTGGCCTCTCTGGAATGGCTGTGACCATGAGAGATGTTGCACGCATATAGATTTCAAATGTGCTACACAGCTTGGATCTACAAAAGCATTAACATTTTTAAATATTATTACAACATGCTTTGCTGCAGCTCCTTTAACAGATGAGCTGTGCTCATAACATTAATAAAATATTAAACCATCTCAGTTGATTTTTGAAGCCATAATCAGCTTTGAATGGAACATAATTTCCCATGATTTAGAATCTCTTCAAAAGTCTTGCTAATACTGATGAATGGTGTAGAACTAAATCCCTTTTATTTCTTGTTCACACTGTTATACCTTCATACTAGAATGTTAACAAAAAACAGTTTGTCCCTTTATGAAGGAAAGAACTCATTCCCCTTTTGCCATTCATTTCAGTTTTAAATAGAGCTCTAGACATGGTGACTGTCAAATACACCAATCTATTTTAAAAAGGAAAACAAATAAGCGCTCACGAGATCTGAACACTCCTTATTTCTAATGCAGCTGCAGTGTTGGCATTGAGACTATATCTGTCTGAAAGACGTCAGTAGAAGGTGTTGCTGTATACAAATTCCTGAGTGGCTCACAGAGAAATCTGATATCTGCTGAATATTGAACAGGCCTCATAAGTTTGAAGGACACTTACATGCAGTATCTGCATTAACCTTTTAAGTTTATTAATGTGCGTTGGAGAATATAAAATACATCTACAGCTGCAGCTAAAACCACTTGGTGCAAAAATTTGAAACCATAACAATGTGAAATCAGTGTAATCACATGTCCATGTGTCTGAATTTGTTTAACTTTGGCCCAGCTCTACACTTTTGCAAAAATTGCACCTATTTTTATTGAATTCAGTGTAGAAGCACCATAGTCTTGCATGGTGATACTCAGAAATCGTCATTCTCCTGTTAATATATTCACTGCTAGTTTCATCTGTAACAGCTGATTGTGCATTTATCAGTCCTCAAGTCAGTGCTAGATTCTCTGTTGAGAAATATAAGAATGCAAGCCAGACACATATGGAGAGATGACCATGTAGTCCTCCAGTCAGATAGCAAAATGTCAGGTAAATCATTCTGTTCTAATCTGAACCCTAACAGAATGTGGCATCAGTTATCCCACAAGCCAGCACACCTACACATACAGATGGCTGATAAGTCATTGTCAGATCCTGGTTGTTACTAATAAAATTGTCCTAACTGTACAACTGAGAAAGTGGTTTAGCAATGATGTGCTTGGAAAAGAAAATCTCAGTCTCCCTACACACAGATCTGAAAAATGCCCCTAACCCAATCCCACATAACTTGGTTCATAGGTACTTACTAGGCTATTGATCTGTAACAATCTTTAAGAACCTACCCATACATTCCCATATAGTTTTCAGACTTTACATTTTAAGTACAAGTAACCAGAGACAAGCAGAACATTAACATGTTGCCCCATCTGTGCGGGACCAGGGTGCTAAACAAGGCTTGAATTTGGTGTTACCCATCTATTCCCCCAGATTACAGATCAATAATGTAAAAGAAGTACTTTGCTTTATGTGGAGCAGAAGAGAATCCCAGAGAAGTGGTATTCCTTGGGATACATATGTATTCCTCCAATATGTTTTTTTTGTGTGTTACAAAAAAGATTTAGATCTCTCTTGCATGTTTTTATGGCCCCACTGGATTTGTAAATGTGCAGTATACCTGAAAGGCTAGGGTCTGCTAAAGTTATGTACACAAGGCAGAGATTGCCCCTCAGTATCATACAGGCTACTGAGGGGCAATCTCTGCCCCTCACTAGCCTGTATGATACTGTGAAGAAGGACAAGACTTTAAGATGGTCTGCATTGATTTTTATGATTTAGGCCCTTCATTTTCTTAGTAAAAAATCATTGTGGACGTTTGCGTTATGTCAAATGTTTGGACAAGTACATACAAAGTGGGCAGTATACTCAGTGCTCAGTCTGATGAGTTCAGGGTACAGAGGAGTGATGACATCCCTGGACTTCATCACTTAGTAATAAGCTGTGTAATGAAAAACATATTTTTACAGTAGTGGATACATGGTGATCGAAGGGCAGTTCGTTGTCTTCATAGGTTCCCAGGTCCCTAACTACTGGATCAATTTTCAGAGGTGTATTTTCAATGTAATAGTTACCAGAAACTTCCTTTTTTAATGGAGAAACTCTTGTTTTTATTACTTAATTTAGTGCTTTTGTCCTTAACTATCAGACTTCATCAGGACTGAGTTAGAATGCACAATCAACTACTATATATATATATATATATATATATATATATATATATATATATGTATAGACACACACACACACACACACACACACACACACTCCAATTCACATGAGCAATGAAACAATAAACATTACATGTTATATTGAATTACCTAGTAGAGAAGTAACTTCCACCAGGGTTGAATGGTTCAGCCACCAGTTTGACACAGTCAGCAAAATACCAGAAACCTCTTACTTGCCAAAAGATATTATTATACATTGTAAAGAAAAAAGTATTTTCCAGCTAGACACAGCAGAGCACACTATTATATTAAAAACTTATTAAAACGTTATTAAAATAACCAGTTTAAAGTTTTTTCCCACTATCAGCATTCACTTCTAAAATCCATTTAATCTCTACAAGTTATCTTCTAGTTTAAATATCACCATGTCTAATATCAGATTAGAACTGAATGCTGATAGCAGGGAAGGCTTAAATGGCACTGTTAGTGGCAAAGGCTTAAAGGGCACTGTTCCTTTAAGACCAATATTGCGATTGAGACCTTTAGCCTTCCATAATTTAAACTGACTATATAAAGTGTAAGCATGTTTTAGTCTTTTAGATCTAAAGGAGCACCTGTGATAGGCGTGAAGATGCTTATCTTTTTACTGGTTGTTATTTTAATAAAGTTTTAATAAGTTTTTAATATAATAGTGCATTCTGCTGTGCCTGGCTGGAAAATACTTTTTTCTTTACGTTTCATACTTTTTGGTTTATCCAGCCTTTACCCGGATATATTGTTATTTCCACTGTATACTATTATACATTTCTTGGCATTCAGTTTTAGACCATGGTTTTAACATTGGCCATTGGTTTGGGAAAGGCCTTTTTGGAGGATCTTGGTATTCTCTGGTGAGTTCATGATGGGAACAAGTTTACATTCATCTGCAAACTTAGCCATAAACTCCTATCAGTAGCTTTGACCTCTGAGAAGTAAATGCAAAGAGGAGTGGCCCAAGGGTTGAACCCTGGGGTACACCCCTACTAGCAGTTTTTTTTTTTTTTTTTTTTTGAAGGAGACTGAGCAGGATTTTTTTTCAGCTTGCTATCCAGTACGCTACATAAGGATTAACATTTAGATGGGGATCATTGAGAGTGGGATGATGTTCAATGCCTTTGAGAGGTCAGGATACCCAGTCTATACTAATTATCCCTCATCCATTGCTTTATTAACATTCTTAAGAAGTCAACCAGGTTAAGCAGGCAGGCTCTTACCCTAATAATTCTAAACTGGCTTGGGTCAAAAATTTGTAGGTTACTTATGCCATTATTTATTAATTCCATAATGGTCCATTCTGTACACTAACAAATGAGGCTGGTCAAACTTATGGGTCTGTAATTTCCCTGGTCTATTGCTGCATCACCTTTGTGCAGGGGGATGACAGTTGCTGTCCTCCATTCAACTGATGCAAAGCCTGTTTAGAGGCTCACACTGAACAGCCTTTGTACGGGGTCTGACAGGTTCTGATTCAGGCTGACATGTAAGCAGTCCATTAGGTTATCAGGGTCCATATAAGCAGCATTCCTGTTGTTAGGTAATGCCTTCAGGACTTGCTCATGGGAGATTTGAATGGTAGACAGATTAGGGTATGCATTTGGAAATGTAGAAATGGAGGTTAGAGCTAAATTTGTCTGCTAGAAGATTGGCTATGTCTTCAGGGTCTAAGTATGTGATATCATTTACAATTAGGTTTGTATAGTGCTAGCCATTGTTTCTAATGTTTCTGACTTTTGTTTGTTCTGTTTTTGGGTGGTAATTTTTTACCTCATATCTGGCTTTGATTGGTTTGAACAGGGTTTGAAATTCACTGTTAAGTTTATCAAGATTTTTTTTTGCATATTGAGAGCTATATTTATTTGTACATGTCATTTATTGATTTTACAATAGACCCTGTTTACATTTGGGTTTAACCATATGGGTTTATTTTTGAATCTGGAGTTGCATTTACTTTGAAGGGGACAGTTGTATATGCAGCTGTTAACATGTACATAGAATTTGTCAGTAAAGGATTCTACCTAAGCAGTCAAGTCACTGACTTGGAAGGGGCTGCTGAATTTAGCCAGGTCACCATTCAGTTTCAGTAGATTAGCTTGGCATAATCTCTGAATATAGCTGTATTGAAGGATGCTTCTGGCTTCCATGTTGCGATGAATGTGACTGATGTGTGACCTAATTTGACTAGGGTGGAAGTTACAATTAGTAAGAAGCAGAGCCATCCCATATTAGTGGGGACTAAGTCCAGGATTTTATTACCCCTGGCTTGGGAGCAGACTAATAGAGCCAGAGACTTTGTATTGATGAAGTCCAAAATCTCTCTGGTATACATGTTAGAGGATGTATATGTCTCCAGTTAACGGAGGGGTAGTTCAAGTTCCCTAGGAGAATGGTGCTTGGCTTAATACATAAGAACTCCGTAATAGTTAAGGAGGAAATATCTGCTGAGGCAGATATAAGTGAAGTCTTATAGTTAGTCATTATTTGATAAGGGGTCCTGTTAATGGTAAGTCAGACATGGAGGAGTTCCAGATTGTTATTTTGTTTAACGAGTTTTGAGATGAAGTGTTTTTTTTACACAAATAGGGAGACACTACCACCTTTAGTACCTTCATCTAGTGCAGTGGGTCTAAACAAGCACCAGGCATTTAAACCTTGCATTGATGGGGTGCAACCATGTCTCAGTAATGATTCATATATTGATGTTTTCTAGTGTTCATAGGTTCATAGATTAGTATTACGCTAACTGCCATTGTGGGCCATTTTTTTAATCCTAGCCAAACACCCCATGTAAGAATCAAACCCTGTGTCTTGTGTTTGTTAGATAAACACCTTAACCACAATACCAACTTCCCACCCAGGAATGTTTTTGGGAGTAGTTTTTTTTTTTTTGTTAAGGTTCCAGGCACTGAATATCAATACCTTTATGTTTTTCAGATTCTCTTTTGTTATGCTGAAAACTTTTGTTTGCTGATGTTGCCTAAAAAGGCACCATGGGAGTGGGCAAAGTTTAATCCAATATACAAAAGCCTTAGGGGGAAAGGTGCAGGCCATCCCTGGCCAAGCAATTAGAAATGTCTACCATCTCCTTCCATTTGATATATATTGTACCCAGTTTGAATTACATGAAGAACCTAAGCCAATTGTTGAAGTCACAAATCTTTTGCTCATCTTACAGCTTCTTTCATGTGACAGTAAAATGTTGCTCAGGGTTAGGCTCATACATGCCTTGGACACTTATTCCGACAGCTCCATCATGTCATAGGTTCATAGGCTTATGGGTGTTTACTAGGCTAACAACCACAAGGGCCTTTTTAAGAATAGCCATGCATCCCAAATCTCTGACAAGTTCTTGTACCCTTAACAAGCGTAAGCAGGGGCTTGGGAGATGAAACATTTGCAAGCAAGGGCCTAGAAAATTAACCATTTACAGGCTATCTGTGTCCACTAGAGACATGGGTGCCAAACCTAGGATGAATTTCTTGTTCCTTTGCAATTGTCCAAATTACACTTGAATTGGGTTAGGGAGGAACTCTGCTTCACATGGATGAGGAACCAGTTCCAGAGAAGGGGTAGTCCCTGAGATGCATACCTGTCTTTCCAGCAGGTCCTATTTATATGACAGACAATGCTTAAGTCTTTAAAATAGGTAATTCTGGTGCTGTTAGATTTGTGGATATGCAAGAGATCTGGGGGGGGGGGTCCAATGATGCCTTGTAACCCAGGCATAGATCTCCTCTCAACATCCTGTAGGAGACAGAATACATGTATAGGGCTTTGAGGTGGTCTGCATAGGACATGTTACTTATGCCCTGTATTCTTTCAGTGGAGAACCTCTGTAGACACTCCAGTTGTTTGATGTGCCTGGTTAGGTTCATAACAAAGGGGGCATTATACTCAATGATAGGCCTGATGAATGCCAAACACAGTGAAACAATGACTTCCTTGAACCTAGATGTCATATCTTTCTTTATAAGTTGCTCGACATACAATTATTTCCTCACTACTGTATACATGATGGTCGAAGGCTATATTACTGTTTACTTGTGTCCCCAAGGTTCCTGACTACTGGATCAGCTCTTAGGGCTGTGTTGTCAATATGATAGTTACCAGAGGCAGATGACTTCCCAAAGGATACTATTAGCATTTCTTGGCATTTAGTTTTTGTCCATGGCTCTGACACCAGTTATTTGTTTGTGTTAGCTCTTCCGGGAGAACATTTGTGTCGGTGGTTGATTCTATGACTGCTCCTAATTTGCAGCTGTCTGTAAATGTATTTAGCTAGAGGGCATTGACACTGATCTTGACTTCAGAGAAGGAAATAAAAAGTCCCAGGACCAATCCCTGAGGGACTCCGCTTTTGACTGGCCTCTTTACTGAGGTGGACTTCCCAATTCTAACTTCCTGGATCCTATCTGTGAGCCACCTGGCTATCCACTTGGTGACGTAAGGGTTTATATCTAACCTTCTGAATTTGTCAATAATGCCTCAGTGGGGTATTGTGTCAAATGTCTTGGCCAAGTCAAGGTAGGCAGTGTGAACTGTTTTGCCCTCATACATTACTTTGGTGACCTCAAAGGAGTCCTTCGGATTAAGTAGGCATGGCATACCTCTGATGAAACCAAACTGGGTTAGGTCCAGTGTCTGGAAGTTTCTTATGTCATCATTGGTCATTTCCATTAATGTCTCTTCATATAGTCCAGGGAGGTAAATCTCAAGTAATTTACACTCACGTATAATATGACTGTGTCATATTTATATTTGTGATGCATGGACTTGAGTGCCTGCATGATGTGGAGAATCCTGACATCTGATAGGCAATTGACTATGACCCTCTCGTTGCACATCAGTTTGTCTCAAATGGAGTCAGCTGTGACTAGGATGCTGGACTGTGTGGAGACTTGCCTTATGGGTTTTTAAATTGAGACAGCATCACTCTTCGATATATCCTAAAAGGTGGGTGCCACATGTGTTATGTGTCTGTGAGGTTGCTGAGGGTACATTTAGCATGCTTTGGTATTTTAGGTAGGTTACTTATAAGAGCCTTAGCATATGTACGTTTGGTCTGATCTGTGTTTGATAGATTTAGTGTGATATTGTGCGGTATTCATAACCTGCTTGCTATTTGTAAAGTCTTCATGTGAAAGTTTTGCCTCCAACAGTATTAAATAACTGCATCTTTCACGTACAATGTTAGTTTGCTTAATTAATAGGTGGTTGTAGATAATTGTTACATTGTCTCAGGATGGCCCAAATCCATGGTTGCAGATGCTTACTAATGCATGCTGCAATTGAAGTAGCACCTATGAGGGTTGCAGTTGATTACTGGAAATACTGTCTGCTAATGGAGATAGTGCTGGTCTCAGCATAGCTCCTTGCAGCTAGGAATGGATGATCCTTTGCTCCTTGGCTCTGAAGAGGTACTAAACAAAACTGCAAGCAGACTACTAAGTGAAGTCCCATACAAGCTATCCAATCAGAAACCAGCAGGAATCAATGCTCCTTTGCTTCTTCTCTTACCAGAAACAAAGAAGAAGCATTAATCCCAAGATGGCTCCTACAAAGCAATTGTCAGGCATTTCATTAATCAATAATCTCTAGGAAGGACTGGAAATAATGTCTGTCTGTTCATTCCTCATCAGGAGCAAAACAAAAACACTTTCCCCAAACTGATACATAAGACGTTGTTTCTCCAGTAACTGGTGCTCTAGTCCAGATGTTACAGGTTTTGAAAGTAAGATGGAAAAATGGATTAATACTTAGACTGTTACAGTGTACACTAAGTGTGGTGATGGTATGAAGCAAAAGTTAACAAGCTTTAAGAGGCTAATGGGAGGAGCTTCCCATAAAGATCTTTCAGTGAATGAGCAGACAAGATGAAATGGGGGGGGGGGGGTGCTTCCAAAGTCAGATGTATAGGGTAGGCAGCCCAAAAGCCACTAAATTTAAAAGCACATCTGCAGTAGCCTCGCAGCACTTGCAGATAAATAGGAATGCATCCAAACAGGAATGCGACCAATAAGAAATCTTATTTTTCAGTTCCTCTCACTAACTAGCTAGACTTAATTCCTTTTCAGTCATTGAAAGGGAACAGGTTTATTTTCTAACTGACCCAAGCCAAGAAATGCTAAAAACTCAAAGAAAAAAAAATTTAAAGTAAAACCAAATTTAAAATAAAAACAAATTGCAATATAAAAAAATGGAAATGTCCAAACCTTAAATGGTGAAATCCAGTCCACAATCCAAAGCAGTCATACACCAGCAGTAGTCCCACAGCACTTTCACATAGCCAAGATCTTCTGTGCTGACAGACGTAATCACCCAGTGTGTCAGGGTTCATTTGTGGACATAAAAAAATTATTCTGCTGTTGAAATTTAATTGTAGCATGGTAAAGAAACAACTATTCATCTGCATACAGCATTTATCCACAAAACACCCCTACTCATCAAATAAAAGTAACACCAATTTAGAGCCAGCACAGTGATGTAGAAAGATAAAGCCCTGATTATGGTCCAGATGACCTGAGTTTGATTAGCACATTAGGTGCTTGATGGACTCCTCAGGGAAGATGCGTATACCCTTCTTGTTGGGGAAACAGAGGACAGGATCATAGTCTGTGGACATGGATGTGATTCACCAGGATACTGATAGGTGGTAGCCTTCAATATGCAGGTGCACAGGAGTGTGGTCTTGAGTAGGAGAAGGCACTGTGGCTCCCCTGGTGCTGTGGGACACATACTCTCCCATCCAGAAGAGGTGCTAAGCCAATAATTAAATGTCCTCATTTCTTGAATGCCAGTGAGGACATAAGCAAGCCCTAGGGCTGCCTAAATGGCATCCCTCCCAGACAAGCTCTCACCCGGTAAGGGATTGGTGTGCTTGATTTTGACGGCCCAGTTTCTGAATGGATGTTGGCGGCATTTTGATTGGCTGACATTTTTGGGGGTGGAGCAGACTTTCAATACCAGGAGGCTTGTTTAGTTCAGTGCTCTTTAGTACTGGAGTACTCAAAAGACAAAAAGAATACAGAGAAGGACAAGAAAACTACAAAAGCCCTTTTCCATCTGGGTTCTTGTTGATTCAGTGCACTACAAGGACTTCCTTATCTTGTTAGGACTGGGTCTGCAGTATTCTAGCCTTTGTTGACAGCAAAAGTATCCACCGGACATCTACCTGAGCTTAGGTTCTTGTGGGATTGGAGTACTTGATTTTGATTCACCAGTTTCTGTAGGGACATTGGCTTCATTTTGATTGGCCATCTACTATGGGGACAGAGACTTAAAGACTTTAAATATAAAGAAGTGCTCTTTAGTGCTGTGCTACTCAAAGACAAAAAGACTCTAAATACAAGAAGAATATAGAGAAGGAGGAGACAAGTACAAACCTTAGTTCCATCTTTTTTCCTGCTGATTTGAAGTACTACAAAGACTTCCTCATATTCCTAGGAACAGGTCTGCAGTGTTGCAACATTTGGTGAGAGCAGAGGATTCACCTGATGGTTAGGATGGGAAACTTCAACTTCACCCATGGTTAGCACCCATGTCGCTCATGAATAGGGGCAACATGCAAATGTTCTGTTCATATCTCTGTTATTTGTTGTTAAAGTATAAGGGCTAAAACTTCATGGAAAAGTATGTATAGGCTTCTAAAGGTCCTCATGAATCAATAGCCTAGTGATTATCTATGAACCTCTGAAACTGATTGTGATGAAATGAGGTACTGCCAGCACAGCTAATGTTGTCAAAAAATATATGTAATTTGTGAATATCAAACCAATTTGTATAAGATGCTTGTGTTACAAATGTATTAAAACTGTATGTCATGTGTATGTCAAACTGCTTTGTACAGATGTTTGTGCTGAAAAGGTATTTGTAAAGTTATTGTGCTTAAAATGTATCCACAGTGTGCCCTACAGAAAGAGAACAGAAATGTACATGCACTATTGTAACTGTTTAAATGTATATGTTAACTGAGGAAACTGGATGGTTAACCTCAGTCCAGCAAACTTTAGAAAAATATTTGAAATTAAATCCCTTTATAGGCAAGGCCATAAAGAGGTTATATTTCAGGTTTCTATGCAGCTAGAGACACAACTTCTCAACTAGGAAGTTTTTGTATTGTCTAATTGCTACTTTGGAAGTATGAATAAATGCAATTGTTTTATGACTTCCAGCACCTGCCAAAGATCTGAGCAAAAGTGCTTGTATGAGTAGATTTACAGGTAGATGCTAAATACTGCCAGCTTGCAGCAGTGAGAGTTTTGCCTGGGAGCTAGAAATCAGATGTCAAGAAGTGATGTCATTTTGCATTCTATCCCAGCAGTAATATTTTAGATACTATTTTGAGAAGTCTCTTAGTGAGACATAGCATTCTGCATTCTACCTTGGACCTGACAACAACAAGAACCATTCACTACACCTGTCTTGCTCTAAATAAGTTATTAGGGTATAGTAACTTTCTTAGGTACAGTCAGGAATGTAACGAACCTTAGTTTAGATTTTGCTTTTTTCTATTTGTGAGAGCCTGTACTGCAGTGTTATTTTAAATATTTCTTGTGGTTTTGACATCTGATGTCACTGTGAATATAGGCTGAGTATGTTCTTGTTTTTTTATTATTTATTATTAAATATATTTAAACTTTTTATTGTGGCTGATCTGTTTAAAGATATCAAAGTTTTGAGAGTACTTGCATATTTATTTGGAGACACTGTATGGGCCACTCCTAATAGCCTTGTCCTTGGACAAACTATCATATGTACTAGTATTAATGTTACACCATAAGATTGGACACCCTTTGTTTAGAGCCCTAATGTAGCTGATAAGGAGTGACTGGTGGCAGTGGTAACTACCTTATAGTCTGGGAAGAAGTGGGCATAACTAGTAAACCTGTCACACATATGTATAAATCAAACCTCAAACAGAGTGTGTGTCAGCTACTTGGGCAAGGACTTGAAGCACTGGTTGGACAGAGAGGGTGCTGGATGTCTTGGCTGTTCACTCAGTTAAGATCTCAACTCTATAGCTATGCTAGTGGGGAGTCTTACTGGGGATCTGGAGAAAGAGGGAGAAACCAGCCCTGGACTGACTGTGGTCTCTGTGTGCTCTTAAGGGAAATTGCACTTGATGCAGAAACCTGCATCTGGAAATACACTGTGTTTACCTCCTATCCTCCCAGTGAACATTCCTCCACTGTTGCCAGTGGTGAGGATTGAGGCTCCTTGATTACTGGTGCAGTGGTGGGTTATCACATATTAATTGACTGGCAGTAATGGGATCACTGCATCACATATTGGGATTCAGTGGTGTGGATATTGAACTCTTGTAGCCTGTAAACAGTGGTCGCTAAACAAGGTGTTTGTACTCTCAAGCAGCTGCATGGTAGACATTCAGAATTTCATATCACAATTGTTTTATTTATTTTTTGTTAGCTTAATTAGTCGGGGAGAGCAGACAAGGAAGGATGTCAGCAGAGGATTATGGCAAGGTGACAAGAAGCCAGTTGGCTGAGATGTGCCAAGCCAAAGGACTGGTGCATGCCAACCTGACTAAAGTGGAAATGATTGCAGCCTTAGCCGCAGCTGCATCACAGACCAGCAACCAGGATGACAGCCAGACTGGCCTTGTGGATGTACAGCTCTCAGAAAATGGACAGATCAACTTCTCCTCAGAGGGCTTAAAAATCTGTCTGGAGTTAAAGAGACTTGAACCGAAGGCCAAAGTTTTAGAAATAGAATCAGCAGAGAAACTGTGGCATTTGGAGGCTGAATAAAATGAGAGACTGAGACGTTTGGAGGCTGAAGAAAATGAGAGGCAGAAGCAACATGAAAAGGAGGTGCTGACCCTTCACCAGATTCATGGAGGTAATGGGGAAGGGAATAACTGAACCCTAGAAGCAATAAAGGTGAGTAAACTTCCACAATTTATAGATGGTGATCATTTTGATAGTTTTATTCATATGTTTGAAAGGGTTTGTAAACAGTATAATGTTGACCAAAGGCTCTGTGTACAGTTCCTGACCCCCTTACTCCAAAGTAAAGCTGTAACTGCTATTTCTAAATTGTCTGATATTGATTGTCTAGACTATAACCAAGTAAAGACATTTTTATTAAAGTGTTTAAGTTAACACCTGATGCTTATAGAAAAAAAGTTTCGTCAAAATAGACGCAAGGCAGATGAAAGTGTATGTGATTATATTGCTGAGTTAAGCACTTATTTTCATAAGTGGGTGAGCGGGTGGCAGGTCACCATTTTTTAAGGGCTGGCAGACCTTTTGTTGAGGGAACAGGCCTTTAGCACATTGTCCAAGGAAATGAGAATCTGGTTGGCAGGCAGAGAATGCAACACCACAGGTGAGTTGGGGAAAAAAGGAGACCTATACCTAGCAAGCAAGGCAACACTGCATAGGAAAGGGATACCCAGTGCTGCAGATGGCTATAAGGGAACCCAGACACCCATGCAAATGGGATCTGAAAGTTTGACTACTGAATCCTATACTAAGGTACTGTATGAGCACATCCACTCGTGCATGAATCGTGCCATCCCAAATAGAACCAAGACACTCTCCTCCAAAAAAAGGAAGCCAATCTGGTGGTCCCCTGCCATAAACAAACTATACAACAGAAGGAAGAAACTGTTGCAGAAAAGAGGAAAATCCAAGGATGCAATAAACTCCCTTACCAGCCTCAGTAAGAAGCTGAGATCCCTCATAAAATCCTCCAAAGCTAGTTACAAAAATAAAATTGCCAAAGATTCCAAAGACAACCACAAGGTGAATGTTATGTCAAGAATCTAAATGGCATATGCTCAGATATGCTCTGAGCTACAACAGAATGGCATTAAATATACTGATCCCAAGGATATTGCCAATATCCTGGCAGATCGATTTAGTGCCAACTTCACCCACCTCTCACCCCCTAAAGGGCCCATCTCAATACCAAAAGATTTCCAAATTCCGGTAATCATGGCCACACAGGTAGAAACCGCACTATCCAAAGCTAAGAATACAGCATCCATGGGACCAGATGACATCCCAGGCTGTGTACTACATGAACTACAAAATGAACTGGCACCTCACCTAAGTGTCATGTTTAGTCATAGCCTCACCTCAGGCTTCGTGACCACTGAGTGGCGCACAGCTACAGTTATCCCACTCCACAAGTCTGACGAGTCTGATCTGCAAGGGCATGGAATGCATTATCATGGAACTTTTAAACAAAGACATTGGCAACCTTCAAACACTGGACCCATGCAGTTTGGTTTGTGAAGGGCCGATCTTGTCTCCTTAACTGGATTGACTTCTTTGAATCAGTTTCCAGAGCTGTGGATGAGGGTAAGGCGGCCAACACAGCCTATCTGGACCTTGCTAAGGCCTTCAACACCATCCCCCACTCTGGAATCATAGATAAACATACGAAGCTGGGCATTAATCCCTATGTCACTCGATGGGTTGCCAACTGGCTTACTGGCAGAACCCAGACTGTAAAAGTAGCCGACTCCAAATCCAGCTCCAGACAAGTGACACGTGGAGTACCTCAGGGTTCAGCCCTGGAACCGCTCTTGTTTGGCATCTACTTCTCTGAAGTACAGGCCAACACTAAGGGACTCTGGCTAACAAAGTTTGCAGATGACTGCAAACTGGGAGCCATTATTGAATCCCCAAATTATGTGGATATTCTACAAAAGGGCCTTACAGAAACAGATGCTTGGTGCCAGAGCCATGGGCTCAAACTTAATGCCAAGAAATGTATAGTTATCCCCTTTGGGAAAAAAACATGTACCCATGAATTACCACATAGGTGGCAGTACACTAAACACTGAAAGTGTTATGAGTGACTTAGGGACACAGGTGGACAGTGGTCTCACCTTCAATAACCACATCGCCACAACAGTCAGGAAATCCTTCTATGTGGCACACCTCATCATTAAGGGCTTTTCATCCAGAAAAAGGAGGTCATTGTCCCACTGTACTCATCCCTCATTAGACCCATTATAGAGTACAATGCCCCATTTGGTATGTACCTCACAAGACATCTGCAACAGCTGGAAAGGCTGCAGAAATACCTCACTAAAAGAATCACAGGCCTAAAGCAGATGCCCTATGCTGACAGTCTAAAAAACCTCTGGCTATACTCTGTGGCATATTGTTTACTCAAAGGCGATCTCTGCTTAACATACAAGGCCATGTCAAACCCTGAGCTATTGGACGTGCTCCACTTAAAGAAATCCCAATCCCTCAGAGCCACACGTTTCAGGGATCTAAACCTTGTCCTCACAATGAACAATACATGCTGGAGGGACAGGTTCCTGACCCAGAGACTCCCCATACTCTGGAATAGACTATCCATACATGTCAAGCAGAGCGCCTCCTTGGCCCTCTTCAAAAGGAACCTTGACAATAGGATGGGAGATAGGAAATTCACCCCGGGGATCATGTCAGTCACCCTGCTAGACAGGGGTCCAGGGAAGTAAATATTGTGGGATGAAACATCCAGGGAATTGTTATGGCTAGGCCTGTATAGGCCCTAGGGCTGATAGCCTAGTACCAGCCTATGAACCTAAGAACCTATGAGTGGAGTGCTTGAGTTTGATTGGCCAGTTTTTGCAGGGGTGTTTGCTGCAATATGGTTGGCTGGCTTCAGCAGGGTGGAGACATAAGACTTAAAATACCAATAGGTTTGCTCAATTTGGCATGTTGCTGCATTTGCAAAGGTATGCAGGCTAGTTCTTATCCTAATATGTCCTAATATGTTGTCAACAAAAAAGCCTAGTATTCAAAAGGTAAGGCTACCTCTTAATTCTTGTTCTATATGATGTAAATTTCAGTGCCTCCTTTGTCACATCCTAGTTGTGCTACTGCAGTTGATTATATTATTGCTTTATGTCGTATTGTGGAATCATTGTCTTTTTTATATTATAAGCTGTCCTGTTTTTTTATACCCCATCAAATGCATTGTTCAGCATGGAATCTTCCATTTTCAGTGGAGGCCCTGGGAATAAAGCTCCAAAGTGTTATTAAACAATTTAAGAACAATATACAGTCTTTAATAATGATACAGAAAACAACCATAGTTTAAATAATTATACCAAATTAAATATGATATGAAAACATTGGTTAATAATAGATACAAGGTATATGACAATGATTTAATAGTTAGAGAAATTTTAGCCAGTTTGTACAGAAATTAAATGTTAGTTAGTTTAATACAAACAGGAATTGCAATACGAAGTGAGAGAAAAGTGGCTTATGGCATATTTAGAGAGAAAGCCAAGAGTGAGAAATTGATAGAAGTAGAAGTAAGAAGGTGAGCGAAGAAGGGTGAGTAAGGAGATATAAAGTATTAATAGATATTTCTTCACAGCTGGGGATTTAATTATGGTGTTGAGCAAGAACAGAGCCAGCTTTTGCCTAGAAGTCTTCAGAATGATTTTGAAGGATGGAAGGGATGGTATTTACCTGATTGACAAAGATAGAGGTCAATGCCTTAGCAACATACTATAAATACAGACAATGCCTAGCAGATTTGATAGGTTTATGCACAGACAAGAGTTTTTGGTCACTGGATCGTAATGAGCAACTTGGAACATAGCATGTAGAATGGTATTTAGTGCTGGACAAGCAGATGTATTCTGGATAATTTTATAGGTGATAAGAAGTTGTGCATGTGTTAGTTGATGGTTAAATGTTTACAGTAGTTGACAGAAGAGAAAGTGTCATTATCATCATACGGGAATTTAGTACAGAGCAACTGTTGTTTTGACAGAGGTATTGCAGCTTGCATTTTCTAACAATTTTAATATATATATATATATATATATATATATATATATATATATATATATAAAATTAATATTTAGTTTGCATAGTGTATTGAATCAAAACATCTCTCCCTGTCCAGTGGGCAAATAACTGGAATGTTGTCAGATAGAGAAAATAACAGAGATCCAGTGAAAACACTTAAAAACAGCAGCCAGTAAAAATAAGTTGACTTTGATACTCAGGAGATTAACTGTAGTCATACAGCACAGATCATTAAGGCTCTGATCTGTTAACAAACTTCTTTCTGTTCCCAAAATGCAGTTTTATTTCTTTTATCACTATTTGCTGTCATGTGACTCGAAGCGAGTCAGTTAACCAGACAGTGCTCCTGAGCTGATCCTGGAAAGGAACACTTCTGTTCAATAGACTTACCTGCTAAACAAATGTCTAAATAAACAAAATACATATGCAGGCAGTTAGGAAAACCATGAGCAGTAAACAATGAGAAATTAACACAGCTGCAGGGATACTTACTGGAGCTAAAAGAAGAAAATTGAAAAACGGAAAGAGGGAAGTCTAGCTCAAGGTGAGGAGGAATAAACAAGGTGCTAGAATAATCTATACAAAATGATGAGTGTACCAGCTATTTCCTTTATTTTGAAACAAATTAATTTGTTTCATAATAAAGGAAGCGGACAGCACACCATTTTCTGTTGTTCATTTCTAGGTTACTTGTTTATGGCACACAACTGAGAGAATAATTTAGTTGATTCAATATGCAAGAATAAACTAGAGGACTCAACAAACAGGTCCCAAAGGTAAAATGTTAAATTTGCAGGAGTGCCACAAATTTTTCATAGTTTCATAAGTATATACTAGGCTAATGACCACCAGTGTCTTTTTAAGCCTTGCTGTACTACCCATCTTAATTGCGTCCCCCATTCTAATATTTGTGTCTTAATTAGAGGGGGGATTTTGCTAGGTGGGGTATGTTACTTAGGAGGGGTATGTTAGAGAGGTTGCTAAAAATTATGTTGGAAGGTATAATAGGGAATATTTACAGTCAATCTCTGTCTGTAAGAGACATGGGGATTAACCCGGGGATAAAATTATGATTACCCATCCAATGGTAGGTAAGGAATGTTTTATTGAATTTGTTATTGTTGGTCCCTGTCTATAAGAGACATGGAGGAAAAAGTAAAGCAGAAGTAGAGGCCTCAATGAGATTTGAACTCATGATCTCTGGTCTAACTCCTGAGCTAGTAGGTCTTACTAACAGTACCTATTTGTTAAACAGGTAGGCTCACTGAACAGACAGTCTGTTTGTGGGGGTAACCTGAGAGCACTATTTGGTTAGGGGACTTGTTCAAGGTTGCAATTGGCAAATGAGGGCTGACAGAATTAACCATGCACCACAGAAACTCCAGCTTGCAACCTTAGCCATTGCAACAACTGCCAGACAATTAACTGAGAAGGCTGGTGTAAATAATGAAGGAATCTTTAGACATGCTGGAAAGTGTCAGCCTGCCTTGAAAGGATCCATATATCCAGAGTGGATCTTTTCAACCTGGCTCCCAGAAGGTTGTAGCACTAGGTCTTACTATTCTGTCCATTCCAAATAAAGGAATGAGTTCAGTGTCCAGTCTGATCCAATGCTGCTACTTCCTGTGTGGTGGTCATGCAGAATTTTGGTGTGCATGCAGGTCTGCTGCTTTATGCTTACTCATGCACAGCACACAAAAAGACTTTCCAGAAATGGCAAGAGATTTAATTTCATAGTGAACAGTTTTGATTTTGTTATAGTGCAGCAGATGGAATTTCTTTTCAGTTTTTTTCTGTTTATGCATCAGAACAGGACTGAAGCAGGTACAGTGTGCGTGTGTGTATGGAACAGAGCAGGTTCAGTGTGTGTGTGTGTGTGTGTGTGTGTGTGTGTGTGTGTGTGTGTGTGTGGAACAAAGTGGGTGTGTATGTAATGCCCTAGTTAAACAGGGCTGTTTAGTTTCACAGTTTGCTTAGTCTCAAACCTGGGACCATGGTTATAGGGAGACATAATCTTCTGCACTAACTGCCCTACTTCTTTCCAGTTTTGCAGAAAATCTCTGATTTTTCTTCATATTTCTTCTTTTTCATTCAGCAAGTCATTTAACAAGACAGTGCTTGAAGCAACTGGAAATTTAGGCTAGAGTCCTCATTTTTCCACTGGACCGCAAGCCTAGTAACTTGTGAATATAAACCAGAGAAGTTATGGTGTAAAGTTGATTGTTGTAAACAGGAGTATCATCACAAATGCCATGTTCTTTAGATGTGATCGTTGGTTTCCTTAGTGCTGATGGTGTGTTTATCATTTAGCTGTGAATGAATGGAACGTCATGAACTCTGGAGTTCACTGTTATTTTAACTATGGAGCACAAGCAGTTAGCTAAGGGAAAATTATCTATCTAAGATACTCTAGGCTCATAAGGGCCCTAGGGCCATTAGCCTAGTAACCACCAATGAACCTATTTTTAATTTAGCATTTTTGTTAACATATAT
Organism: Protopterus annectens; assembly: GCF_019279795.1. NCBI lineage: Eukaryota > Metazoa > Chordata > Ceratodontiformes > Protopteridae > Protopterus > Protopterus annectens. The sequence goes on from NC_056729.1 coordinate 1,602,549,779, forward strand.
GAGTGAAATGCAGTGTTTGGGCTACAGAAGTTTGTCTAGCATGTAGTGCAGCTGAGTGAGGCTGTGAGCAGCTTAGAAGCTGTTTTCTGAAGTGTGTACATACGTTTGATTCCCTCAGAAGCTGTTTTCTGAAGTGTGTACATACGTTTGATTCCCTCAGAAGCTGTTTTCTGAAGTGTGTACATACGTTTGATTCCCTCAGAAGCTGTTTTCTGAAGTGTGTACATACGTTTGATTCCCTCAGAAGCTGTTTTCTGAAGTGTGTACATACGTTTGATTCCCTCAGAAGCTGTTTTCTGGTGTGTACATACGTTTGATTCCCTTAGAAGCTGTTTTCTGAAGTGTGTACATACGTTTGATTCCCTCAGAAGCTGTTTTCTGAAGTGTGTACATACGTTTGATTCCCTCAGAAGCTGTTTTCTGAAGTGTGTACATACGTTTGATTCCCTTAGAAGCTGTTTTCTGAAGTGTGTACATACGTTTGAGTCCCTCAGCTTTCATTTTGTTTTCTGGGTGACTCTGCCAAGTTACTTCAGGCAGTACTCCTGGGCTGCTCTTGAAAAGGGACACTTGAGTCTAGTAAACTAGGATTACCCTGGCATTGTGCCACCCGACCTTAGTTCCCAGTGCCTCTGTTGAGTAGAGCCACTGGAGTTATCCCCAGCGTGAATTGTCTGTTTCCCATCCACTCATCAAGATTTCTCTTGAAGAGGGCCAGTGAGGTGCTCTGTTTAGCATGGGCAGTCTCTGGGTTATGCTATGGGAAGTCTATTCCATAGCATGGGCAGTCTCTGGGTTATGAACCTGTCCCTCCAGTACTTTCTGTTGATTGTGGTAATGAGGTTGAGGTCTCTGGAGCATGTGGTGTGGAGGGATTGGGATTTCTTTACATGTTGCATTTCTAACAGAGATGGATCAGACATGGCTTTGTAAGTCAAGCAGAGATCACCTCTAAGTAGGCGATATGAGACAGAGAGTAGTTGTAGTTTTTTTTGAGTCTGCCCATATAGGACAAGTGTTTAAGGCCTAGGATCCTCTTTGTGAGGTACTTTTGCAGCATCTCCAGTTGTTGCAGGTATCTAGTGAGATGCATGCCAAATGGGGCTTTGCACTCAATGACTGAACTAATGAGGGAAGAGTAGAGGGAGACAATGACCTCTTTCTTCCTGGATGCAAAAACTTAATAATGAGATGTGCCACATAGAAGGACTTTCTGACCACAGCGGCAATGTGGTGATCAAAAGAGAGGTTGCTGTCAACCTGTGTTCCCAGATCTCTTATAATGCCTTCTGTGTTCAGTGGACTATCTTTGATGTGGTAATTTATGGGAACTGGGTTTTTCCCAAAGGGGATGACAACACATTTTTTGTCATTGAGCTTAAGGCAATGGTTCTGACACCAGTCGTTAGTCTCAGTGAGGCCATTCTGTAGGATGTTAACATCAACTGGGAAGTTAATAATAGCTCCCAACTTGCAATCGTCTGTGAACTTTGTCAGCCAGAGTCCCTTCGTATTGGCCTGGACTTCAGAGAAGTAGATACCAAACAGGAGAGGACCCAGGACCGAACCCTGTGGGACTGCACTTGTGACTAGTCGTCAGTCTGACTTGGAGTCAGCTACTTTCACACTGTGGGTTCTATCTGTGAGCCAGTTTTTATTTTTATTTATTTATTTTATTTTACATTTGTTTACTGGGAAAGTCCGACTGGACACAGGTCCATTTTCAGCGGAGGCCCGTGGAGAAAAGCTCCACATTACAATACATTACATGAGAGTAAAAAGAAGTAGAACATACTTACATATGGCATATATACACATCAGGACAACATGCTGGTGATTAACAAACATACATATATACATATATATATATATATATATATATATATATATATATATATATATATATATATATTTATATATATATATATATACACACACACACACATATATATATATATATATATATATATATATATATATATATATATATATACACACACACACACACACACACACACACACACGCAACAGGACATCATGCTAGTGATTAATATTTCTTACAGTAGACAATCAGAGGTACATTTCTTGTTTCTTTTGCAGTTATACATTTTGTAAGGTAAATGTATACAGGTTTGGAAGCTTTCAGGGGAGAAACTGTTTATACATAGCTGTACCCTGACAAATTCTCTTGGTATGTATTAGCCTGGTGAGTGGCATGAGCATAGCCAGTTACTTAGATAGTGGGTTTTCAGGAGTTTTTTGAATTGACTAAAGGAGGTGGTAGAAGTTATTTGGCTTGGTAGTGTGTTCCAGGTTTTGGCAATGTTGTTTGCAAAGAGAGACTTACCAGCTTCGTTTTTATGTTTGATGACAGTTATGAGGTTCTGGTTACTAGATCTTAAGGCTCTAGAGGGAATGTGAGGCTGAATTAGGTGCTGAAGTGCTGGAGTTATCTCAGGAAGGTAGTAGAGAGTTGATTGAGTAGAAGTATATGAGGCAACTCAAGCCAGTTGAGTTGCTTAAGGACTAGACAGTGGTGGGATCTATATGAGGCTTCAGTAGCAAACTTGGCAATCTTGTTGTAGCAAGATTCCATTTTATTTAGATCAGTTTGGCTGAGACTGGTGAAGAGGGGAGAGGCATAGAGGAGGGTGGATAGAAGATGAGTCCTTGTGATGGTTACTTTGGTGCGTTTTGTCATAAACTGTTTGTTCCTGTAGAGGAGACCAAGTTTTTTATTAACTTTCTTAATTGTTTGTGCTATGTGGATGTCGAACCTCAGGTTATTGTCTATTTCTATGCCTAGTAGTTTAGTATGTGTGGTTGGACTGATTTGAATGTTTTCTTTGGAGCTAATGGTGAAATTATTATTTAGGGGAGGAGCACTGCCAGGGCTGAAAAGAATTAGTTTGTTTTTTTTGGGATTAAGAAGAAGTTTGATGTTAGTGAACCAAGTTTCTTCTAGGGTGAAGTTATTTTGGGTAAGGATAGGGGCAGCACATATGAGGGTAGTGTCATCTGCATATTGTACTACTGAGGCAGTGGGAGAGGATGAAGAGATCTGATTTGTAAATAGAGAGAACAGCAATGGGCCAAGGATGGATCCTTGAGGGACTCCTATGGTTACTGGTAACAGGGGGGACAATTGGTCCTGCCATAGGACTGCTTGCTGACGGTCAGATAAGTAGCTGTTGAACCATGATATAGAGGAGGGACTTATATTTAGGGTGGATAGGGTATCAAGAAGCAGACTGTGGTTTACCATGTCAAAGGCTTTTGATAGGTCTAAGAATATGGAAGAAACAAATAGACCCTTGTTTCTGTGGTGGGTAACTATGTTGGTGAATGATAGTAGTGCTGTTGTGGTACTATGGGAGGGTCTAAAGCCATGCTGGGATATGGAGAGTAGGTTGTTATTCTGGAGGTACTGTATTAGTTGAGTATGAACAACTTTTTTTAATATTTTGGATAAAGGTGATAGGATTGTTATTGGGCGATAGTTGTTGAGCTCTAAGGAGTTGCCTCCTTTGTGCAGTGGAATTATATATGATGTTTTCCATGAGGTGGGGACTTTGCATTCTGAGAGAGACATCTATTTATGAGAATAGATATAGGATCGGCTATAGCTTCAGCTGAGATTCGAAGGAAGTCTGCTGGCAGCTTATCAACTGCTAGAGTGGTTGGTTTACGTTTACCAAGGAGTTTAGATACTGATTTGGTTGGATACAGAGTGGAGGTGAAAACTGGGGCTATTGTTTTGTATATTGGGGTGGGTTGTGGTAGTTATTGGTGTGGGGCTGCTAGTACTATTTTGGGCATTGACAAGGCTCTGTACTGTTTCGGTAAAGAATTTGTTAAATTGAGTAGGAGTGTTTTCATGGTTATTTGAAAGCACAGGGGTTGGAGTTGTGAACTTTCCTGGATAAAGTATACCATTTATTGAGGCCGAGAAATTTTGTGGGTTGTGAGCATATTTTTTTGCATGCTTGTATAGTAGCTGGATTTGTCTAGTTTGATTTGTTTTTTGGCTTTGTTACGGAGCTCTACATAGTTTTTGTCTCAAAGTAGTGGCTTTGTTTTTCAGATATTTAATCCAGGCCTTGTCCCTTTCTTTCATTATAGTTTTAGTATATTTTCTTAGCCATGGAGCATAGTTAGTTTTTATTCTAATGGTTCTAGGGGGTGCATGATGGTTTAAGATTTTTATGAAGGTTGTGTTAAAGTACTCGATGGCATCGTCTAGAGGTATATGTTTTAGGGGGGGTCCAGTTACAGCTTTTTAGAGTATTGATGAGATCAGTAGCTATAAAAGTTTTTTTTATTTCTAACTACCCTGAAGATAGGTTGGTTGATGGTTTGGGATCTGTTCCTAATTAGGTAGGTTGGATGATGGTCACTTAGGGTATCTGGAAGACAACCAGATTGCTGTGCAAGAGCGGGGTCAGATACCAGGATTCAGTCTAAGATAGTCTGGCGTTTGGAAGTTTTTTTCAATTTGAGTGGGGGTGGTTATAGTTTGGGTAAACCTGTGGAAGTTTATGAAGGTAGAGGGGTTATGACTGGAGCAGTGAAGCCAGTCAATATTGAAGTCTCCTAATAGTATGGTTTCATATGGAAGGGAGTTGGAAGTCCAATTAAGCAGGCTTTCCATTACAGTGATGTTATTGCCTGGTGGTATATAGCCACCTGCAATAATTATATGTTTGTTGGCACTTATTTTTAATTTGGCAAGGATTACTTCTACATCTTTGAATTCATGTGTATTGTAATCTAGTTGTTCTAAGGCAAGATGATTTTGGAATAATATTGCAACACCTCTGCCCTTTTTCTCTGATCTGTCTCTTCGGATAATGTTGTAACCCGGGGCAGTAATCTCATTATTGTGATGTTGTGGTTTGAGCCATGTTTCAGTTAACACAGCGATATGTAGTTTGTATAGAGCTAGTAGGGCATGAAGGTCATGAATTTTGTTAAGTATACTTCTTACATTCTAATGATATAGGGGTTGATGCCTAGCTTAGTGAGTTTTTCTATGATTCCTGAGTGGGGAATGGTATCAAAGGCCTTGGCCAGATCAAGATAGGCTGTATGAACCACCTTGCCTTCATCCACAGATCTGTTGACTGACTCAAAGAAGTCAACCAAGTTGAGCAGGCATGATCTACCCTTCACAAAACCAAACTGTGTGGGATGCAGAGTTTGGAGGTTCCCTATATCCTTGCTTATTAGGTCCATGATGATGTGTTACATAGCTTTGCGTAGTAGCAGTGCACCATTCGGTAGGGACAAACCCTGATGTGAGGCTGTGATTGAACAGGGCACACAGGTGAGGTGCCAGTTCACTCTGTAGTTCATGTAGAACACAGCCAGGGATACTGTCAGGTGTTTTACAGTGTTTGAGTGGTCGCATTATACATTTGTATTTTGATTTCTTGCATTCTTCACGTAGATGTTAATCGCTACTTCAGTATATGCTATTTGAGTAGGAAGCTCACCGCGTCTCTTGTATTAAAAGGTCACCCAATTTATTTTCATTAAACGTGAGTTTCAAGGTAAAAGAAGTTTGTGTCTCTTGTAATGTAATGGCTTGCCAAATGCATTTATATTAAATGTGCATTTTAATGGAAGAAAGGTTTACTCTTTCTCATGCTAAGTCTGTTTTAAATGCGAGATCATTTTGTTTTGTTTGAAAAATGTCTCTCTTTGCTTTTTTCTGTAAACTTTGAAATAAAACCTGCAAATGAAATCCAAATCTCTATCACAATTTAAAAGTAATGAAGAAAACAGTATATATACCGACAGGATGTTTATGGTAATTGGGGAGAGACAGCCAAGTAATGGGACATTGATATGGCTGGCGGGGGCCTGATTCATTACCCTGCATAGGGCCCTATTTGCCAATAGTCAGCTCTGTTGATTCTGGAAGTGTATACTTCAACAATACAGCATTATTAGCCTTTCACATAGGTAAGACCTGTACTGACAGTTGTCAGAAGGGATATATGTTCTTGATGACAGAGAAGACATAGATAGGCATGCAAGACCCCCTCAAAAATTATGCTATATATAATAATATTTCTGATTTTTATATGACTTGTGGTTTGTTGAACAAACGCTGCTGTAGCATTTATATTGTCTGTATTTTTTGCTTTATTCATTGCACTAAAGAATGAACTAATTAATTTATAGGCCGGGATTGTGTAATATAACTATGCTGCATTTTAGTAATATATTTTTGCAGTACCTTCTTTACGGCCCCCAGCAAATGTAAAAGGGTTCATTGTTTATTAGGCCATAGTCCACATTATTCAGAGTGATAATCAGAACAGTCTGATTTTCAGCATCCATTATTTAGTCATTGTTGCATATTATTGTAATACAGCTTTCTGTAAGATTGTAAAAGATTTCTGTATTTAGTTAAAAGCTGTTACTCTGACTAGGACTAAAGCTCCAATCTGTTAATGAGCTGCTTTCTGTAGCAATGGTGCAGAGTCTGAATCTTTCCACATTCATTTACCTACTGACTGACTCTACGCAAGTCACTTAACCAGACAGTGCTTTGGAGCAATTGGGAATTTGGACGAGGCTCCTTAATGGTCTTGCCTGGTAATTTTAAACCTGTTGTCATTGTTTACCAGCCATCGCCTATTGCATAGCTGATCTAGTTCAGAAAATCTTATGGCAATATCACCAGCACAACATTTAGTTAATGCAACAGAGGCAATTTATTTTTCAACTGCAGCAAGCACTGCATTTGTAAGTGAAGCACTGAAAATGAAAAGTTGTTTGCCAGCAGCAACCTCTTTGTTAGTAATGTGGAGTTATTCAGATGACTTTTACTTTTGCAGATTTCAAATATTGACTTTAGCATGTTACCAGGTGATTAATATTTCTTATGCCCTTATAAATATTCTTCTATTTAAACTGTGCTACACCTGACTGAATCTTATGGTATGATGCTATTGATATTTGTGATTTATTTCTTCACACCAATAAGGGGTGTGCATTGTCAATAAAGTAACTATAACTGCTGGTGGGGGTGGGAGTTTTCAATACCTTATACTTTTATATGGTCATTTTTAAACAGTTTTTAATCTGTATTTGCAGGACTAGTGTGTGTTCATGAATGTGTGTGAATTAAATAGGAATACTTTGGCTGCTGTGTTTGTGTGCAACAAATTTTGAAATATGCAACTTTGGTCATTATTATTGTTTAATTTTTTGATACAGACATCTGAGAAGGATTCGGTCCTTAATGTGCCTATAATTGTTGGGTTTGGGGGATGTCTCCACATAAAAATGATTGACCTTGCTGAGCTATTACTTAAAAAGTCATTATTCTGTCTTGTCGGGTTTCCTCATTATTCTTCTTTGTACTGCATTGATAAAGGCCAGGTTATGGCCGAAACCGGTATGCTGTTCATGTTTTGAGATTCCATTTATTAAGGAATCTGGATATCATTAAATTGGTTCGATGGAACCGTATGTGCTGGCTCATGTTTTTGTATGCTGATTTGGTTTTGGAGCCGTGCACGTTGTCCGGCGTGCGCGTACCTTGAGAGGAGTTGCTGAGCTGTTTCTTTTCGCGCTGGGGACGTTTGGTTCTTGAACCGCTGTTTGTTTGGTTCGAGTTGGTGAGAAGTAGTATATTGGGAGACCTTATCGTGGTGGAACATGGATTGTTGGTGGCTACGGGGATACAATCTATCTGCCTTTTTGGATGAGAAGTTCTTTTTCTACATTTAACAATGCGAACTGTTGGCGTATCGACGGCCATTTTGTTGGGTTCGCAAACGAGGTACTTTTTTGTCTACATTGGGACATTGGGTCATTTTTACACATCTCTTGGATTTCTAAAGGGATTGTGTTTGTGCCACTAAATACTGTATTTAAGATTCAACTATTTGGTTATATGGGCCGTTCATGTGGCGGGACTATTGTTGTAGTTGGGCCCTGGGATCTACAAATATTGCATTTTCATAACCAGAGGGACTGTAGTGTCACGAATACGGAGCGTTGGAATCAACGGATGTTTTTGGACGCTTTGCTGGGTTAATTTCACAATCGGAAATGTTCACTGGACTATTTTTGGACATTTTGTATTGTTTAAATTATTATATGTATTTGTTTAAATGATGTTTTTTGTTTTTTTGTTGTTTTGTTGATTGATACACAACACTTTATTTAGCCCATATAGCTATAGGGGTACATGGAGGTTATACACTAGTGGTATCTAAATGTTTAATTATGCTTTTCAGTGGGAATTAATGGCCTGACTATGTGCAATGGGTACAAATGTTAACAACTATAATAATAATGAAAAATTAATGGTACTTTTTGAACTGTAGAATATGAGACATGGGTTCTATTAGTGATGGTCAGTATATGCTCACAGGGATAATTTGGTTGATTTTCAGGGGCATTTGTTGTTAACCTTGATAATGCCTATGGTTAACTGTGTCCATTTGGATTCTACCTTAAATTATTATGGTTAATTGTGTTCATTTGGATTCTACTTCAAATTATTTCAACGTTTTTTAATATTTAATCTGTGAATGGATATATTTCACTTTACATTTGATTATGATTATGAGAACTTCAGTGTTCCTTTGGGCCTTGTGGGTTAGAGGTTTTCTTTTATAAACAGTTGTGGCATTGTGATGGTTTATTGAAGTGCACAATAATATTATTATGTGTATATGGGATAATGGCCTCAATATAAATAAATACACAATTTTTGTAAGGAAATAGTATCAGACCCAATAGGGTTGGGTCTTACTGATACGAATGGATGGGGCCTTAGTGATATTATGTTTTTGAGTGGCCATGAGGGCAGCCAATACTGTTTGAGATGGATAGATGGTTATAACAGGTATAATCCTGTTGAGCGTATGAGAGGTGGTGCACATTATATCTTACGGTGGCAATATACAAACATAAAATGGAGTTTTGGCAGAGACGCATGTCGGCCTATTGAAGGGCAATATTTTATAGGGTTGGAATATTTATCCAAATGAATATATATTTTCTCTGGAATTATTTCCGGAGATCATCATTTGAGTATTTGTTTCTTTATTTTGCCCATCAAGACGAAAGTTTTTGGCTTTTGGAGAGCCTTTTTTGTATATTGGGCCACTTATGGTAAGAAAGGTATAGGGTTATTTTATCTGAATAATTTTTTCAATATGGCACACCTAGTATGGACAACATTATTTGTGTGAATTAAGAGGGGTTGGTTGTTTTCAAGGTCACTCTGATATTTGGGACTTGTACAATACATTATATTATATTGGTGCATTTCATTTTTGAAATATGGACATTGGGGAGTTATTAAAGGGCCTTTCGGCCGATCAGGATAATTTGGAGGTTTTTGGTCTAAGTAATATTTCCGGACCAAACTCTACCAACTCAGTATTGGATGTTCCATCACAGTGCAACAATATGTTTTCTAAGCTTAATAGACAAATGAAGGCATTACGTACAAATGTATGGCATTTGAAACTTTTTAAAGCCTACAAGGTCAAGGACATTACTCCTAGGGGACTAAGGGTCCGTATACAACCTATTGTGGCCAACATAGATAGTGTGCTTTCCAAAGAATGGGCGGAGGCACAACATTCATCATCTATGCAGTTTGTTGATTGTTTACTAAGGTATTATGACAGGACTATTCAGTGTCAACTTACGGAGATTGAAAATTTGTGTGGGGAGGTAGAACAATTTAAATCGGAAGTGGTATATTCACAACAAGTATCAGACCTGGCTAAGGACCTCTCAATATTGGAAAAACAACTTACAAAAAGGAAGATTAATAAGTTTAATCGTGATTTGATGGACTATGAAAAAGGGAAACCTTTTGTAAATCAAAAATCTGTTAGATTTCAGGATTTTAGATCCAGTAATAGTTTCAATAATAAGAAAAGACCCAGGTCCATCTTAAGACAACATAAATCAATGTCTGATACTACATCAGAGGAGGAAGCTTCTTCCCTAACAGATGGGGAAGGTTCATTACGCCAAGTGTCCCCAGCAGCGAAAAGGAAACAGCCCCCCCCCTTTAGAACTAGGGGTAGGAGGCGGGGGGGTAAGAAGCATAAGAACAGATTCCGGCAACATAACTTTACAGTCCCTGTTACAACAAATGGTGACTTAAATGATAATATACACAATATTTCCTCTTTTGAACTTTCTCCAATACATATAAAACTGCTGAATAAAGGGCTTTCTTTTGTACCCTCATTTTCGGTTTCAGAAACTCAATTATTGCAAGATGTTGACGAATTTTGTAGAATACTTAATTTGAAAATCTTTTTTGCAGATCAGGAATATACTCAAAGATCTTCTGATTTCAAGTTTAGGAAATCTAAATTTGTTCCTCCCATGAACAAACATGTGTCCATTTTTAGAGAGTGTGTAATGAAGGAGTTACATTTCTCCAATTTGTATGGTCTTACCGCAAATAATTTAACATCATTAGAAAGACTAGCTTTGGTTGAGCTTAGTAATAATCATGACATAGTTATAACTATGGCGGATAAAGGAGGAGCAGTTGTGGTTTTGGATTATTCACTATATAATCAGGAAGTTTTACGACAGTTGGCAGATTCCAGTTTTTATATGGTACTGAATGTGGATCCGACTCTTTCCTTTAAGAGAGAAATTGATGATTTTTTGGATCTATCAGTTCAACAGGGTATCATTACGACACAGGTGGGTGGGCAACTGAAGGTGGATGAGCCCAGCTCTCAGTATTTGTATATTCTACCTAAAATACATAAAGACCCATTGCATCCCCCTGGGAGACCTATAGTTTCAGGTAGGGGTTCCTTAACGGAACCGTTGTCAGCATTTCTGACCCATTATTTGAAACCTTTGTTGCCCTTTATTAGGTCTCGTATTAAGGACACCACTGAATTTTTGAATATAATTAATGATTCTCAACTGGAATCTCACTGGTTACTTTGTACTCTTGACGTGGCTTCATTATATACAAATATTCCACATGATCAGGGTATTCTAGCCGTTTCCTTTTGGTTATATCAATCTAAGCTCTATTATTTATCCTTTAATAATTTTTTGATTAAGCTCACTGAAATGGTATTACGAAAGAATATTTTCTAATATGCAGGTAAGGCTTATTGGCAGATCAAGGGCACGGCGATGGGTGCTTCTTTTGCACCCATCTATGCCGATTTGTTCATGGGATACTATGAGGCTAGGTATATATATGATGATCAACATAACCAATTTTTACAACATCTGGATATCTGGCGGAGGTATCTAGACGATTGTTGGATGGTGTGGCGTGGAGACAAGCATAGTTTAATGCAGTTTGTGGATTATTTGAATGATAATAGTTTTGGTATTCGGTTTACTGCTAATATCGAACTTTCAGAAATTGTTTTTTTGGATGTCAAAGTTATCAAACTTGCTGATAATACTTTATCGTCTACTATATATCGCAAGTTTCCTAAGTACAATACTTTGTTACATGCTAACAGTCATCATCCACGCCACACCATCCACAATATTCCAAAATCTCAATATATGAGAATTAGACGTATTTGTTCATCTGATGAAGATTATTTGGAAAGTAGTCTGGACCTGAGGCGCAGGTTTCTAACCAGGGGGTATGAATCTCAAACACTTGTGAAAGCGGAAGTTCAAACTTCACAAATGGAACGTCAGGATTTATTGTGTTATAAAGCTAATGACAGGATTGGGAATAAAACAAAAGATATTCAACCGATTAGGTTGGTTACTACCTATGGGAACAACACCAATTGTTTCAGGGATGTCATTAATCAACATTGGGGTATTCTTCTGTCACATGAGGTGTTAGGCAGGTTGTTGCCGGCAAATTGCCAGTTTTCTTACCGAAGGGGACGGAATATGAATTCTCACTTCACACATTACAAAAGACATGTTACAAATACACCACAACAAAGAACCTTAAGTGGAGAAAGATTAAGGGGGTGTTATCCTTGTGGGCATTGTGCTGCTTGTCAGCATTTGCAACAAACCAAAGAATTTTCAAGTAAAAATACATCACGAATTTTTGAAATAAGGGTTTTTGCTAATTGCAGCACAGACTGGGTGGTATATTTGGTTACATGTACTTGCTCAGCATTTTATGTTGGACAAACATCCAGACCTGTCAAGTTTAGAATAGGGGAACATTTAAGTGCAATTAAAAATAAACGTGTTGCCAATGCACTATTTAAACATACCTTGGAGCATCCCTCGGCCATTTTTCGGTTTGTGGTTATAGATAAAATTACTCTTCATAGGTGTTTTAAGGCCGGATGGCATCAAAAACTTGACCAAATGGAACAAAAGTGGATAATCCAATTGGGGGGTTTATTTAAACCTGGTTTAAATATGTTAGAATAGAATTTGGTAGGTCCATTGTGTGGGTATGATTTTTTATATATATATATGTATATATATATATATATATATAGATATATATACATATTGGGCATTCATATCATGTTTGTCACATCATGTATGGATTTTGCTTGTATGTAGATTACAATTCCTAATAGGAACATGGTAGACACCTACACATATATATGCATACATATTTTTATAGAAATGACCTATTTTGGTTGTTTTCTATATATAGAATTTGTCCTGAGTAATTGTCTTGATCACTATAGAAGTCCCATTACCTTTTGATGATGGAAAATATGTAGTTATTATTATATTTGAGTTATATTAATATTTTACATTTTTTGTATAACATTTTTTATATCACCTTGTATTTTATTTATTTTTATTTTATTTTTATTTTTATTTTTGATGACCTTGTACATGGTTTATATGTTTATTATATAGTAATTTTTGTTTCAAGATGTGATCTATGTGCTGTTTTGTTCCGATGTATTTATCTATTATATACAGATTTTGTACCCCTTTAAATAAGGAGTATATAAGCATGTTCCACCAGGGGTCGGGTTTCCTTATTATTCTTCTTTGTACTGCATTGATAAAGGCCAGGTTATGGCCGAAACCGGTATGCTGTTCATGTTTTGAGATTCCATTTATTAAGGAATCTGGATATCATTAAATTGGTTCGATGGAACCGTATGTGCTGGCTCATGTTTTTGTTTGCAGAACTAGTGCACTTTTTTGTAAAGCAAACTGGAATACTTTCCTGTGGCCATTTTTATCACAATCAGATGAAATGTGTACTCAGTTGATTTATTGGCCATAAACTGTTGAGTACAGATTATAATGTCATCAGTTTGAGTGGCCTTTTATTATTAAAATGTTCTGAACTGGGTAATTTGTGTCATTATTAAGTCATACATTTTGTTTCATCAATTGCTGGAAAAAATGGTCAAAACTATACATTGAAAATGCACACTAACAAATGCTGCTGTGCTAAACAAGAAATATAATTTAAAACAACCAGGAAGGTGAATCAAAGAACACATACATTTATACACAGTCCTAAAAATGTATGCAGGAACACATGATTTGAAAGCAGCCCCCACAGGACAATGGTACACTTAATCCACCACTGGCTAAATGCATTTTTTCAATGAATGTGAGTTTCAATGCATTTTTCAATGAATATGAGTTCTGGGGGAAGAGACGTTTACTGTTGTTCGTACCAAGTCTCCTTTCAATGTACAAATGGTTTGTTTTATTTTGTTTAGCAAATGGCTATCAATGTTTGTGCTACAAAATTTGAAAATAAAGTTTTAAATTAAATCCAATTCTCTAGAATCGTTATAAAAGTAAAGAAAATGTTATGCTCACTGAAGATGAAAATGGTAAGTGTACTGAGAAGTTTGAACACTGTGTATGGTAACTGTTGAGAGATAGCCTAGGGATCCATTTGACCATGATCTGGCTGTCTGTGACTGGCCTGTTTGTCACCCTCATAGTTGTATGGTGAGAACGGAGGGTGCTGCTATGGATTCCAATTGAAGTTGCCCAGTTTTTCAGTGAGAGAACTGAATGAGGGAGGAGAAAACAAGAGAAGCATTGGTGCAGAAGCTTAGAAGTATAACTCCCTAACTCTGACTTAGATGATCTGGATCTTCAGGAGCCAATGGGATAGGGATGAGAATGATGGGCTCATGCTGACTTCCCATTCTCAAGGGAGGTAGCAGTAGTCCTGATCTGTTCTAACACTAGCTTAGCAGTCATTAATAGAAATTTAGCAATGGCTGTACTTTTTAAAAAAAGATCATATGCTATTAAAAACACTGTAAATAACCAGGAAATTATTACAGGTTATTAAAATATTTTTAATATTTTTGGCCTCTGTGAAGCAGATATCAGCTGCCCTTGGTCCCTTTTCTTGACGCAGGGAGTCACTACTGATCACCTTGTCCGAATCAGAAACTTAATTTTGACCGAGAGAAGATAGATATTTATGAAGTTAGATGATAAATGTATATTTATTAACAGGTATAGAAATTTAAAGAAATATTCAGCAAAGCTGATCTTCCACTTTTGAAGATTATAAAGCATATGACACTTGTTGATGTGGCTTTTGTTCCAGCTGCCACTATACAGCTAGCAGCCCTCACTTTCTTTCTTTTTTTAAAGAAATGTTTTATTAATTTAACTTATTTACAATATATACACAGAAAGAAAGATATTCAACTTCACATATTGCTTTACAATGATGGGAATACATTGAATCATCAAGGTAATCTTATACAATTAACACATTAAGAATCTTGGTATTTCAATAGCAACATTTCAAGGTTATCCCAACAACTAAAGGTCTTACATTGATTTATACAGTAGATCTTATTCTGATCACTTCTTCTTCAGTTTTACATAGTATGTGTATTAAATTAAATTTTTTTGAATGTAGGAACTAAGCTCAATTGCCAATTTTTTTTGTAATAGCTTTTCTGGCAACTGCAAAGACAGCTCAAAAGATTCTTTGCTTTTTGGCTTTTACAGACACAGGAAGTAGAAAATTCATTAGTATTGTTAACTGGTTAAAGAACAATTATCAGACCATAACCCCTTAAAAAAGTATTTATCTCTTCATAAAATACATTTAATGCATCACAATCCATAAACATATGTGTCCAATCAGCCTTTACATCTTTATTACATCTCAAACAAACTGAAGAAATCATTTTACTAGATTTAGAGATTTTTATATGGAGCAACAAACATTCTGTGTATATATTTCCACATAAAAACTTTCTAGTATAAACCTGAAGAAGTTTGACTAACTAATTTAAGTATCAAAGCTTTATTCTTACCATCTATTGAGTCACTCAATCCTCCACTATGTAAAAAGTTTCAGAATTTTCATTGAAATTATTATTATTATTATTATTATTATTATTATTATTATTATTATTATTATTATTATTATTATTATTATCTATAACTAACTTATATAGCTTTGGCAAGCTTCCTTTGTATGCCAATCAGCCTTAGATAACAGCATTCATACATTCATATAATGGGGGAATAATGTTCTGTTCCTCTTCACTCATATTATCCACAAATTCATTTACTTTCTTACTGTGTGTGTGTTGTCTTTCGGCTTTTCCCGGTTAGGGGTCGCCACGGCGGAACTCCGGTCTGCTAATGATTGGCAGTAGATTTTGATGAATGCCGAGGTGCCAGCTCGATGTTCAACCTTCAACGAAGGCACACCCATTTACGTATGTCTTTCAAATGCCCACGCAACCGTGGGAAGGACTTGCAGACTCCACACAGAAGGCACTCCCCGCACTCCAGCCGAGAATCAAATGGGAGAACCTCTTGCTGTGAGGCAACAACGCTACCGCTGCACCACCGCGGCATCATTTACTTTCTTGCTGGTGGATAATATTATCTGCTTAGCAGATTCATCCAACTTATATTCTTTTTTCCTTTTTCATAGCAATCAGACCATGATATCAATCCATTCCTTTTTAGTAAATTAATTTTAACATTGTCCTGAGTTTCCTTAAATCTAGAGGTATGTACAATAGGGAAACACAAAAGTTTCAATTTTGATATTAACAGAGTTTTAAAAAACATATTCCTTACCTGTTGTAGGAATTGATTACATATATGCAGAGTCTAAAGATTGAAATGATAATTGTATAATTTTCAGTACTATTTTTACTTATTTCCCATTTAAAAAAGGTTAAAAATAGTGTATTTTATTAGAAGTTAAATTTAAGATGGTTGAAATTGTAGATATGTCAAGAAGATGAATTATTCTTACATTTACTAATGTACCTATTATTTTGATTTTTATTTTGGTTGTATAATAGGGCAATTGACATTATACCTTTAAGGGAGTCCCATTTGTTTGTAAGGATTGGATGGTTCGAGTTAACTTATTAATGGAACTGGATACTTAATGCTGCTATTTTTGTTTGTGTACAACTCTGATAATGTCTGGTGGATCCAGATGAAAGTGCTTAGTAGTGTGCACTAACAGTTTTATTTGTTTTATATTTCTGGCTGTGGGTGTGACATCAACATTAAAAAGATTTAGTGGATCTATTCTATCCTGAGTCAACCATTGTTTTTCTTTTGATAAATACATACATGTGTTTTGAGGCTTAAAGTCCAATGCAAATATTTTACATAAAAGGGAAATATATTGTTTCAGGAAATAATAGTCCGACAATCAGTGAACAAGAGCCATTTGTTTTAGGCTTTTTAGTTTTAGAAGCAGTTTTCCAAGAATTCAGCTCACTCTGTCTCTTCAGAGATATACTGTTCCACTTAATTTCTCATAGGTTCATAGGTGTGTACTAGGCTAATGGCCCTGGAGCCTTTACAAGCCTAGCCCATAGGATTACCTTGGCATTGTACCACCCGACCTTAGTTCCCAGTGCCTCTGTTGAGTACAGTCACTGGAGTGATCCCTGGGCTGAAATTTCTATTTCCAATCCACTCATCAAAATTTCTCTTGAAGAGGGCCGGTGAGGTGCTCTGTTTGACATGTATGGGAAGTCTATTCCATAGCATGGGCAGTCTCTGGGTTATGAATCTGTCCCTGCAGCACATTCTGTTGATTGTGGTAATGAGGTTGAGGTCTCTGGAGTGTGTGGTGCAGAGGGATTGGAATTTCTTTAGATGTAGCATTTCTAACAGAGCTGGGTCAGACATCAGTATTAAGGATTTTATTGCTGTTAACAAAAGTGGATGCCTCCTCCACCATGTTAAATATTTTGTTTTTTCAGAAAGGAATAATTTGATCTTTGCAGGAAACATCAAAGTGGCTTTAATATTACTCTTTTTTAAGTTTCTTGATCAATGGTAAACAGGAACTTCTTTTATTCATTGCTTTACTGGAATAATCATGGTCAAATCTGACTGCATGTTCACCTATTTTGATAGGCAGGCTGGACCATGCTGCTTTTAATATTTGATCTTTTCCTAATCTAGATATGAACTTAACTATAACTGAGTAGGGTGGTGAGTCTTCCTTTTTCGAAGGTGCTCTGAGGAATCTATGTGCTCTTTCAATTCCAAAAGATAAAGTTTCAGGTAGATTTAATATTTTATGTAGCCAGGTAGTTAAGAAGTATATTATATTGTCTCCCTCATAATTTTAAGGTATAATTTTAAGGTATACCATAAATTCTAATGTTATTTTGTCTAAGTCTCTTTTCTAAATCACTCAATTTTCTAAGAGCCAGATATTTTGTTTTAAAAGAAATTCAGTCTGTGGCTGACCTTGAGTTATTCTGCTTTCACGATAATTCAAAGTCTCTTTCATACCTCTGATTTGTGTCCCTTCTTGCTTCATAATAGCTTCAAAATGTTTCATCTTCTTCCTGGTCTGTTCTTTGAAACATTCTAGTTTTGCATCCAATTTGTCTATTTTAAGTAAAATATCCTATATACTAGATAATATTAACTGAATGCCCTTTTTAACACAAGAATCTTGAGTACCATTTCTTAAGTGACTCATGTTGAAGTCTTTTCTCTCTTAACCAAACAGCTGAAATTTTGACAGAAAAAATATTGCTTTTGTATATATCCTATATACTAGATAATATTAACTGAATGCCCTTTTTAACACAAGAATCTTGAGTACCATTTCTTAAGTGACTCATGTTGAAGTCTTTTCTCTCTTAACCAAACAGCTGAAATTTTGACAGAAAAAATATTGCTTTTGAAGACTATAAATGAATACAATTAGCTAGCAAGTATCATTAGGTACAGATATGCTGTAAGAACTGTGTAACCACTGCCCACTTATTACATTTTCTGTCAGAGAAAAGTTTTCAGTCACAGAACGTTCACCAGTTGTTGCTCTCAGTTAGCCATCTTAGCCACACCCCAGCCCTGTCTCTTTTAATGTGTAATCAAGCCACATATAGCACACCTGACCACTTTAACTGCATGCCAAAAAATATTACTTATGCTGCTGGTTGCATTTCCTGTGAAGTCTTTTGCATTAGTTGTACTCCATATGAACCGCAGTGTAGAATACATGAGTATTATTGTGCCATTTGGACAAAAATAATAATGATTTTTTATAAATGCATTCTTTAAGTCATGTTAATTTTCGAAAATGTATTTTTATGCTCATAGGTTAATAGGTGTTTACTAGGCTAATGACCGCAGGGGCCTTTCTAAGCCTAGACATGCATCCCGACTCTCTAACAAGTTCTGATACCCTTGATAAGTGTAAGCAGGGGTTTGGGAGATGAAACATTTACAAGCAGGGACCTGGGAGGTGAAGCATTTTCAGTCGCCTGTGTTCATTAGAGACATAGGTGCCAAACCAGGGGTGAAGTTTTTCTTCCCCATCCAGTTGTCCAAGATGCACTTGAACTGGGTTAGAGAGGAACTCTGCTTCACATGTATGGGGAGCCTGCTCCATAGAGAGGGTAGTCTCTGGGATACATACCTGTCTCTCCAGCAGGTCCTATGTATATCACAGGCAAGGATTAAGTCTTTAGAATGGGTAATTCTGCTGCTGTTTGTTTTGTGGATATGTAGGAGGTTCATCAGAGTGGGGTCTGACAATGCCCTGTATAGTAGGCATAGATCTCCCTTCAAAAGGCTGTAGGAGGCAGAATACAGGGATAAGGCCTTGAGGTGATCTGCATAGGATATTTTACTTACATTATGTATGCTTGTAGTGAGGAATATCTATGGACATTCCAGTTTTTGAATATGCCTTGCTATGTACATGGCAAAGGGGGCATTGTACTCAATGATAGGTCTGATGAATGCTGAATACAGTGGAACAATGACTTCCTTAGATGCCATACCTTTGTTTATAAGTTGCGTGCCATAGAATGATTTCCTCACTACTGTAGATATGTGATGGTCAATGGTTAAATTACTGTCTATGTGTGTCCCTCACTACTGGGTCAACTTTTAAGTGATGTGTTGTCAATATGATACTTATGAGGGGTAGATGACTTCCCAAAGGATACTATAATGCAATTCTTGGCATTTAGTTTTAGCCCATGGCTCTGGCATCAGTTGTTTGTCTGTGTCAGCCTTTCCTGGCATAACATTTGTGTCAGTGTGAGATTCAATGACAGCTCCTAATTTGCAATCATCTGCAAATTTAGCAGCCAGACACCATTGACAATGGCCTTGACTTCAGAGAAGTAAATACCAAAAAGGAGTGGCCCAAAGTGTGATCCCTGATGGACTCCACTTGTGAATGGCCTGTTTGTAGAGGTAGACTCCCCAATTCTAACTTCCTAGGTCCTATTTGAGAGTCAGTTTTCTATGCACTAGGTGACACATGGATTTGTACCTAACTTCCTGAGTTTGTCGACAATGCCCGAGTGGTGTATTGTGTCAAATGCCTTAGCTAGGTCAAGGTAGGCAGTGTGAACCATTTTTCCATCATCCATAGCTTTGGTGACCTGCTCAAAGAAGTCCACCAGATACAGTAAGCATGACCGGCCCTTGATGAATCCAAACTGGCTTGAGTCTAGTGTCTGGAAGTTTACTATATCACTATTGATCATTTCCATGATAATTCTTTTCATGGCTTTACATGTAACAAAGTAGTGTCCTTTTTAGTATGTATTCTCTTTGCTTTACAGATATTGGACAGCTCAGTGGTGCGGAAGTTAACATTGTCACCTCATGTACTTGATTATGTAGATTTTGGCTGGGGGTATGGATACAGAAATCATCATCATCATCATCAACAACCTCCCCTTTTTCCATTTTCTACATGGAGTTGGGTATCCCATCAACTGTCTCCATTTATATTTAACAGTCATGTCTGGCTCTCTCTTTGCTGGATGTCATTGATTAATCTTAGGTTCATAGGTAGGTACTAGGCTATCGGCTCAAGGGCCTACATAAGCCTAGCCAACAAGGTTCCCTGGTTTACGCCACCCAAGAAAGTTATTTTCCTGTGCCACTGTTGAGCAGAGACACAGAAGTGATCTCCGGGGTGTATTTCCTATTTCCCATCCACTCATCAAGATTTTTTTTGAAGAGTGCTAATGAAGAACTATGCTTGACATAGATGGTTAGCAAAAAGACTAAATGGCCGTGAGTGAAGAGCCTTAAAAGAATCAGAAAGTTGAATCAGTATAAAACAAATAAGGCTCACAACAGCGAACTGTATTCCAAATGCCTTTAATAGTAAAAAACTGCAGTCACAGTAAGCACTTTCACGTATTACATACGCTTCATCAAACTTCAATACTGCCATAAAAAACAACTCCATTTTAAATATCCCATCAATTAACCCCATCTAGTCATCTAAAAGACTTATCAATGACGTCATGAATAATTTATTACAGTAAATTCAACTAAACTAAAATACCATCAATATATATATATATATATATATATATATATATATATATATATATATATATATATATATATATATATATATATATATATGAATACATAAATATATATTAGGATAAGAACTGTGTTTATTATCATCATATATAAAAACTTTAAAATCAATGACTATAGAGATGTGCTGCTAAGAACAGTTTCAAAGTCACCTTTTTATTCAGCCCACGTGCCCTATGGGCTTGTAGTCTCATAATCCATCTGTTCTCACATTCCTCAGTGAGATTTTTTTATATCACCTAGCCTATCAGTCTTTCTTACCATTTCTAGCACCCTAAACTTAAAATTATGTCTTGTACCAACACTCAATATGTGTCTCGCCAAAGCATTTCTCTCATCTTCTTTATTGACGTATATATTTTCTCTGACCCGCTCTCTATGACTTCTATTCATTTTACCTACATTAAAAGACTTGCATATCTGGCACTGTGCCAAGTATATCAAGTCTCAGGATCTGCAGTCACTATAAGAGCACTGGTTACATCTTCGACAAGGGAAAGTGCCATATATATTGGAATATATATACCCTAATTCTTATATATAACATCCTTGTATTATAACCCCTATCACTAAAGTTGGTGAAAAACTTTAGTGATAGGGATTATAATACAAAATAAGTAGAACATATGTTGCAAGAAACTAATTTGTTGAGAACAGGTAAAGGAAAACCATACCTACATAAGAATAGGGAGGAGGATGGAGCTGTTGTAAATATAAATATTAATAATAAACAGGATGATAAAAAAAAAAACAGGATAATTATTCCATACTCCAATATGGGGTAATTGTTTCACACATCCTGACACAGGACATGAGTATAGGCTATGTCATTATAGTGACTGCAGATCCCGAGACTTGGTATACTTGGCACAGTATCAGATATGCAAGTCTTTTTATGTAGGTAAAATGAATAGAAGTCTCAGAGAGCAGTCAGAAGACTGATAGGCTAGGTGATATAAAAAATATCACTGAGGAATGTGAGAACAGATGGATTATGAGACTACAAGCCCATAGGGTACGTGGGCTGAATGAAAATGTGACTTTGAAACCGTTCTTAGCAGCACGTCTCTATAGTCATTGATTTTAAAGTTTTTTATATATGATAATAAACACAGTTCTTATCCTAATATATATTATATATTTATGTATTAATATTTATTATTTATATATATATATATATATATATATATATATATATATATATATATATTATTGGTATACTGGTTTTAGTTGAATTTACTGTAATAAATTATTCATGAGGTCATTGATAAGTCTTTTAGATGATTGGATGGGGTTACTTGATGGGATATTTAAAATGGAGTTGTTTATTATGGTAGTGCTGCGGTGGTGGTGCTGCGGTAGCATTGTCGCCTCATAGCAAGACGTTGTCCCATTCGATTCTCAGCTAGAGTGTCTTCTGTGTGGAGGCATATGTGAATGGGGCGTGCCTTCATTGAAGGTTGTGCATCAGGGCTGGTAACCCGGTACGTAAAAATCCACTACCAATCATTAGCGGACCGAAGTTCCGCTGTGGCGACCCCTAACCGGGAAAAGCCGAAAGACAAAAACAAGCAATTGAAGTCTGATGAAGCGAATGTAATACGTGAAAGCGCTTACTGTGACTGCAGTTTTTTACTGTTAAAGCCGTTTGGAATACAGTTCGGTGAGCCTTATTTGTTTTATACTGATTCTACGTCCTGATTCTTTTAAGGCTCTTCACCCAGGACTGTTTTGTCTTTTTGCAGCTATATTTTTCGTTCTTTATGGTCACTGGGACATGGCTGAAGGAATTGAATTATTAAATGCAAGGGAATACAATGATAATGGGCTTTCATTATGAAAGTTTTTCTCAATGGACAGCAATCCCCTATTGAGACTGACAACTATGGAACTTACAAATGAAGGCAAACAAACTGTGAGTACGACAAGGTATACTGAGGTTATCCAGCTAACTAGGAAGCTGGAGAACAAATTATATAAACTTAAAACCACGCAATGGCAGGGACAGCACATGGAGGCTTGCCTCAGCTTCAGTGTAGTTCCAAGAGGGTTAAGGATACTAAAAATGCCGACTTTTGGTACTATGTATCCTGACTTACTTTGCAAATGGCAGAAAATTAATTTAGAAACGAGTTATGGTTATATTAGACTTTTGATTGAACAGTATACACAGATAGAATCTGTGTTAGAAACAGAGATAATGAATATACAAAAGGAATTGCACTTGTTGATTAGCCCAACTGAGATGGAGGCATTTCTTACTGAAGCAACTACCACCTTATCAGCTGTTGATAATAAGCAACTGCAAGAGAAAAAAAAGAAGCTAGAATGAGATTTTAGTGATTTTCGAAAGGGGCATGTGTTCTCATGGCCCATAGAGAACACAAATCAGCGTAGCAATCATGTTAACGTAAATACAACCACCATGGAACATGGTACCATCACCACTACCATGCTCCCTATGACAACTCCCATTCATATGTCATCTTCAAATGAGGCAAGGGAGCAAGTTGAAGTTATGTTGTATGAAGGAGTCTTTCCCAGCTTGGGAGAGAGCACCTCAATTGTGAAGAAGCAATCTTTGTCCTTAACATCAGACTTCAGGAGAAAAGAAAATTCAACCCTACACAATACATCCGCTACACAAGTGACTATAAATAGTGCAAATGGCTTTTGTTCTTTTCCTCTCCCCATTCAATAAATAGACTGAATGGTTTGGTCACCGCGGAGCAAAGCGAGGAATTGGAAAACATCTGAGGAACGTCATGAGTTCCAGAAGAAGGTGCTCAGACCCACATGAGGACTTAATAATAAATATTTCAAGGTATGTTTTGACTGACAGTGAAAGATCCTTATTAAATAAGGGTTTTACTTTCATACCTTCTAGTTCTGTTGACGTAACTGAAATTTTAGTGGACTTGAAAAAGTTTATTAGGAATGTCGGCTTAAAAATTATGTTTGGGCACAGTGATGTAAGAAACAGAAATTGTTTTGTAAAACCATCTACTTTTAAGCCACCAGCACATCCATTACTAGAAAGTTTTGAGATGGCATGTGAAAGGGACTTGATAACATTATACAACAGCAAGTGTAATAAACCTGACTATGTGAAAGGGACTTAATAACATTATACAACAGCAAGTGTAATAAACCTGACTTCCATAACTTAAAGATTGATGAAAAGCAAGCGTTAAAGGAACTGCAGAATAATAGAAACATTGTAATTAGACAAGCTGCTAAAGGTGGTGCTACAGTAGTGTTAGATCTTGATGCATATGTGACTGAAATGATGGCTTTATTGAATGATGAATGTACATATCAAATTTTAAACAAAGTGTCTTTAGATAGATTAATTAAAAATGTACATGCTGAACTTTATGATTTGTTTTTATGTAATATCATTGATGCTGAGTTATATAAATATTTTTTAGTAGAGAAGCCCATTGTGCCAGTATTTAGGGGGTTGCCTAAGGTACACAAAACATGAGTCAACCCGCCAATGAGACCTATTGTCTTAGGGGGAGGTTGGTTAATGGAGCCCCTATCGATATATATTATAGATTTATACAATTTAGACCAGTGGTAGATAATATCAACTTAATAGTTAAAGATACACAACACTTTTTGGAGAGCTATGCTGATTATATATCCACAGTGGATAATGTGAATAATGATATTTTAGTTACGTGTGATGTTGTTTCCCTATTTACACCTATTCCCAGTGGAGCAGGGATAGAATATGTGAGGTTGCTGTTGATTGAACAAGGGGTCCCCAGGGACTTAATTATTAGATGCATGTTATTGATTGACTTGGTGTTAACAAATAATGCATTTATGTATAATAACATATATTATCTACAAACCAAGGGAGTTGCCATGGGGACCCCTTGTGCTAACTCTTGTGCTAGCCTTGTGCTTTTGATCTGCAGCATTCATTGTGTTGCCTTGAGTGTATTACGTATTGAGCTTTTTCTGACACACTTGGATTGTTTTCCTTGCTCTCTGCTTTTTTGTAGCAGATTGCTGTTGCCTTGATAGTTCAGTTTTTGAGACACACAGAGATGTACGAATTCAACCTTGTACCAAAAGGGTTGTTTGTAAAATAAGTATTTACTTCTTAGATAATTAAGTCAAGTAAAGGTATTTGTCTGTTTTTACCTAACACAGCAATTCAATTAACTACACATTCATTTTAATTAATCAATTATTCAATTAATTGTCTAAACGTTTTACAATTTAAGGGATGATGGTAGTGTGATTTAGTTACTCTGAAGATGCCCTATCATTAGGGTGAAAGTGCTTAGTGTTTGTTCGTTGTTGTGTTCACTTTTTTGGTCCAGTTTACAATAAAGGTTTTATTTGGAAACCAGGATTCAAGGTTCGCTGAATTCACTTGTTTTACTAGTTTCAACGTGTGTGGATTTTAGCACTACATTGTCTCTTCAGCGGCCTGTTCGTATCCTGGGTGTCGGTGTTTCAGAGAACCAATAAGGATTGTGTAGACAACGTTTTGGTTTATGCTCCTTGAATTTTTTCAGCTATTATCTAATTATTTTCATAAGACTTTATTTCTTCATGATGACTTTTACAAGGATTTTGTACAGAGGTCTGACAAAGTATCGTTGATTCTTTCATGACCTTGTATTACAGAATCTCAACGGCTGTCTCGTTGTATTTTTCATTTTTAAACTGAGCCACGAACTGTACCATCAAATATTTTTTACGAGACACAATTTCCATCATCCCGTTTTATTTCATTTTTTATTACCAGATTGAGTGGACATTATTGTTGTGTACAGATTTACCCCAGTTGAATTTTTTAACGAATATTGGCTACTGTTCACGTATCCTTGGCAAATTGGGCATTAACGTTTAGTGAGATTTTGCAGTTTCACTCACTACCTCTCTTACTTATTTTTATACATCAGCGTCTATTTTTCAGACAGGCAGCGACTATTACAAGAACATTTGGATATTACTAATAAACTTATTAAAGCGCTGCATGATCAATTTCAAAATCAAGGATCTGAGGGCGAAGTTTTAATAACAGAATCTCAAGAACAGCTTTTTACGTTACACGCTACACCCAACACAAGTATGCAGAGACTAGTAACTAGGCAACAATCAACGAGTCCACCGAGTCATGGCGTGACGTCAGGAAATGGAGGTGTGGTTGTCCCGCCCCCCAACAACAGGTCGAACAATAGGGACGAGCGGAACCAGACAGCATGCCTTATTCATCCTAACACTAACCACAACAGTATGCAAAATATGGATTTAAAATTTTTCCTCACAGCTCCATCTTTGAATAAGCGAAATCACACAGCGTCAAGGGATATTGGCAACCTTAACGCCCAAATCACAGAATTTGAAAAAACATTAAAAACATTTAAGTCCCTACAAATGGATAACGCTTTTTTGGAACGCTCACTTGACCTAAAGCAGGTTCCAAAAGGGCTACGTATTTTCAAGTTACCACATGGCTTTGAAGAAGGTACAGAAACTTTTTTGGAACTGTTACAGCTTTTCAACAGAACTGGTTTAGACCTTTTAAGATTGATTATTTGTAACAACACTGATAAACTGAATGTATTGAAAGAAAAACTTTGTATTTTAGACAACAGCATTAAAGCAGATTTGTTGTATCAACATAACAAATTTAGGTTAGAAAACATTTATAGGAACATGGATAGGTTTATTAACAAAGGGCTGGATATCAAGAACAACAAAATTGAGAGAGATAGTTGTGACTACAAAAACAACAAAGCATATACCCATTTTAGGGAATACAAGAATATGCAAGTTTACAGTCGGAAACAAGGTACTACAAACAGGTATGACCCCATTTATACTAATGACAATATAAACAGTAACAATGCCAATACTAATGATGAAGTCCAACCAGTTTTTTTAGAACTTTGTCAAGACACAGATATCCTTCAGAGGGGTCTCACGGAAACTGATAGCTGGTGTCAGAGCCATGGCCTGAAGTTAAATGCCAAAAAATGTATAGTCATACCCTTTGGGAAAAACAAGGTAAACCCAAGCTACCATATAGGTGGCAATCCACTAAGCACAGAAGAGGTTATCAGGGACCTGGGGACCCAGGTTGACAGTGGCCTTTCTTTTGACACTCACATTGCTAAAGTGGTTAGAAAAACCTTCTACATTGCCCACCTGATCATGAAGGGATTCACATCCAGATCAAGTGAGGTCATTGTTCCCCTGTACTCTTCACTTATCAGACCAATGATCGAGTACAATGCCCCATTCGGGATGTATCTCATCTGACACCTGCAGCAATTGGAGAGACCCCAAAAGTTCCTCACCAAAAGGATAAAGGGACTCCAAAATCTGTCATATGCTGCCAGACTGAAGAAACTCCAGCTCTATTCAGTCGCATACCGTCTGCTCAGAGGTGACCTGTGCCTGACATACAAGGCCATGTCCAACCCGGAATTAATGGACATGCTCCACCTCAAAAAAATCCAAATCTACCAGATCCACTAGAGCAAGCGACTTAAACCTTAGCACGGATATAAATAGGACATGCTGGAGGGATACCACTTAAATAGGCAAGGACAGGAAATCAAAGAATGTGGCTACCCCCACACCTGTAATTACTAGCAACTATGTTGTGGAATAAAATCCCGGTCCATGTGAGGCAGAGCACCTCGCTGGCTCTGTTCAAGAGAAATCTTAACCGGTGGATGGGAGATCGTAGGTTTACCCCGGGAATCATCTCTGTGTTACTGCTGAACAGAGGCACAACAAACTAATGGGCACAGTATTTTTTAACATAAGGGGTGGCGTAAGCCACAAAAACTTTGGGCTAGGCTTATAAATGCTTTAGGGCAGATAGCCTAGTATAAACCTATGAACCTATGAACCTATTGTAATATCAGATAACTGCTTCAGCCTGAAAATGAGTGAAAATCAATCAACAAAGGATAGACAAGTGTCGAATACATCCTTGTAAATTTTGCCATATGAAATAAATGAGTCAGCTGGAAAGGATTGCTGTAACCCAGTAATAAATGTTAATAAAGCCTAGAATTAAGTACCATTCTGAAATGTAAATATAAAATAAGTGAGAGAGTGTGAGAAAGACAGTGAAGCTACCAAGAAAGCTGTAATAAGTCTGGAATAAAGGTATACTGCAGTCACTACATAATGAAATGAATGAGACAGCCACAACCAAAGAGTGTAGTGTCTTAAATAAAGTACAGAACCTGGACTGTGTCCGTCTCACAATTTGGATATGTTGATGTACCCTTGCATTATGGAGATAGTTTGGTTGTATGAAATGCTGAACATTCACAGTTGTCTAGACCCATATAAATCAAATGTAGCAGGATGCTGTACCTGAACACAGCCAGATATGAACATATATGAATAAAAATGGAATGTATATTAATGTAGCAGTAACATCCCCATCACTAACATTCCTAAGGTTACATACAGGAAACTGTACTAATACATGTAAGGGATATATATCTGCATCTACTAGGAATGTACAGTATATGTATAGGTAGTGTAAGTTGTTACTGTAATATTTCTCCACCCTACCCTATTTTCACAAATTATGCCATTCCACACCAAACTGGATATGTGTATTCACAATTAATTCCCATGGACATTTGTCCTGTTGGTTCATACATATCTGCATGTACGTTGATGCATGTGCCCTGTTCACATATCCAAACCTGATGGCCTGTTCCCACCAATCAACCCTGCATGCTGTTGAAATGTGCACTGTTGTTCTAAATATGCATGTGTTATGCTTGCTGCTCAATGTTCGGAATTCATGGGTGTTTGGTTAATGGGAATACTGGTGCATGCTGTTTTAACTAATTTTGAATGGTGTTGTTTGTTACTAACCCAAAATGCCATAAAATACTGCTAAACATAGGACAACAGAGAAGGCGGGTTCCAGCGGACCCACCTCTCCCACCTCAGCTGACGAGTGCACCTTGCACCAGTGCCCAGGCCGGGACCTCCTCCTCCCGTGGCCCTGTGCCACCTTTGGGTGGAAGTGCTGCAGGGGATGGGGCTTGTCCCCCCTCTGCAAGTGTGGCCAGAGGAGAGCCTCCACTCACCCTCCATAGGGTTCGGTCTGTGGTGCATAGTGAGATCAGGCGTTCTGTGACTGATCCCCTATGCCAGCTCGAGGCAAGAGTGGTGCAACTCACGGGTGTGCCTGCCCGTCCTATCCAGCCCCCAGCACAGTTCCGGCCTGGGCTGTGAAGGCGCAGTGGTAACTGCCCATGGGTGGGGATCTCAGTTCCACTGTTGCCATCTGTGGGCTCATGGGTTCGCGATATCCACACATCCGTCCCCGTCAATTGTGTTTACCCTCCACATGTGTCATACACCGCCCTTGTCTTGTTTGTCTTGTCTGTTAACCTCCCCAACCTACCTCCCCAAATATACCTACTTCCTGTACCTCACATTCCACTCTCACCTGAAAAAAAAATAAAAGAGGGCACTCTGTTCCCACAAAAAAATTACGCCCCATACATAGCTGCCCAATTCACACACATGTCCGCTGGACATGTAAACTGATAATTCTAATTGGCAGTACAACATATTTTGTTGTCCTCACCCATCTCTCAGGGGTGGAAGGTTTCAAATTTCACACCAAATTTCAAACATATGCACAGCTGTTGCTGATAAAGAAATGGGCAGCTATGGACCTTCCCTACACCCATCCTGCACATCCCGAGCTGGTTTCCCTACTGTCTTTCCCTCTTTGTACCCCCTTTTTCACCACTTTCCTATTTCCCCATTTTCTTTTCTTTAAAAGAAATTAGCGCGGGTGTTAGCGGGGGTAAGCACTTTTAAGCAGTAGTCAGCGGGTGTGCGCTTGTGTGCGCTTAGCTAAGCGTAAATAAGCGTAGCTAAGTGTCACGCAAACCCGCTTACAACTGCTTAAAATTGCCTTAGTCACTCTGTATGACAAGACCTGTAGTCTGCTCATCAGCAAAATAAAATATCCCACTCAGTTTCGAACCCTGGACCTTGGAAACACTAGTCTGCATGAATTACCACTGAGCCACAGCAGATATGCAAGAACTTGGTGCTGAAAGAAATATATCATGAAATACAAGGAGTAAATGTACAGGGAAAATAGGAAGGCCATTACACAAAGCTTGTTCTGTGTATCTTTACTGGCAATTCTTGTGGAATTGCATTACATTAGTGTGAGAAGAGAAACAGCCATGCTAGTAGGTAATAATGTTACATTAGCAATTTACAAACCCCACACAGTATCAGAGCAGGATAAACACCACCATATTTGAATAGGTAAGAGGCCAGACCTCCCAACTGTGACTGATTTACAGGGATGTCCCTGATTTGCAAACACCTGTTACCTGTGCCCAACTGACTCCCTGTGAAATGTACTAACAGTAGGCAAAAAGGTGGGGAATCCCACGTAATGGTAACTGTCAATAAGTTAAAGTAGACACTACTTGCATGTCAGAAATGGTGTAGTAATACATATGCTCCAAATACCCCACAGTCACAACTGCAGAATATCTGAAATATATCACGGGTGTATCCCACTGATATGTACCTTTCCCTGAGGCTGTTCAAATATATACCTGAGAGTATCTGAGGCTTGTAAGTGTCAGAAACACACAGGCATATCAGCCTGTCTGCTGTTACATACTCTGCGAATAGCTGTAGAATTACTTCCACAAGCATGCCCTTATGTAGTAGTACAACACAGAAATATCAAAGGATGTAGCCATCTAACATGCTAATGACAGTATAGCAGTTCACAAGCACTGCATGTGACTGATATTCATAATTGTTAGTACAATATACTTAGTTGTCCTCACCCCTCTCTCAGGGGTGGAAGGTTTCAAATGTCAGAGCAAATGTCAAACATATGTACAGCTATTGCAGTTAAAGAAATGTGCAGCTATGGACCTTCTCTACACCCAGCCTGCACATCCCTAGCTGGTGTCACCACTGACTTCCTGCTTCCTGCTTACAACTGTTTAAAAGTGCCTTATTCACTCTGTATGACAAGGCCCTAGTACTGCTCAGCAGCAAAATAAAATACCCCTGTAAGTGTCAAGCCCCAGACCCGGGGCTCACCAGACTGCATGAAGTGCCACCAAGCCACAGCAAACATATAAGAACTTAGTGCTGAAAGAAATATATCATGCATTACAAGGAGTGAATGTAAATGAAAAATAGGAAAGCCATAGAAACACATTACAGTAAAGGCAAATATCAGGCATGCTAGGAGTGAATGTAAAGGGAAAATACAAAAGCCATAGCAACACATTGCAAGAACTACTGTTGTATGCCAGTTAATCCTCAAATCCCACAGGTAAGTACATACTCCCATGTAAACAGTGTTAGCATTAGCTGGTGTGAGTTAACATACACACTAAGAAGAGTGAACTGGAAGAAGCAACAGTCAGGTTTCAGTACAACATGCATTTCAGTGGCTACAACACAGCGTTAGATATGAGAGATATACCAACCTTCTGACTCACACAACAGTGTCCACAGCAAACCAGCATGGTCCCCACCTTGCAAAACTCAAAGGCCTATGCCTACCTAATCTATCATTTTATAGCAGTGTCCTGAAATCACAGTGAGAACTGCAATTACCACACAGCAGGCTGCATGCAATTACTAAATGCTGGCCACCAATTGGTGCAGAGGCCATCACATGCACATGTGCAGATACCTACAAAAGCAGCCTGTACTGCCAGTCCACACATGCAATAATATCATTGCAGCAACTGGAGGGAGGGAGAGAGAGAGAGAGAGAGAGAGAGACAGAGACAGAGACAGAGACCAAAATAAAAAATAAAAAGCAAACAAGCCAGCATGCCAGAAAGCCAGCAAGCAAGCCAGCAGAAAAAAGCTGTCAGAGACAAAGGTAATGTAAACTACATAATCTAATAATCTACATACTGTGAACCCTCCATATGTGTTAGCAGTCTGTATCTATATGTATATGCAGATGTGCATAGGGCAAGGGACATACTGCAACTGTTAGTGAAGGCTGGACATACATATGTAGTTGAAGGTTGCTATGTGCACATATCAATGTAGGTTGTATTGTGTGGCATTGAAAACAGCATGCAGTGCAGGTATATGTCATGTGGTGGTGAACTTCTGTGGGACTGAGCCAGTGAGGCCTGCTACAGCTATACAGCCTGAGGACAGCATAATGCATTATGCACAACACTGTGCAATATCATTCCAGAATGGTATGTCTCACAACTGTTTCAGAAGTGATATTCCCACCATGAAAGGTGGGCAGTCTATGTGCCTACATGTGCATGTATATGTACAGCAGTGGATGTTTAGAAGTGTCTGTAGATATATAGATATATATAAAGAGAGAGTGAGAGAGGGGGACATGGGGCAGATGTACTGCAACAGGTGCCTGCTGACCAAGGCATTGACTGAACACCATTGTTGATACTGCAGTACCATACCCCATTCCAAAACATGTTACCCACTAACTACCACATACATAGGTGGTTGCCCGCCTACCACTGGAGGTGTCAGAAGGGAACATGGGACACAGGTGTACAATAGCCTCCCCTTTGATATCTACAGTGGCACAATAGTCTTATAATCCCTGAACATGGTATGTGTCATCACAAAAGGTGTGTCAGCTAGGGAAATGTATGTCAGTGTACCCCTCTACACCTCACAATGTCCTATGCAGTATGTACCTCCCATGAGAACTACAGCAAGTGGAAATGCCACAGACATACCTAACAAACACTGATAATGTCCTCAAACACATTCCCTATGCAGGTTGACTCTCAAAACCACAGCTAGAGTGCCTTGCATACTTCCTACACAGAGGTTACCACTGCTGGACATACACAGTTATGTCACACCCATGCCAGTTGGCCAACCACCATGGCAACACCTCACAGTCCATCCAGCCTACATGACCTAGGGCCCTAATCCTTGTCACCGCACTAAAGAGCACATGCTGGAGGTGCAGGTTTCTATACACAAATATGCCATACCCTGGAGTAAACCACCCAGCATTAACAAACAAGGCTCCTTATTAGTAGATGTCATACATACCCCTGATGAATGTTATGGAGATAGGTAATATGCCCTGTGAGTCACCTCTGTGTAACCATTTCACAGGAGCAAGTAAAATCACATTACATATGTCCCAAAGGCAGGGTAGCATATGGCTAGGCTGCCCTAGGCCCAGGGCCAATAGCATAGTACCTACCTATGACACAATGCACACACACATGTACTCAGTGCAATATCAGCTATGTGATGTTGAATGAGTGTGACACTGATTGTGTGCAAGGTCTGTAAAGGTATGATAGCTTAGTGTGAGTTTGTGTCTGTCATGGTAGTTGGTGTCCTTGGTGTGAGGCCAGAGAAAGGTGCGTCAGTTATCGGGATGCAAACATAGTAGATTGGCATATGTTGTGCCGTACTTCCCTGTGTACGACTGTGGTGTCCCATCATAGGCAGAAGCAATACATGTATGCTCAGTAAGTGGTACTGCTGTTGAATCCAGCTCACATATGAACTGTTGTACTACCTGATGTTGTAGGCCTAAACACTACAGTGTGGTGTATGTTCACATTCCCTGGTAACACTGTCTGGTGTGTTTCCTGTAGTCTGCACAGATTACATATCTCATGCATAGGTGTCTGTAAGTAGGGGCACACAGTACTATAAGGTACACAGTTAATGCTCATCTGTGTTGTCATACATTTGTGTATTGTATGTATGTGTAATGTGTGTGTAATGATGCCTGTACCATGGCTGCAATCACATGTGTGTTACAGGGTATGTGTGTGTACCTGGCAGCATGTATACTCTGTGACAGCAGTATGCTGGCTATAGTAACAACTGTGCACATATGTCAGGTAGGGGTATGGCATCAAAGACTAGGGTGGATTACCGTTGAAACTGTAAATGTGCATTGCATTCATTGCACAGGATGACAATATTCTTCATCCATTAGCTTGATACATACACCCAGTATGAGGTTGTGCATTGTATACCACACAGTGTGCTGAGTGCTTGTGTATACTAGTTTGTTGTATGGAGTGTGGCAGGCACTGTCAGACAGTTGTGGGCTGAGCACTATGTGGTATCGAACATGTGTATCCCCTGGCAGACAGACAAATGCTATATATGGCAGTTAAGTGATATCAGTACATTAGAATATTAAGTGTGCCACATGACTTCCTCACATATTTTTCTTTTCCTTCCAGGGTGATGGTGCATCAGCGAAACCCACCTTATACAGCAGCAGAGGATCAGGAGATCCAACAGAGCTTGGTGCAGAATTACTGTGTGCTGTTTTCCAGGACCAGCCAGAACCAGCATGAGAGGGCTGCACTGTGGCAAGATCTTGTCTGTCGGGTAAATGACATAGGCATGCATAACCGGACATATGAGCAGGTACGTCATCACTGCAGTGATTTAATTAGACATGTCCGGCAGCGTGCGTCTGATATCCACAGACAACAGCTTGCCCACAGGCGGTGGGGTACCTATCCACCCCCTCTCACCAGTGTGGAGGAGCACCTCCTAAGTGTTGTGGCTCCAGACCAACAGCAACCTCCACAAACATGTGTCATCATGGAGGCCGGAGCCACCCAGCATGTTGAACTGAAGCGTGCAGTTAACATGCCATATCTGTAGTTGACTGTTCTCTGTACTGGTAGTTTATGCGTGTGTGAGATGTGTACTGTTTGTGTAGCTGTTAACCTGCCTATTCTTCTGCAAGATTGATATTCTGAGCATAATCTGTACACCTGTGAAAGCCACCTGTTGTACTACAGTACTTTATCATACTCACAGTATCAATGGCACAGTTGTGGCCACTGGCAATCACTCTCATATTTTTGCAGGTCCCTCTGGAGTGACAGCAAGGCAGCCAATCCATGCTGGTGAGTGTGTCATAACAATACTATTGCTAATGACATGTGCATGTCATATGGAGGTGTAGTCTGTGCATTGCATAGGCATACCTGATACACATGTACACAACACACACATGTTTGGCATACATACTACACCTTAGCCTGCTACACATGTCCAATTATGACACCTGCTGTATGGCCACCCTTCAGTATCCCACTTATCATCTACGCAGCACACATAATATACCTGAGTGGTAGAGGCCTATCATGTCTTTGTGCAACAGTCTTGAACAAATAATACATTCATGTTAGGCAATGCTCACTATTGGCCACCTTACAAACCAATGTAACAAGTGGCTGTGTAATTGTGGATGTAGTCATGTTACTGCACGTCAGGTACAGCATGCTAGCTGCCTGTCTGGCACGCATTATTATTGTTGACTGACCACAAGAAGCATGTTGATCATGGCTCACGTTACTACACCACATCCAGTTCCGCCGACCACAAAAGTACACATAGCAGTCATTGCGTAGCACCGTCATGTGTTTTGTGTGTGTGTGTGTGTGTGTGTGTGTGTGTGTGTGTGTGTGTGTGTGTGTGTGTGTGTGTGTGTGTGTGCAAATCTATGCACCCACAGCTTGTAACACTTGCACAACATTGTTATGTCCTTGTACACATTGTGTCCCAGGGTGGAGACAATCACTGAACAAGTACACACAAGCATCAAGTACACATATACTGTTATTAACAAGGGCTGTCTACACTTGCACTGCATGTTCCTGTGCAGCACATAATCTGCATGCTGAAATGTGTGCAGTGATGTTTTTCCTTGTGATACTGTCACCCACCCTAAAACAGTATTGTGTATGTGTTGGATTGCAGGTGTGTGTGTGTTTGCATCTGCTGTACTGAGGAGTGTGCCTGTGTGCCTGTGTGCTTGTATGCCTGTGTGCCTGTGTGCATGTGTGCATGTGCGCCTGTGCGCTTGTGCACCTGTGTGCCTGTGTGCATGTGCGCCTGTGTGCATGTGCACCTGTGTGCATGTGTGCCTGTGCGCCTGTGTGCATGTGCGCCTGTGTGCCTGTGTGCCTGTGCACCTGTGCACCTGTGTGCATGTGTGCATGTGCGCTAATATCATGTACACATTTGTAAACTGTGTTTCCTATCTTCCTCTCACAGGTTCTGATGTTGCTCTGGTGGAGTGCAGCAGGGCACCTGAAGCCACTGCTGGGGATAGTGATTATGATGATACATGTGTAA
The DNA here is from genome assembly GCF_019279795.1 of Protopterus annectens. NCBI lineage: Eukaryota > Metazoa > Chordata > Ceratodontiformes > Protopteridae > Protopterus > Protopterus annectens. The sequence goes on from NC_056729.1 coordinate 1,602,585,734, forward strand.
TGGCACAGGGAGGTGTGACAGGGTCTGTCGTTGGTCAGCCAATTGGCACTACACAGCAGTCAACCCCATCAACGCACACAGTCATCCTGCCGATACATCCATTATCACCAATGTCTTTAGCTGAGGGACAGCATACAGTGGGCATTGACCAGGGTAGAGTGGTATCATTGGCACATGCATCCCCTCACAGCAGCCATGGCCAGATTCCTGACATGGTACCACACAGGCAGATGTCCAGGGGTTCTCGTGGGAGCATCCATGGTTGTACTACCCCTGTCAGATGTGCCCACAAAGGTCTTTCAACCTCAGCTATGTTCCAGGCTGTAATGCAGGCACAGGCACGTATGGAATGGTACACCAGACAGGGTCTGAGGGAGCTTAGAGCACATCGCACCGCTATGAATGACACTATGCGTGGCGTTGTGTCTGCCATCCGTAACATCAGCGAGGTCATTGATAGACGTTGGGGGGACACATTAGATCTCTTCTACAACTACATGTCCAGGAGCCAGGACAGTGCAGGACGGTTGAGGCATCAACATGGACATATGCCAGCAACATTTTCAGCTGGCAGTCATCGCGGATGACAACAAACCTGCAGCTGCTCCCATAGTGCCAGTACTGGCCCCAGCAATGCTGGGTCTGTGCTGTCATTAGACCGTTCGAGAAGACCATGTGCACGTGGCTCTGGACAGTCCCAGCAGGGACATGTGTCCAGTCAACAACCCACTGCTTCTGATGACAGTACCCAGTCTGGCTTAGTACCTGATACTGTCCGTAGCACCCCTGCCAGGCACAGGTACCGTGTCCATGGCCAGAGACAGTGATCTATCTGTATGATCTGGCAGGTACAGTCTGTGGCTGTCCACCAACACCCATATATGGCAGCCACGTGGTGGAACTGTGTGCATGCATACACACACACATAAAACCTAGGGCTAACACATACTCACACACATTGCAGCAACATTGCCCCATGTTGTACTGTTGCCCATCACTAACATACACACACACATACATGTCAATTGGATGTGGCAATGGCAGACTCTGGCAAACCAAGAATAAACCCTGTGCATATGATGAAACTGTGCCACCTCCTGCTATCTGTAACATTGATGCAGGAACAGGGTAGCATGGTGCTGATGCACAGGGTGACTACATAGCACTGTAGTACTATTATCATGTTGTTAACAATATAGTGTAGTGATATTGTTGTGGATATATTCGAGCATGCATGATGCATTACTTATGTTTGTCATTGCAGTTTTGTATACACCAGTGGTAATTCCCAAAGTGTACTGTCTGCACATGTGCCACATGGCTGTTGTGTGTACCTGTGCCTGTATGTGTTGGGGTGTGGACAGTGTATGTGTGATGTTTGCAGCACTGAGGTGCAGGTGTACATTTGTGAACATGGTTAGCATGGAACATGACATGGTTTGACAGTATGCTGTGGGTGATACAGTTTCCAAATGTCAATGGTCTGCATTCTGTTAGTATACACAGCTTACATAGCCTGACATTCAGTGGTCATTACATGGTGTCTCCTCAACTGATACACAGATGTAGGAAACTGGTGTCAGTGATATCCCTGCAGTACTACACTATACCAGTAGCCATTCTTACTGAGCCCCACACATCCCTGGGAACAATACTCTTTGGCATATAGCAGTCTCATGTACATGCCAGCACACTACGGATATGTCCATCTATGACTGCAAATACATACAGTGGCCTACAATGCATTCTACACATGACACACCTAACCACCACAAGGGTATCATACGGACAGATACCTGTCTTCCAAGCCATGCTGTATTGCTGTAACGCAACTGTGGCATTGGCATCGGCATGTAGTTAACATAGTATTCCAACAGTACCATGTAGGAGGTAGCACCCATCATGTAGAACGGGTAATGTTGTGTACATGTGGACAAGTGTTATCATGTCTTTCCTGTGATATTCACATTTCCAAAGGTATTCTGCAGTCCCTCGGTGTATCACCTAAGCAAGAAGGTGTCTGTATGCATATCGGTGACAGTTGCCATACACCTACACTGGGTGTCCATCACTCACAGACTTTGCTGTGTTTTAACATGTCTGACATATACTCCAGACATGAACCCTCACCCACATTAATCTATCAAAGCTTTCATGGATGTGTCACATAGTTGGCCTAGGACACAGATCACTGCAATAGCCTGCATTGTCACCAACATACATGTATGGCCTAAGGTCTGGTAAGCTGCAGCACATGCTGGCAAAGGTAACAACTGTATTCATATGGGGCAGACTTCACACATAGAAACTATTAAAGGTCACAGGTACATATCTGTATGTGGCACACACATACCTGATGTGTGCATTGAAATTACTGTTATAATAATATGTCATACAATAATAAAAGCAAAACACACAACACATTGACAAACTGTGTGCCAAACACACACATGGCATTTGTAGGATTCAAACCCCTACCTAACTATGTTATGATACTTGACAGAGATGCATTAGCACAGCATGCTAGTAACATTACTGGATGATTTCATAGGTTCATAGGTAGGTACTAGGCTATCGGCCCTAGGGCCCATACAAGCCTAGCCAAAAAATGTACCCTGGCTTTTGCCACCCAAGAAAATTATTTTCCTGTGCTCCTGTCGAGCAGAGCCACAGAAGTGATCCCTGGGTTGAATTTCCCATTTCCCATCCAATTATCAAGATTTTTTTTGAAGAGTGCTAGTGAGGAGTTCTGTTTGACATAAATAGGTAGTTTGTTCCAAAGTATGGGAAGTCTCTGGAACAGGAATCTATCCCTCCAGCATGTTCTGTTTATTGTGGTGACAAGGTAAGGTCCCTAGAGTGTGTAGCTCGGAGGGATTGGGATTTCCTTAAGTGGAGCATGTCCAACAGCTTTGGGTTTGACATAGCTTTGTATGTTAGGCAGAGATCGCCTCTGAGTAGGCAATATACGATGGAGTAAAGCTGTAGTTTTTTGAGATGGTCTGCATAGGGCATCTGTTTGAGGCCAGTAATCCTCTTTGTGAGGTATTTCTGTGGTCTTTCCAGTTGTTGTAAACCCCAAAGGGGCGTTGTACTCTATAATGGGTCTAATGAGTGATGAGCAGAGGGGGACAATGACCTCTTTTTTTCTGGATGAGAATACTTTTGTGATGAGATGAGCCACGTAGAAGGATTTCCTGACCACTGTGGCAATGTGATTATCAAAGGAGAGACTACTGTCCACCTGTGTCCCATGGTCTCTTATCACATTTTCGGCATTAAGTAGACTACCAGCTATGTTGTAGTTCATGGGTACAGAGTTTTTACCAAAGGGGATGACAATACTCTTTTTGGTATTGAGCTTCAGGCCATGGCTTTGACACCAGGTATTTGCTCAGTGAGGCCCTTTTGTAGTTTGTCCACATCGTTAGGAGTTTCGATTATGGCTCCTAGTTTTCAGTCATCTGCAAACTTTGTTAGCCAAAGACCTTCTGTGTTGGCTTGCACTTCAGAGAAGTAGATACCAAACAGGAGAAGACCCAGGACTGAACCCTGTGGTACTCCACTTGTCACTGGTCTGATGTCAGATTTGGAATCCGCTACTTTCACAGTGTGGATTCTGTCCGTGAGCCAGTTGGCAACCCATCTTGTGACATAGGGATTTATACCTAGTTTAGTGAGCTTATCTGAAATTCCAGAGTGGGGGATGGTGTCAAAAGCCTTGGCGAGATCTAGATAAGCTGTGTGAACCATTTTACCCTCATCTATGGCTTTGGCGACTGCTTCAAAGAAGTCAGTCAGGTTTAGGAGACATGATCTGCCTTTTACAAATCCAAACTGAGTAGGGTCCAGAGTTTGGAGATTACCAATGTCTTTGTTTGAGTTCCATGATGATACATTCCATGGCCTTGCAGACCAGGCTCATCAGGCTAATGGGGTGGTAGTTCCCAGCATCCGTCATGGCTCCCCCTTTGTGAAGTGGGATAACTGTCGCGGTGCACCATTCAGTGGGTACAAAGCCTGAGGTGAGGCTATGATTGAACATGGTACTTAGGTAGGGTGCCAGTTCATTCTGTAGTTTGTGTAGAATGCAGCCTGGGATATTGTCAGCTCCCATGGATGCTGTGTTCTTGGCTTTGGAGAGTGTGTTTTTTACCTGTGCAGCCGTAATTATAGAAATTTTGCATTCTTCCTGTATAGAGATGGGCCCTCCAGGGGGTGAGAGGGGGGTAAAGTTAGCACTGAACCTATCTGCTAGGATGTTGGCCATATCAGTTGATTCTGTATATTTAGTGCCATTATGCTGTAACTCAGAGCAGATCTGAGTGTTCCCATTTAGATTCTTGGCATAGCTATAGAATGCTTTGTGGTTGTCTTTAGAGTCAGTGGCAATTTTGTTTTCGTAACTAGATTTGGAGGATTTTATGAGGGATCTCAGCTTCTTACTGAGGTTGACCAGGGAGTTTCTCCAGTCATGGGATTTTACTCTTTTTTGCAACCATTTCTTTCTTCTGTTGTAGAGTTTGCTTATGGCAGGGACCACCAGATTAGCTTCCTTTTTTCGGTGGATAACATCTTGGTTCTATTAGGGATAGCATGATCCATGCACTCGTGTAAGTGCTTATAAAGTGCATTTGTGTAGGATTCGTCAGTCATACCTCTATTGTCCGTCTGCATGGGTGTCATGAAGTTTGCCACTCTTAAGAAGTGTGAAGTTGTCTTTGGAGAGGTTTTTTATGATGGTTTCCCTAGTTGGGGCTGGGGGTGGGATGTGGATGTCTAGGCTGATTAGCTTGTGGTCAGATCTGACCAACAAGGAATTGACCTCTGGTGTGGAACACCAGTTTCTCATGTTGGTAATGGTCAGGTCTAGGATATTGCTGCCCCTGGTGGGGGTGTGAATACGTTGATCCAAGGCATTGGAATTTATGAATTCTAGAAAACGTTGAGCAAAAGAGTTGGTACATGAGTAGTTTTCCCAGTTAATGGTGGGGTAGTTGAAGTCGCCCATTATTACGGTGTTGGGTTGTACCCTAATACTTTCCAGTGTATCAAGAAATGAGACGTGTGAATCCTGGGGCATGGTGGGGGGTCTGTAGCAAGCTACAATTTTGATTGCGGTCTTTCCCAGAGTTAGTTGCACTTGGATAATCTCAGATGCATTATGCTGTGCAACTAGCCTGGAGGTGCAGATATCCTTAATGAATATGGACATGCCTCCGCCTTTAGTGCTTCTTTCTGGGTTAGGTGGCCAAAAGGTGTGGTATGAATTGAAGCCTGGTAATGCAGGGGTGCTTTCTGGAGCTTTAACCAGGTCTCTGTCACTGTACAGATGTCAATGTTCTCCATTTTAAGGAGTGCCTCGAGTTAGTGCATTTTGAGGTTTAGACTTCTAGCACTGAGTAGCATTGCCCTCAGATTTTGCTTACTTGTACCTGTTACGGTAGTGAATTTGTAATTTGAACCTTGCCTAAAAAAGGCACTATAGGGGTGGCAAGAGTCTTAGCCAGTATCCAGAATCCTAAGGGCGACAGGTGCAGGCCATCTCTGGCAAAGCATCATGGACTGTCGATCATGTCGTCCCAGGCAGACAAATACTGGATCCCCTTAGAATGACACCAGAAGCTTAGCCAATTGTTGAAGTCAATCATTTTGTCCTTGTACTGTGGTATCATTCTGGGTGATGGCTGGATGCTACTCAGGGTTAGGGTCATACCTGCCTGGGATACAAGATCGGAGAGCTCCTCCATGTCTCTTTTCATGTAGTCCAGGGAGGTACGTCTCAGGTCATTCACACCAACATGGACAATGGCAGTGTGATATTTGTACTTATTGTGGAGTGACCTGAGTGCATGCATTATGTGGTGGATCCTGGCACCTGACAGGCAGCTGACAGTAACTTTCTCCTTGTTTAGTCTAGTGAGTGGAACATCAGTGTGCCTGACTATAGAGTCACCTATGACTAGAGTGTTGGGTACGTTGTTATGCCTTATGGGCTGTGGTTGAGTGGCACACTGAGTTTGTGGGCTATGTGTCATTTGGATTGTGTTGGGGGGTGGAGTTTGCTTGCGTTTATGCTTTGGATGTCCCTGATGCCTGGGCAGCTATTTATTGAGAGCCTCCGTGAATGTAGGTGTGTGTTTTGTGCTTCTGTGTGTGTTTTGGTGGTGTAAGTTTTGAGGGTCTATGTGATGAATGTGGTGTGGTGCAAGTGTTTACCTTCTCCTCTTGACTGTCTAGTCCAGTCTTGGGTGAAGAGAGCTTTGCTTCCAGTTTGGCTATATAAGTGCATCTCTCACAGGTTGTAGTGTTGGGTGGTAGGAGGAGAGGGTTGTCTGTGTACATGAGGCAATTGCTGCATCGCCCCAAGATGCCCAGATTCATTAGGTAGACAGGAGAAATCAATGGAAGATGACCCTTAGACATGCCTGGATAAGTGCTTATTTATTAAATACTAAAAACTGCTTTCCACTAGGAAGGCAGGAAATGAGCTTAAAATATTTTTTTTCTTCTGCTTTCCAGATGCTCTCTTTGTACACAGTAGGAGTGCCTGATATCAGAATATGATCTCACTGCACTCAGTTGAGTGAGCAAATGAGATGGGCCCAGAAGGAGTATCCAAACACAAATTTACAAGAGGGGCAGGCAGTTTCAAGGCCACTAAGATTAACACCAAAACAGAAACAGGGAGGGTGGGTGGGACTAACTGAAGAGCAGAGTCAAAACTTCCAGTTCAGTTAATATTCCTGCAACACAGTTAAATCAATTTAAATACTCCCTTCTCCTGCTGTATTTATAGGGTGCTGACATCATCAGTCTTTCCAAACAGGAATGTACATCTTTTAGTGTGTTATCCCAGTCTTCAAAAATGCTATTCCTTTCACAGAGAATTGCATACATACACAGCATTTGCAGGATTCAAACCCCTACCTAACTATGTTATGATACTTGAGAGAGATGCATTAGCACAGCACGCTATTCACATTATTGGGTGATTTCGTTTCTCCTGCTGTATTTAAAGGGTGCTGCCATCATCGGTCTTTCCAAAAAGGAATGTACATCTTTTAGTGTGTTATCCCAGTCTTCAAAAAGGCCATTCCTTCCACAGAGAATTGCATACACGCACAGCGTTTGCAGAATCCGAACCCCTACCTAACTACGTTATGATACTTGAGAGAAATGCATTATCGCAGAGCGTTATTCACATTACTGGATGATTTCCCTTCTCCTGCTGTATTTATAGGGTGCTGACATCATCAGTCTTTCCAAAGAGGAATGTACATCTTTTAGTGTGTTATCCCAGTCTTCAAAAAGGCCATTCCTTTCACAGAGGATTGCATACATACACACACCCCTAAACACTTTGGCCACGTGGTTATCGAATGAGAGATTTTTATCAGCTTGGGTCCCCAGGTCCTTTATCACTTTTTCCATACTTAATGGGTTACCACCTATGTGGTAATTTGTGGGCACTTAGTTTTTGACAAAGGGGAGGACTATATACTGTTTTGCGTTTAGCTTGAGGACATGGCTCTGGCACAGTTGTCTGTTTCTATGAGGCCCTTTTGTAGGATGCTTGTGTCAGCTGGAGGGTTGATTATGGTGCCCAGTTTGCAGTCATCTGCAAACTTGTTCACCAACAGTCCTTCTGTGTTGGCCTGTACCTCTGAGAAATATATACCAAACAAGGGAGGTCCCAGGACTGAGCCTTGTGGGATGCCACTTGTAGCAAGTTTGGGGTCTGACATGGCTCTAGCATTTCTGACCATGTGGGTTCTGTCCTTGAGCCAGTTTGCAACCCATCTAGTGACATAGGGGTTTATACTAAAGCTGGTGATCTTATCTATAATGACAAAGTGGGGTACTGTATGGAAGGCATTTGCGAGGTCCAAGTAGGCTGTGTGGACCACCTTCCCCTCATCAGTGGCCTTGGTGACTGTTTCAAATGACTCAACCAGGTTTAAGAGGCAGGATCTGCCCTTAACAAAGCCAAACTGGGTAGGATCCAGTGTCTGTAGGTCCCCAATATGTTTATTTCTGAGGTCCATGATGATCCTTTCCATAGCTTTGCAGACCAAGCTAGTCAGGCTTCTGGGGCAATAGTTTGCAGTATCCATTGAGGCATCACCTTTGTGGAGATGGACCACTGTTGCTGTACACTGCTCTTTGGGTACATATCCTGTGGTAAGACTGAGATTGAACAGTGGTTTTATGTTTGTGTTCAATTCTTCTTGGTGTTCATGTTGGACACAGCCCAGGACATCATTTGGTCCCATTGATACTGTGTGTTTTGCTTTGGAGAGGCTGGCTGTTACCTGAGCATCTGCGATGTCAGGGGGCCAGCACTCTGCTGGGATAGATATTTGTCCTTTTGGTGGGGAGGGGGGGAGAAGTTTGCACTGAACCTGTCAGCTCAGATGTTGGCAATGTCTATGGGTTTGGTGTATTGTTTGTCATTTTGGACTACTTCTGAGCATATCTGGGGATTCCCACACAGGTTCCTACCATAAGTAAAGAATGCCTTGTGATTATCCTTGGTGTCCTGTACAATTTTTATCTCAAAGATGGCCTTAGATGATCTTATGTGTGGCCATAGTTTTTCAATGATACTGATCAGAGATGCCTTCCCTTTTTGGGATTTTGATCTATCATATAGTAGCTTCCTCCTTGTATTGTATGGTTTGTTTATAGCTGAGGTCCACCGTACAGGATGCCTGGCTTTGGAGGACTGGGTCTTGGTTTTATTTGGGATTGCATGATCCATGCATTCCTGAAGTTGTTCATAGAATCCGTTTATAAAGGGTTATGAGGTCTGGGCCATATTTTCCACAGGCACAGGGGCTGTGAAGGATTCCACCTCAGTTTTGAGGAGTGTGACATTTGCTTTAGTGAATAATTTTCACTATGTTTTTCTGGCCATGGGCTGGGATTGGGATGTGAATATCCAGTGAGATTACTCTCTGGTCTGATCTTACCAGTGAGGGATACACTTCTGGTCTTGGGCATAGTCCCCATGTTGGTGATGATCAGGTCCAGTATGTTTTCCCCTGTTGTGGGAGTGGTGGCAAGTTGTTCCATAGCATTTTGGTTTATAAATTCTCGGAACCTTTGGGCTAGGTTGTTGGGGCTAGGGTAATGCTCCCAGTCTATGTTTGGGTAGTTGAAGTCGCCCAGTATAATGGTGTTTGGGGAGACCTTCATATTTTCATGTGTTCTCCAGTCAGCCAAGTGTGGTTCCTGGGTTTAGGAGGGTGGTCTGTAGCAGGCTATGAACTGGAAGGCGGTTTTAGCCAGTGTTAGTTGCACATGGATAGTCACCGATGCTTCAGGCTGTGCCACCAACCTGGGGGTGTGGGTATCTGAAAAATATTGATACTCACCCTCCTTTTGTAGTTTGTTCCATGTTTTGCAGCTGTAAAGCATGGTATGAGGTGTAACCTGTTAATGCTAGGGTGCTCTTGGGAGCCTTGAACCAAGTTTCTGTTACTGCACAGATATCAACATTCTCCATGCTGAGGAGAGTTTGGAGTGCATGCATCTTGCAGTTTAGACTTCTGACATTGAGTAGCATTACTTATAGTTTCCTATCCCTTGTGATACCTATAGAGGTGGATTTGTGTTTTGAGCCTTACCTAAAAAAGGCACTATGGGGGTGCAAGAGCCTTTGGGAATATCCAAAAGGCCACAGGTGATAGGTGAAATCCATCCCTAGTGAAGCATCATGTCTTGTCGAGCATGTCATCCCAGGCTGACAGGCATTGCATCCCCTTTCACTGACACCAATACTTAAGCCAATTGTTGTAATTGATCATCTTGTCTTCATATTGTGGTCTCATGTTTGGTGAGGGTAGGATGATACTCAAGGTCATCAAATTTGCATATACTACATGGTGGTAAATGCTGTTTAGCACTACCTTACATTGCTTATCACATGACAATCATGCCTCAGGTGGTGCTGCAGGGCTGCCTATGTCAGATGTGCATACTGCACTCCCTATACATGTTTGGAAACAGGTAGTGTCATGTTAAGCATCCCTTTTACTATATGTGGGAGTCAGAGAGAGGTATAATTTCCAGGGTTCCTACTGAGCCAGTGTATGTGCTATGCGTTGCCTCTTTGCCAAGGCCAAGGCCAAGGCATACTGGGCACTCCTCCTTCTGCCTACTGGGGCAGGCTCAGGTTGTTTCTCCTCCGAGTCACAATCTGCCTGTTATGGCCTTGGCACTGGTGGAGGTCTGTTTGGCCCAGGCCTATGCTGGTCCTGCTACAGCTGTTTTCACAGAATCATATTATGTATCATAGCACATACCATGACAATTTGGGTACATGTAGTTGGTGAGTATTGCAAGGCTCCACCAGACACTGCAACCGTGACTTGAGCAACCCAAACACACGCTCGATTACATTTTGTGTTTGTGCGTATGCCTCATTATGGCGTTCCTTTTCAGGTGTGTGTGCATTTCTGATGGGTGTCATCAGCCACGGCTCCAGTGCACAGCCAGCATCCCCCACTAAGTGACCATGTGGGATGTCCCCAATGGCAAATGTCTGGTACAGCTGCTTCAGATGCCAGATATGGGAATCATGGTAGCTTCCAGGGCAGCCAGCACACACATTCATTATTATGCCCTGGGCATCACACATGACCTGGCAGTTGATGGAGGGGAAGCCCTTGCGTTTAATGTAGGCCCTACCCTGCTCACTGGCTGGTGCTTTGATGCATATATGCGTGCAGTCTATTGCACCCACCACCTCAGGGTATTCTGCTATTTTCTGGAAGAGACGCATATTGCTGGCCAATACCTCACGGGAATTGGGGAAATATACATGATCACCGACATGTGCTGACATGGCATCCAGGAACTGGTGTAGTACCCTAGATGTTGATGCCTGTGATATCCCAATCATATCACCAGTTGGTCTCTGAAAGGTACCTGTTGCTAGTATTCTTAGGCCAACACATACCTTGGTTTCCACTGGGATGGGTTTTCCTCTGTTGGTTCTGTGTGTGAGGCGTGGCCTGCACAGCTCAACAATTTGCTGCAGGAGGTCTCTGTCCACTCTATAGCACTCCACTATCTCCAGCTCATGTAACCCCTGGTAGGTGACCCTGGGCCTGTACACTCTTCTCTGTCTCCTCACTGTGGGTTGCCCGGCAGCATTTGCATTGTCACCACCCTCAGCATGTTGCATATGTCACCATATAACAGCAGTGGCAGCCCCTAGCATTTTTTGTATGAGTGTAGCTTTTTCAGTTTTCACTTCTAGTAGCTTACTCCAGTGTTGCAGTGTCTCTTGAGAGAAACAAACTGCACTGTTGTTTGCAGAGTTTTAAGTGATGGGCTGGGCTAGTGTTCTGCCTGCGAAATTGCCTGATTCTGATTGTTTGCACCTGCTAGCTCTACTAGTTTTTCCTGGTAGCTTCCTACTATTTGTTGTGCTTCCTTTTTCCTTTCTGTTTCCTTGGGGGGAGCGACATGCATACAAGCGGAAACACACTAACAGCAGCTCACACACACGCTGACATGCTTAGACGGACTAAAACGTGCTTATTCGGGTTAAAACGCGTGCACACCAGCGCAAACACACTTACAGTTCTTCCAACAGCCTTATGCATGCTTACTCCAGCTTATCACGCTTCCACGCGCACACTTTGTCTTACTCAGATTTACAGGTGCGCACACGCGTGCATACCCGCTCAGCAAGAAACTTTGGTGTTATCCACAGTATACACCTTCCATTTCTTGGCTTTCCCTGGCCTACCTGTTGACACGCCTCTTTCCATGATTTCCAACTGACAGCTAACACATGCCACTGTGCTCCAATGAGCTTCACTGCATTCATACATACCCCCTTGCGATGTCACTTATCTCCTACTCTGTTCCTCCCCATATCCTACTCCTACACTCCTACACTCCACTGACTGTGCTCATTTACTATGTAGAAGTGCGATTCACTATCCTAACACTCATTTACATAGGATTGCCTACTAATATTTTATTTATTTATTTATTTTACATTTGTTGACCGGGATGGTCCAACTGGATACATGTCCATTTTCAGCGGAGGCCCGGGGAGAAAAGCTCCACAGAGGAAAAAGTTACACATTCATTTACATACAGATAAATACACTTCCTAATGCAAATAAACAAATTACAGATACACAAAAAATACTTCACAATTGTTTTAGATAGACTTGGCTACCATGTGAATAGATAACAGTTCAAAATACAGTGTAGTTGATATTCTAGGTTACTATTACCCATCCCTTTTAGAGTCAAGTCAGGCAATGGGGAGCTTGACTTCATAAGTACCAGTGGAGGTGGAATTTAGTGGGTGTGAGTCTAATGCTTGGTTACATGTCTTAGACTGGGCTTCTCCCCTTAGCAACCCTTACTCGGTGGCCATGTTGTCTTTAGCCTGCTATTCCCTTGCATTGTCATTTAACAATTTTCATAAATTCCACGTTTGTGGCTTTTATTGTCTTATTTTATGATTTTTATAGCGCACCCCCATTTGTGTGGCGCTGCCCTATGCTTAAACATCGGAAATCGCCGGAAAAAAATTCTTTTTATTTTAATTTTGCATCTGGGAAACTTTCCAATGGCCATATATTTGGCCATTGGCATGCTTCCTCAACCATATGCAACCTTTATTTGGAGATGACAAGGCTCCATTGTGCTATTTGCAGAATGGTACTCAGTTGTCAACTGAGTACATTTCTGCAGCTAACACGTCTCCTACTCGGACAGGTTTGTGCTTCCTGGATCGCAAATTTACCTCATTTGCATGCCTTTTGGCTGCAAGTGAGGTAATTTGCATATCCCAGCCCTGTCTGTGTAGGAGACATTTTAGGAGCTCTCTTACACACCCCTACAGGCTGTTCCTGGATCGCTCGTCGGACATGATGGCTGCTTGGAGTCTTACTCTACTCGTAGACTCCGTGCAAGCCACCGTGAATCCGGCCCTATATATTACAGTTATAATTATACATACATTAATTCAAGCACTGCAGTATGATTACTCTAAGTGTATGTAAAGTAAACATTGTTTCATACAGAACCAATTAATTTACATTTAAAACCATGCATATAGCCCCATTTGTTTTTCACATATCTTCATGCCTTCCAAGAGTGAGCACAGTCAATAATCAACAGCGAGCATCAAGACCAAGGGACATTCCTGAATGAAGATAGGCAAAGACAACAATTACTCTCAGCTATATATGTTACAGTTTTTAATTAGAGTGTTAAGTTGTTACTAACAGCACTAGATCAGAATAAGAAGCTATACCTAAAAATATACTGCAGAGAATAGTTTGAACTCTTGTACAGGATGTAGTCATTATTTAGCTTACTAGATAAATAAATATATATTTTATCTAAAAAGAAGTCCCACACATTTTACAAAAAAGAAGTCCCCTATTGTCCAAACTAAATCTGCACAACAGAAATTCTCATATTTAAAACGAGACTAGCAGCTCCTCCATTACTGACAAGGACAGTGAAGTAGTTTGCTCATATACTATTCCAGGCAGTTAAATATTTAAATAGTAAAACTTCACTTATATAAACTCTCCTCAGAAAAGCCTGTTATGATGCATTTAAACCTGAACTTTTAGCAAGGGAAGTCAACTAATTGTTTTTGTGGAGAACATAACCCTATAATGTTTTAACTGGAAGGCCCTGTTCCATTCACCTACCCAACTCTCAAATCCCAAATCAGACCCACCCCTACATCATCTAAACTTGAAGCCAAGTAGATACATGTGTTCATCCATACCAACCAATAATACAATAAATCTTATCACCTCTCATATGAGGTAACTCAATACACTCTATAAGCTCAAGCATACCCAAATACCAACCATTGTGCTCTTACTTTGAAACGTTCTCCCGCTCAGACTTGATAGTAAGGGACATCAATCTTAACTCTGATCCCAATATCATTAAAACAGTCTACTCTTCCCTGCTATCCAACTAACCAACTCAGTATCAGAGAAGTAGCTACCTGCTTCTCACTGACTACACACTTGCATGCTGTAAAATAACCACAACATAGGTACCTACCAAACAGCTTTCTATCTTTTAGCCTTACTACTTATACTGTATAAGCTACAGAAATCTAAAAAATTTGCAATTACTACTCTAGCTCTATCATTAAATCTAATTAGCCCTCATTTATTTCTCTGATATCACCACTTTTTTCAAAATGTCTTGCATTCAAATAATTTTGCTGCTATTCCTGATAATGTTAGCACAAATTGCAGGCTGTGAAAACTGCCTTAACAAACATCATTATACCCACAATGCACATTCAATCACATTCAGCACCACCTTATACTTTTCCTATATATGTGAACTATACTCAACCAGTTTTGCAGATTATTTCAGATATAGATACATAGCATATGAAGCCACAACAGAAAATTGGACATACAAATCAAACATTAGTTCTACCCTCTCCAGTTCTCAGTAACCAAAAATAAACTCACTGGTAATATTCACCCTAATCCTGGCCCTACCATAAATCTTTAATCCCTCCTTCTACTCTGTATTCTCTCCTTCTTCCTACCTACCCCCTTCCGTTGTGGGATATAGCTTACTTATTTTCAACATGAATATCAGGAGTATATTAATGCTATATGCTAATAAATAGGATCATAGTTGTTATATTTCACAAGCACAAGGTGTAGGGTTTGATCCTTACTTTTGATGGGAAGTGACTAGGCTTAAAATTGCATGCAAGGTTAGCTTGCCTAGTACTTTGATCAGGTGGGAGGTTGGCATAATGGCTAAAGTGTTCACCTTGCAGACGTAAGGTGCAGGGTTTGATTCTCATAAGGGGTAATTGGCTAGGCTTAAAATGACCACCAGGGCGGTTTGCTTAGTACTAACCTAAATAAACTACATGTGCGTGCTTTGCATTGCACTTCCCGTCTGTACTATTACTAATCACTACAGAAAGTTTATTAAAACCAGAAATAAAAGATAATAAAATACTATCCTCCAGACTTTAATATGCTCAGACAAATAAAAATAATTTAGCTGTAAGTCTTCGTCCCCACTACATCCCCACCTTTAGAACTGCTTAAATAATCATCCCTTATAATAAAATTAACAGCAAAAATACCATTTGCATTGCAGGGCGATATATTTTTCCAGGTAATAACATATCCAAAAGTGAGGATATTCTCCATTGGATATCTCAAAATATGCAATAAGAAACCACCATTATGGGTAACCTAAATATTAACTTGCAAACCTGTAACTCAGTTTCACTTTTATATTCATTACATATATTTCGATTCTTCCATCCAAATCAATAGCACCACAAGAGTAGATAAAAAATACAATAAACTATTCTGGATGCCTACTGTTGGAATTAGTGGCTATTTTCCAACATATGTACTTATATAGGATATACAACCAAGTATGCAAATTCACTTACTTTAACAAAAACATCTTCATCTCCTCCCTACACCTCTATTATTGGAATTAACTAAATACTCCAACTCTAAAATATGTTCTCTCACATTTTAACAAAACTTTCCTAAATGTACTAAATAAAATGGCCCCAATTAGAACAAAAAAATCAGTGTCAGAACCTTGACTGATAAATGTAACTGACCTACTTATACAGTGAGAGACAAAGCCTGGAAACTATGGTAGGTTAGCAAAGCAGCAAAAAAGCAAAATGCAGTCAAGTAAACTCCTTGATCTGTATCTCTTAAAACCCTGCAGCCCTCTTTTAGCGCGGTCTTGCGCACAGAGCAGCGTCGGGCAGCGCCACTTAAACAAGCTTATACTATTCCCGGCTCCACAAAGTCTACTCTTCACTTTTTCCCTTAGAACTGCTCTAAATCTCAAATTAAGCACTCTGTTCTCATTCTAAAGCCCTGCACTTGCTCGTATAAGTAATCTCATAGGTAAACACAAACTAAAGCACTACATCCTCTTATACTCCTTCTAAGCACTTGCTCCCTATTGGTTCTTCCTGATCAGTCAATAAGTAGTTCCATATATTATTCAGGCATGTCCAGAGGTCAGTTTCGAGTTTACTCTCCAGTTCAGCTGGTGAATCTGGGAACCTTGAGGCAATGTTACAACTGCCTTATGTATACAGACCACCCTCTCCTCCTCCCAACAAGCTAAAATATATGTGAGAGATGCAACTATATAGCCAAACTGGAGGCTAAGCTCCCTCAACCCAGTACTGGCACAGCCTGTCAGGAGGAGAAGGTAACCACACATACTACAAATCAAGTCTCACATAGACCTACCGCATCAGCAAACCAAACACAGAAACACACAAAAACATACTCGGAGGCTCTAAACAAAAATCTGCCTAAGCATCAGAGTCCACCAAAGCAGACAACCAAGCAACACCTACCCCGTTTCACACTCCTCAAAACCAAGGTGGAATCCTTTGAAGCCCCCGGGCCTGTGGAAAATACGGCCCAGACCGCAGAATCCTTTATAAACGCATTCTATGAACACCTTCAGGAATGCATGGATCATGCAATCCCAAACAAAAACCAAGACCCAATCCTCCAAAGGCAGGCGTCCTGTCTGGTGGACCCCAGCCATAAACAAACTATACAATAGAAGGAGGAAGCTACTACATGACAGAGCAAAATCCCAAAAAGTGAAAGCATCTCTGATCAGTATTAGCAAAAAACTATGGACACTCATAAAATCATCTAAGGCCAGCTTCAAGAGAAAAATTGCACAGGACACTAAGGATAATCACAAGGCTTTCTTTAGTTATGTTAGGAACCTGTGTGGGAATTACCAGATATGCTCAGAATTAGTCCAAAATAACAAAAATACTCCGAATGCACAGACATTGCCAACATCCTAGCTGACAGGTTCAGCGCAAACTTCTCCCCCCCTTCCCCACCAAAAGGGAAAATATTTATCACAGCAGAGTGCTGCCCCCCTGACATCTCAGATGCTCAGGTAAGAGCCGCCTTCTCCAAAGCAAAAAACACAGCATCAATGGGACCAGACGGTGTTCTGGGCTGCGTCCTACATGAACTCCAAGAAGAACTAAACCCAAACATAAAACTACTGTTCAATCTCAGCCTTACTACAGGATATGTACCCAAAGTGTGGCATACAGCAACAGTGGTCCCTCTCCACAAAGGTGGTGACTCAATGGATCCTGGAAACTATCGCCCCATAAGCCTGACTAGCTTGGTCTGCAAAGCTATGGTAAGGATCATCATGGACTTCATAAATAAAGATATTGGAGACCTACAGACATAGGATCCTACCCAATTTGGCTTTGATAAGGGCAGATCCTGCCTCTTGAACCTGGTCAACTTCTTTGAAACAGTTACCAAAGCCATAGATGAAGGGAAGGTAGTCCACACAGCCTACCTGGACCTCGCAAAGGCCTTTGACACAATACCCCACTTGGGCATCATAAATAAGCTCACCAGCTTAAATATCAACCCCTATGTCACAAGATGGGTTGCAAACTGGCTTAGGGATAGAACCCACATGGTCAGAATAGCAGGTGCCACATCGGACTCTAAACCAGTAACAAGTGGTGTCCCACAAGGCTCAGTCCTGGGACCTCTCTTGTGCGGTATATATTTCTCCGAGGTACAGGCTAACACGGGTGGACTATGGCTGACCAAGTTCGCAGATGACTGCAAACTGGGTGCTATAATCATCTCTCCGACTGACACAAGCATCCTCCAAAAGGGTCTCACAGAGACGGATAACTGGTGCCAGAGCCATGGCCTAAAGCTAAATGCCAAAAAGTGCATAGTCATCCCCTTTGGAAAAAACAAAGTGCCCACAAATTACCACATAGTTGGTAATCCATTAAGTACAGAAGAAGTAATTAGGGACTTGGGGACCCAAGTAGATAGCAATCTCTCCTTTGACAATCACGTTGCCAAAGTGGTTAGAAAGACCTTCTATATAGCCCACCTTATCATGAAAGGGTTCACATCTAGATCAAGAGAGGTCATTGTGCCCCTCTACTCATCACTTATCAGGCTCATAATTCAATACAATGCCCCGTTTGTGATGTACCTTACCCGACACCTTCAGCAACTGGAAAGACCCCAAAAGTATCTCACCAAGAGGATCAAGGGGCTCAAACAGATGCCCTATGCAGTTCGGCTAAAGAAACTCCAGCTCTACTCAGTTGCATACCACCTACTCAGAGGCAATCTGTGTCTAATGTATAAAGCCATGTCCAACCCAGAATTAATGGACATGCTTCACCTCAGGAAATCTAAATCCCTTAGAGCTACATGCTCCAGGGACCTGAACCTAAGCACAGAAATAAATAGGACATGCTGGAGGGACAGATTCATATCCCAGAGGCTCCCCTCACTCTGGAACAAAATCCCAATCCATGTCAGGCAGAGCCCCTCACTGACCCTCTTCAAGATAAATCTTGACGAATGGATGGGAGATCGTAAGTTTACCCCTGGGATCTCTTCTGTGTCGCTGCTTGAAAGAGGTACAGTAAACAAACCTTAAAAGGGCTACCTTCTGTGACCTACTAATCAAATGCACAGTCAACTAATCTAAAAGGGTGGCGAAAGCCAAACATACTCTGGCTAGGCTTATAAATGCCCTAGGGCAGATAGCCTAGTATCAACCTATGAACCTATGAAAATTTTCAGACAACTTAGAAACCTTGATAAAAAACACTTAAAGATTACAGTCTTACTACTTGAAACCCCACCAGAAATATCATAAAAATCCCAAGTTATTCTGCTAATTTATAAAAAAAAAATTTTCTGGCCTGTCAATGTACTATGCCATCTCCCACAACTACTAAAAATATAGATAAACATTGCAACCCAATTTAATTCTTACTTTACAAATATTGTTGTCTCATTAATCAATGAAAACACACACCTTCATGCACAGATCTAACAAAGTAAGTATACAGGCAGGTTCACATTTCAAACTGTTCAACCCTCGAGTATTAGAAAACTGCCATACAACCTAAAACCTACCCCCATAGCTTCTGATAACTTGCCAAAAGAATACCTACAACTAGTAGAAGATGGTCTGCCCTTCCCCATCAATATATTAATTAATCATTCAGTAACAGAAAACCATGTAACTATCATCTGGAAGACATCTTACATCACAATATAAGGATGAAATTATTGACTTCAACAATTGGATAAGCTTCTGGTGTCATTCATAGGGGATCCAGTATCTGTCTGCCTGGGGCGACATGATCGACAGACCATGATGCTTTGCCAGAGACGGTCTGCACCTGTCGCCCTTGGGATTCAGGTTGCTGGCTAAGGCTCTTGCCACCCCTATAGTGCATTTTTTAGGCAAAGTTCAAAGGACAAAACCACCACCATAACAGGTACAAGCATGCAAAATCTGAAGGCAATGCTACTCAATGCTAGAAGTCTAAACCTCAAAATGCACTCTCTCGAGGCACTCCTAAAAATGGAGAACATCGATATCTGTGCAGTAATGAAGACCTGGTTCAAGGCTCCAGACAGCACCCCTGCAATACCAGGTTACAACTCTTACCACACTTTTCGGCCACCAAACCAGGATTGAAACACTAAAGGTGGAGGAGTGTCCATATTCATCAAGGATATTCACACCACCAGGCTAGTTGCCCAATACAATGCATCTGAAATTCTCCAGGTGCAACTAACACTAGGTAAGACTGCAATCCAAATTGTAGCTTGCTACAGATCTCCCACCATGCCCCAATATTCTCACTACACCTTTCTAAATATACTGAAAAATATTAAAATACAACCTGGGACCACTCTTGTTTGGCATCTACTTCTCTGAAGTACAGGCCAATACTAAGGGACTCGGGCTAACAAAGTTTGCAGATGACTGCAAACTGGGAGCCATTATTGAATCTCCAAATGATTTGGATACTCTACAAAAAGGCCTTACAGAAACAGATGCTTGGTGCCAGAACCATGGGCTCAAGCTTAATGCCAAGAAATGTATAGTTATCCCCTTTGGGAAAAAAACATGTACCTGTGAATTACCACATATGTGGCAGTACACTAAACACCAAAAGTGTGATAAGAGACTTAGGGACACAGGAGGACAGTGGTCTCACCTTCGATAACCACATCGCCACAACATTCAGGAAATCCTTCTATGTAGCACACCTCATCACTAAGGGCTTTTCATCCAGAAAAAAGGAGGTCATTGTCCCACTGTACTCATCCCTCATTAGACCCATTATAGAATACAACGCCCTATTTGTTATGCACCTCTCAAGACACCTGCAAGAACTGGAAAGGCCACAGAAATATCTCACTAAAAGAATCAGAGGCCTAATGCAGGTGCCCTATGCTGACCACCTCAAAAAACTCCAGCTATACTCTGTCGTATATCATCTAGTCAGAGGTGATCTCTGCTTAACATACAAGGCCATGTCAAACCCAAAGCTGTTGGACATGCTACACTTAAAGAAATCCCAATCCCTCAGAGCCACACACTCCAGGGATCTAAACTGTGCATCTCAATAAACAAAACATGCTGGAGGGATAGGTTCCTGATCCAGAGACTCCCCAGACTTTGGAATAGACTGCCCATACATGTCGAGCAGAGCGCCTCTTTGGCCCTCTTCAAAAGGAACCTTGACGATTTGATGGGAGAAAGGAAATTCACCTCGGGGATAATGTCAGTCACCCTGCTAGACAGGTGTCCAGGATGTAAATAGTGTGAGAAGAAATAGCCAGGGAATTGTTATGGCTAGGCTTGTATAGGCCCTAGGATCGATAGCCTAGTACCAACCTATGAACATATGAACCCCTGTGAATAAAGGTAGTATCTTTACTAACTTTTGCAATTATAGACCCATTGCAATTCTATAGTCAGTATAAAAAGTCCTTGAAAAATATATCCACACCTAGCTTGTCAAATATCTAACTAATGGAAATTTGCTGTCCAAAACACAACATGGTTTCTGACCCAGCTACAGTACAACTGCCCTCCTTAGTTTCACCAATAATATTAATCAAACTAGTGGCTGGGGGTTGACATAGTGGTTAAGGTGTTTAGCTCACAGAGACAAGGTACAGGGTTTGGTTCTCACTCGAGGCCCTTCTCAGTATGGAGAACATCGATGTCTGTGCTATGACTGAAACCTGGTTCAAGGCTCCTGAGAGCACCCCGGCACTATCAGGTTTTACCTCATATCATGTGTTCCGGCCCCAAAACCCAGACCACACCACAAAAGGTGGGGGTGTATCCATATTCATCAAGGATACCCACACCTCCAGGTTGGTGGCAACGCACGAAGCATCGGAAACCATCCAGGTGCAATTAACCATAGGCAAAACTGCTCTACAATTTGTAGCATGCTACAGGCCACCCTCACAAACTCAGGAACCCCACACAGCCTTCCTGAAGACACTGGAGGGTATAAATGTATCTCCAAACACCATTATATTGGGTGACTTCAACTACCCGAATATAGACTGGGAACATTACTCAAGCCCCAAATTTTTAGCCCAAAGGTTCCTGGAGTTCATAAATTCAAATGCCATGGAACAACTAGTCACCGTTCCCACAAGAGGAGAAAATATACTAGATCTCATCATCACAAACATGGGGACAAAATGCTCCACACCGGAAGTATATCCCTCATTGGTGAGATCAGATCATAAACTAATCTCACTGGAAATCCACATCCCGCCCCCACCCCAAACAAAAAAGACCACAGTGAAGAACTTCTCTAAAGCAAACTTCACACTACTCAAGACTGGTGTGGTATCCTTCAAGGCCCCCGAGCCAGTGGAAACCACAACCCAAGCTGCGGAAGCCCTTACAAATGCCTTCTACGAACACATCCAGGACTGCATGGTTCAGGCAATCCCTAATAAAACCAAGACTCTTTCCACCAAGGGCAAATGTCCAGTCTGGTGGACCCCAGCCATAAACAAACTTTACAATAAGAGGAGAAAGCTGTTACATGATAGAGCAAAATCCATAAAAGAGAAGACACCCTTGATCATTATTAGTAAAAAAATACGAGCACTCATAAAATCATCCAAGGCCAACTTTGAGAGAAAAATTGCCATAGTTTCAAAAGACAATCATAAGGCCTTCTTCAGCTATGTTAGAAACCTGAGTGGAAACTCCCAGATATGCTCAGAATTAGTCCAAAATGATACAAAAATCACTGAACCCACAGACATTGCCAACATACTGGCAGACAGGTTCAGTGCAAACTTCACCCCTCTCCCCAAAGGAGAGATAACTATCCCAGCGGAGTGTAGCCTCCCAGACATCTCAAATGCGCAGGTGAAAGCTGCTCTCTCTAAAGCTAAAAACACAGCATCAATGGGACCGGATATTGTTCCCGGCTGTGTGCTACACGAACTCAATGAGGAACTAAACCCGCACATAAGGCAGCTGTTTAATCTTAGCCTTTCCACAGGATACGTGCCCAAGGAATGGCGTACGGCAACTGTGGTCCCACTCCACAAAGGCGGTGCCTCTACGGACCCTGGTAATTACCACCCCATAAGCTTAACAAGCCTGGTCTGCAAAGCTATGGAGAGGATCATAATGGAAGTCATAAACAAAGACATAGGGGACTTGCAGACATTGGACCCGACCCAGTTTGTCTTTGTCAAGGGCAGATCATGCCTTTTGAACTTGGTCTACTTCTTCGAAACAGTCACCAAGGCCATTGATGAGGGAAAGGCAGTCCATACAGCCTATCTTGACCTTGCAAAAGCTTTCGACACAATACCCTACTCGGGTATTATAGAGAAACTTACCAGCTTAAATGTAAACCCATATGTTACAAGATGGGTTGCAAACTGGCTGAAGGACAGAACCCACAGGGTTAGAGTTGCTGGCGCCATGTCAGACTCCAAGCCAGTCACAAGTGGTGTCCCACAGGGCTCAGTCCTTGGCCCCCTGTTGTTCGGCATCTACTTCTCAGAAGTACAGGCAAACATAGGAGGACTATGGCTGACAAAGTTTGCAGATGACTGCAAACTGGGCGCCATAGTGGAAAGTACATCGGACACAGATATCCTTCAGAGGGGTCTCACGGAAACTGATAGCTGGTGCCAGAGCCATGGCCTGAAGTTAAATGCCAAAAAATGTATAGTCATACCCTTCGGGAAAAACAAGGTAACCCCAAGCTACCATATAGGTGGTAATCCACTAAGCACAGAAGAGGTTATCAGGGACCTGGGGACCCAGGTTGACAGTGGCCTTTCTTTTGACACTCACATTGCTAAAGTGGTTAGAAAGACCTTCTACATTGCCCACCTGATCATGAAGGGATTCACATCCAGATCAAGTGCGGTCATTGTTCCCCTGTACTCTTCACTTATCAGACCAATGATCGAGTACAATGCCCCATTCGGGATGTATCTCACCTGACACCTGCAGCAATTGGAGAGACCCCAAAAGTTCCTCACCAAAGGGATAAAGGGACTCCAAAATCTGTCATATGCTGCCAGACTGAAGAAACTCCAGCTCTATTCAGTCGCATGCCGTCTGCTCAGAGGTGACCTGTGCCTGACATACAAGGCCATGTCCAACCTGGAATTAATGGACATGCTCCACCTCAAAAAATCCAAATCTACCAGATCCACTAGAGCAAGCGACTTAAACCTTAGCACGGATAAAAATAGGACATGCTGGAGGGATAGATTTGTCACCCAGAGACTCCCTATGCTGTGGAATAAAATCCCGGTCCATGTGAGGCAGAGCACCTCGCTGGCTCTGTTCAAGAGAAATCTTGACCGGTGGATGGGAGATCGTAGGTTTACCCCGGGAATCATCTCTGTGTCACTGCTGGACAGAGGCACAACAAACTAATGGGCACAGTATTTTTTAACATAAGGGGTGGCGTAAGCCACAAAACTTTGGGCTAGGCTTATAAATGCCTTAGGGCAGATAGCCTAGTATAAACCTATGAACCTATGAACCTTTGAAGAGGAAATTGGCTAGGTTTAAAATGGCCCACATGGGCAGTTAGTTAGTACTTACCTATGAACCTATAAAATGAAAGCAACCTAGTTTGATCCCCTCTCACTGACCTTTCAAAAACCTTCAACACTATTTCTGACAAAAAATGTAACAGTGAACTCTGATCTCTTAGTCTTAGTCAGTCTTCGTTGTCCCAGTCTACCAGACAACAAGCTGTTATATGGCACCAAGAACATTTACCCTTTCTACTACAGTACCACAGGGATCAATACTGAGTCTACTTCTATTTAAGTATTCGCAAACAGATTCCACACTACAATAAACATGTCACCATTGTGCAATATACACTTAATTCTACACTTACTGCCCTACCTAACCTCTCCCACTTCTTTAAGAAATCACCAACTCTCCATCTCTGCTGTAGAATCCTGGCCAGGTAAGTTCTACTTACTACTTAAACCAAACGAAACCCAGTTAATACTCTTCACTTCCAAGTGGTACACTAATATGCTAATTACCTCACTTGCAGCCGAAAGGCATGCAAATGAGGTAATTTTGTGATCCAGGAAGCAGAAACCTGCCCGTGTAAGAGCCGTGTTATCTGCAGAAATGTACTCAGTTGATAACTGAGTACCATTCTGCAAATAACACAATGGAGCCTTGTCAGCTCCAAATAAAGGTTGCAAATGTCCCAGGCAGCATGCCAATGGCCAAATATGTGGCCACTGGCAACGTACCCTGATGCAAACAGGAAATAATTTTTTTTTTTTGGCGATCGCCGATGTTTAAATGTAGTGCAGCGTTGCGCAAATGGGCTGCACTATAAAAAAAAACAGGAAAAATAAAAATATTAAACCCACAAATGTGGGTTTATGCAAAGCTTGAGTTTACAATGGAAGGGAATAGCAGGCTAAAACAACATGGCCACCGAGTAGGGGTTGCTAAGGGGGAAAGCGGAGTGTAAGACATGTAACTAAGCATTAGTAGGCAATCCTATGTAAATGAGTGGTAGAATAGTGAATCTCAACTGTTACATAGAAAATGAGCACATTCCGTGCAGTGTAGGAGTAGGATAAGAGGGAGTAACAGAGTAGGAGATAGGTGACATCACAGGGGGGAATGTATGAAAGGAATGCAGCTCATTGGAGCACAGTGGCATGTGAAAGCTGTCAGTCACACATCATGGAAAGAGGAGTGTCAACAAGTAGGCATGGGAAAGCCAAGAAATGGAAGGTGTACACTATGGATAACACCAAAGTTTCTTGCTGGGCATGCATGCGCGCGTGTGCGGGCTGATAGGCATAAGTGAGATAGAGTGCGCATGTGTAAGCATGAGTGCGCGCGTTTAAGGCAGAATAAGCATGTAGGAGCCTGTTTAAACACCTGTATGCTTGTTTGCGCTGGTGTGTGCGCATTTTAACCCGAATAAGCAGATTCTAGTCTGTCTAAGCATGTGTGCGCGCATGTTAACCACTGTGAGCGTGATTTTGCTGGTATGCGCGTTGCTCCCCCCGAGGAAACAGAAGGGAAAATGGAAGCATGGAAAATAGTAGGAAGCTAGCAGGGATTACTGGCAGAGCTAGCAGGTGAAAACAATCAGAAGCAGGCAATTACACAGGCAGAACAGTGGCCCAGCCCAATACTTAAAACTCTGCAAACAACAGTGCAGAATGTTTCTCTCAAGAGACACTGCAACAGAAGAGTAAGCTAATAGAAGTGAAAACTGAAAAAACTCAGACCAAAAATGCTAGGGGCTGCCATAGCTGTTATAAGGAGGCATATGCAACTTGCTGAGGGTGGTGACTATGCAAATGCTGCCAGACAACCCACAGTGAGGAGACGGAGAAGAGTGTACAGGCTCAGGGTCACCTACCAGGGGTTACATGAGCTGGAGATAGTGGAGCGCTATAGAGTGGACAGAGACCTCCTGCAGCAAATTGTTGAGCTGTGCAGGCCACGCCTCACACACAGAACCAACAGAGGGGAACCCATCCCAGTGGAAACCAAGGTATGTGTTGGCCTAAGAATACTAGCAACAGGTACCTTCCAGAGACCAACTGGTGATATGATGGGGATATCACAGGCATCAGCATCCAGGGTAATGCACCAGTTCCTGGATGCCATGTCAGCACATGTCGGCGAGCATGTATATTTCCCCAATTCCCGTGAGGTATTGGCCAGCAATATGCATCTCTTCCAGAAAATAGCGGAATACCCTGAGGTAGTGGGTGCAATAGACTGCACGCATATACGCATCAAAGCACCAGCCGGTGAACAGGGTAGGGCCTACATTAACCGCAAGGGCTTCCCCTCCATCAACTGCCAAGTTGTGTGTGATGCCCAGGCATAATAATGTATGTGTGTGCTGGCTGCCCTGGAAGCTACCATGATTCCCATATCTGGCATTTGACGCAGCTGTACCAGACATTTGCCAATGGGGGCATCCCACATGGTCACTTAGTGGGGGATGCTGGCTATGCACTGGAGCCCTGGCTGATGACACCCATCAGAAATGCACACACACCTGAACAAGAACGCCATAATGAGGCACACGCACAAACACGAAATGTAATCGAGCGTGTGTTTGGGCTGCACAAGTCACGGTTCCGGTGCCTGGACACATCTGGTGGAGCCTTGCAGTACTCACCAACTACATGTACCCAAATTGTCATGGTATGTGCTATGCTACATAATATGATTCTGCGAAAACAGCTGCAGCAGAACCAGCATAGGGCTGGGCCAAACAGCCCCCCACCATTGCCAAGCCAATCACAGGCAGAGCGTGACTCAGAGGAGGAACAACCTTAGCCTGCCCCAGTAGGCAGAAGGAGACGTGCCCAGTATGCCTTGGCCTTGGCAAAGTGGCAATGCATAGCACATACACTGGCTCAGTAGGAACCCAGGAAATGATACCTCTCTCTGACTCACACATATAGTAAAAGGGATGCCTAAGTTGACACAACCTGCTATCAAACATCTACAGGGAGTGTAGTATGTGCATCCAACATAGACAGCCTTGCAGCACCACCTGAGGCCGGATTGCTATGTGTTAAGCAATGTAACACCATGTAGTATATGCAAACTTGATGACCCTGACTAACATTCGACCCTCACCAAGCATGATGCCACAATATGAAGACGACATGATCAATTACAATAATTGGCTTAAGTATTGCTGTTAGTCAAAGGGGATCCAATGCGTGCCAGCCTGGGATGACATGCTGAGCAAGACATGATGCTCCACCTGCTAGGGATGTTGTGCACTTATCAGACCTGGCCTTTAGAATACTGGCAAAGGCTGTTGTCATCCCCACTGTGCCTTGAATAGGTAAGGCTCAAAACACAAACCCACCTCCATAGGTATCACAAGGGATAAGAACCTAGATGTAATTCTACCCAATGCCAGATGTCTAAACTGCAAGATGCATGCATCTAAACTCCCCTCAGCATGGAGAATGTTGATATCTGTCCTGTAACAGAAAACTGGGTTAGGGCTCACAAGAGCACCCTAACACTACCAGGTTACACCTCATACTGTGCTTTACAGCCCCAAAACATGGAACAAACTACAAAAGGAGGGTGAGTAGCAATAATTGTCAAGGATAACCACACCCCCATGTTGGGTACCACAACAAGAAGCAGCATGGACTATCCATGGTCAAGTAACAGTGGCTAAGACTGCCTGCCAGTTTGTAGCCTGCTACAGACTACCCTCCTAATTCTAGGAACTGCACTTGGCCCACCTTGGAACACATGGAAATATCAAGTTCTCCAAACAACATTATATTGGGTGACTGAAAATACTCAAACATAGACTGGGAGCATTATTCCAGCTCCAACACCCTAGGTCAAAGGTTCCTAGAATCCATAAACTAAAATGCTCAGGAACAACGTGCCATTCCCACAAGAGGGATAAGCATACTGGATGTGATAATCAGCAACATGGGTACTCTATGGCCAGATGAGAAGTGTATCCCTCACTGGTAAGATCAGACTATAGAGTAATCACACTGGATATTCACATCCTGACCACAGTCCCTGGCCAGAAAACCACAGTGAAAAACATGTGTAAAGGAAATGTTGCACTCCTCCAAATTGATGTGGAATCCATTAAAGGCCCTGTGCCTGTGGAAAATATGGACCACACCTCAGAACCCTCTATAAATGCATTCTATGAACACTGTCAGGAATGCATGGATTATGCAATCCCAAATAAAACCAAGGCCCAATACCATACACGCAGGCATCTGGCATGGTGGACCCCAGCCATTACCAAACCATGCAAGAGAATGAGGAAGCCACTACATGATAGAGCAAACCCAAAAAGGGAAGTAATCTCTGATCAGTATTATGGCAATAAAATATGGCCACTCATAAAATCCACTAAGGCCAGCTACAACAAGTTGAATCTGTGAATCTTGGGCAATGTTACACCTGCTCCATGTACACAGACAACCCCTTCCTCCCCCCAAGAAATACAAATATACGTGAGAGATGCAACCATGTCCCCAAATTGGAGGCTGAGCTCTCTCAACTCAGTACTGTCTAAACTAGTCAGGAGGAGAAGGTAACCACACACACCACAAACCCAGTCTCACATACACCTATCACAACTGCAAACCAAAGACATAAACACACAAAAACATTCCCAGAGGCTCTAATTAAAAACCATGAAATCAACAGAGGCCTCCAAAGCAGACACCCAAGCAACCACTACCCCCAAACATAGCACATGCAACACATAGCACACAAAGTCGGTGTGCCAAACAGTCACAGCCCGTAATGACAAACAACATGCCTGATACACTTGTAATAGGTGACTCCATAGTCAGACACACTGATGTCCCATTCACCAGACTGAACAAGGAAAAGGGTACAGTAAGCTGCCTGTAGGCTGCTACAATCCGCCACATAACACAAGCACGCAGTTCACTCCAAAGCAAGTACAAATATGACTCAGTCATTGTCCATGCTGGTGTGAATGACCTGAGACATACCTCCCTGGACTACATGTAAAGAGACATAGAGGAGCTCTCCGATTATGTCGGCCAGGCCGGTATGACTCTGACCCTGAGCAGCATCCTACCTCCACCAAGAATGATGCCACAGTACAAACACAGAATGATCAGTTTTAACAATTGGCTCAATTACTGGTGTCATTCCAAGGGGATCCAATGTGTGTCTGCTTGGGATGTCATGCTTGACAAGCCACGCTGCTTTGCCAGGGATGGCTTGCACCTGTCACCCCTGAGCGTCTGGATATTGGCTAAGGCTCTTGCCACCTCCATAGTGCCTTTTGTAGGCAAGGCTGAAAAGACAAACCCACCTCCCTAGAAAACATAAGTGGAAAAAGCATAAGGGTAATGCTGCTCAATGCTAGAAGTCTAAACTTCAAGATGCACGCTCTCAAGGCCACCCCCCCCCCCCAGTATGGAGAACATTGATGTCTGTGCAGTGATGGAAACCTGCATCAAGACTCCTGAGAGCACCCCAGCACTACCAGGTTATACCTCATATCATGCTTTTTGGCCCCAAAACCTGGACCAAACCACAAAAGGAGGGGGAGTATCCATATTCAGCAAAGATACCCACACATCCAGGTTACTGATAATGCATGAAGCATCAGCGACCATCCATGTACAACTAACTGTAGGCAAAACCGCTGTACAGTTTGTAGCATGCTACAGACCACCCTCTCAAACCCAGGAACACCACTCAGCCTTCCTGAAGACACTGGAGAGTATGAATGTCTCTCCAAATACCAAAAAAGGTACTCACAAATCACCACATAGGTGGTAATCCATTACATATGGAAGAAGTAATCAGGGACCTAGGGACACAAGTGGACAGTAACTACACATGTGACACTCGCATTGCCAACGTGGCTAGGAAGACCACCTATATTGGCCACCTTATCATGAAAGGATTCACATCTACATCAAGAGAAGTCATTGTGCCCCTATACTCTTCTCTTATCAGGCCCATAATTGAGTACAATGCCCCATTTGGGATGTACCTTACCTGACACCTGCAGCAGTTAGAAAGACCTCAAAAGTACCTCACCAAGAGGATAAAGGGTCTCAAACATTTGTCATATGCTGCCTGGCTGACAACACCCCAGCTGTATGCAGTCACATACTGCATACTCAGAGGCGATGTATGCCCGATGTACAAGGCCATGTCCAATACAGAATTGATGGACATGCTCCACCTCAGAAAATCCAAATCCATCAGAGCCGTGAGAAATGTCAACCTCAACACATAAATAAATAGGATGTGCTGGAGGGACAGATTCATAACCCAGAGGCTCCCTACACTCTGGAACAGAATCCCACTCCATGTTAGGCAGAGCCCCTCACTGACTCTCTTCAACAGGAATCTTGCCAAGTGGATGGGAGATCATAGATTTACACTGGGGGTCTTCACTGTGTCACGTCTAGACAGAGGCACAGTAAAGTAAACCCTAAATGGGCATAATATTCACATAGCAAGGGGTGGCGAAAGCCACACACACTCTGGCTAGGCTTATAAATGCCCTAGGGCAGATAGCCTAGTATGAACCTATGAACCTATGAAGATAGAAATTGTACAGGACACTAAGGATAAACACAAGGCTTTTTTAACTGATGGTAGGAACCTTGTTGGGAATTCACAGATATGCTCTGAATTACCAAATATTACAAACAATACACCAAACCCACACACATTGCCAACATCCAACCTGACAGGTTCAGTGCAAACCCCCCCCCCCCCCCAAAACTGCCAAATATCTATCCCAGCAGAATTATGGCCCCCTGACATTGTAGATGCTGATGTAACAGCCAGCATCTTCAAAGCAAAACACACAGCATCAATGGTATGAGATGGTGTCCTGGGCTGTGTCCAACATGAACTCCAAGAAGAATGGAACACCAAATAACAGTACTGCTCAATTTCAGCCTTACCACTGGATATGTACCCAAAGAGGAGTGTACAGCAACAGTGGTCCCTCTCCACAAAGGTGGTGCCTGAATGGATACTGCAAACTATCACCCCAGAATCCTGACAAGCATGGTCTGCAAAGCTATGGAAAGGATCATCATGGACCTCAGAAATAAAGATATTGGGGACCTACAGACACTGGACCCTACCCAGTGTGGCTTTCTTAAGGGCAGATCCTGCCCCTTAAACATGTTTGACTCATTTGAAACAGTCATCAAGGCCATTGATGAGGGGAATGTGGTCTACACAGCCTATCTGGACCTTGCAAAAGCCTTCCATACAATACCCCACGTGTTCATTATAGTTAAGCTCACCAGCTTAAATATAAACCCCTATGTCAGTAGATGGGTTGCAAACCAGCCCAAGGACAGAACTGACATGGTCAGAAATGCTGCAGCCATGGCAGACTACAAACCAGCTACAACTGGCATCCCACAAGGCTCGGTACTGGGACCTCCCTTGTTGGTATATATTTCCCATAGGTACAGGCCAACATGGAAGGACTGTGTCTGAACAAGTTTGCAGAGGACTACAAACTGGGCACCATATCTGACCCTCCAGCTGACACAAGCATCCTACAAAAGGGCCACATAGAAACAGCCAACTGGTGCCAGAGCCATGTCATCAAGCTAATTGCAGAAAAGTGTATAGTCATCCCCTGTGGATAAACAGTAAGTGCCCACCAATTACCACATAGGTGTTAACCCATAAAGTACTTTAAAGTAATAAGAGACCTGAGGACACAAGTTGATAGATATCTTGCATTTGACAAACATGTGGCTGTAGTGGTTACAGAAACATACCATATACCCACCTAATCATGAATGTAGTCACATCTAGATCAAGGGAGGTCATTGTGCCTCTTCAGTCATCCTTCATCAGCCTCACAATTGAGTACAATGGCCCCTGTGGGATGTATCTCAGCAGACACCTCCAGCAACTGCAAAGACCCCAAAAGTACCTTACCAGGAGGATCAAAGAGCTCGAACAGATGCCATGTGTTGCCTGATGAAACAAACTGCAGCTCCACACAGTGCCATACTGTCTGCCCAGAGGCAATCTGTGCCTAATGTATAAAGCCATGTCCAAGCTGGAATCAATGAACATGCTGCACCATGTACAATCTGAATGCCAGTGAGCTATGCACATGAAAGACCTGAACCCCAGCACTGACATACATAGGACATGCTGTAGTGATTGATCCATAACCCAGAAGCTCCCTCCACTCTTGAATAAACTCCCAGTACAGGTTAGCCAGAGAGTCCCTCATTGACTCTCCTCAACAGGAATCTTGATGAGTGGATGGGAGATGGTAGGTTTACCCTGGGTATCACTGTTATGTCACAGGTAGACAGAGGCACAGTATACTAACCTTGAAATATGTCATGTCAAAATCCAGTTACAATGTGTGTTGAAGGACAAACACACTCTCTGACTAGCAGTAGAAATGGCTTAGGGCACATCACTACTGTTTGTCAATATCCACCCAAGTTGTGGAATACACTACCAATGTTGGACAAGCCTGGTTTAAGTAGTCCGTATCCGAACAAAATGTAACATGGTCATATGTGCACAACTGGCCCTTAACCAGTCTGGTGTGCTCACTATGAATATTTAAAGCAGTGATAGGACTGAAACCCAGGATACTGTCCACCACAGTGAAAGTACTGAACCAGTACACTATACGATATTACAGTGTTTGGTCAGTATGAAAGGATGTTGACAACTGTATGCAAACTATCCCATGGAAACCCTGCAGGCACAGTATAATCCCTGTTTGGTTCAGACACAAAGCAGTTGGGCAGTAAGTACACAACATGACTCCCAACACACAACTATAAATGTGAAATATTGTTGAAGTTCACACACAACCACAAATGTGGTGGACTGCAGATTTCAACATATGGAAAGCTCACACTGGGCATGCTCACACACTTTGATAAATGAGACATATGTCAGGCAACAAGCCATGGAATATGCCTGAACTGGGAATGCTCACACACTTAGGCCATGTCTCAGTTTAGCAGTTGGCCACACATACCGGTATTTGTATGTGTTAAACCAGGAACCAACCACAATACAGCAATCTGCCCAGTGCACACAGTTAAATGACTACAGAGACATAAGTAAAATAGTTGATCCCACACATATTCAAACATCTTCCACAGATACACAAGTTGTACATAGAAACAGGGAAAGATATGGCAATAAAGACCTGCAAACAGTTTATCAGCAACAAATATTGTGCATCTGAAAATTAAACATATGGGTGTAGAGGTCAATACTAGACTGTTTGCCCTAGGGAATACAAGCTTAGCCAGAGTGTGCTTGGCATCTGCCTCCCCAGTACAGTAGGCTACTGTGCCTCTGTAAAGTAGGTCACAGAAGGCACTGTTTAAGGCTAATGTGCTGTGCCTCCATCAAGCAGGGACACAGTGGAGATCCCAGGGGTTGAATTTGCAATGTCACATCCATGTGGCTGGTGTTTGCTGGAAGATGGTTGGCAAGGCTTATAACAGTAATTGGGCGTCAATTACAGACTGAGGGGAGCCTTATCTGCAGTGTCTGGACAATGTCACTGTCAACACCTTGACGTGATGAGTTTGATGGATTGAAGTGTCGTGCCAATACTGTTCAGAGGCATCCTCCCTCTGTGGGATATTGCTCTGTAATGTATTAGCTCCCTCCATCTGTTGTACAGCTTATATATGTCTGGTGTACACCAGACAGGTCTCCTGTTGTGGAGGAGTCATGGGTTTATTTGGGATAGCATGATCAATGCAAACCTCCCAGATGCTCATAGAATGCTATTGTCAAGGATTATACAGAGTGGCCTGTATAATCCCCCAGCATGGGTCCTTTGAAGTCTTCCACCCCAGTCTTCACAAGTGCAAAGTCTGCTTTTGATAAATACTTTGTTTGCAGTGACTTCCTTGCCTGGGGGTGGGGATGGGATATGGATGTCCAGGGAAAGTTGGGTATGGTCAGATACTAACAATGGTGGTCTACCTCTGGTGTGGAACATACAGTCCCCATGTTGCAGATGGTCAGGTCCAATATGTATTCCCCCTTGTGGCTGTGGTGAGTGGTCCTGCCATAACACATGGATTCACAAATTGTAGTGGCTGTAGGGTGATGTTGTTGAGGCCTGAGTAGTTCCCCCACACAAATAGGTTCATAGGTTCATAGGCTAGTACTAGGCTAACTGCTCTTGCGAGCCATTTTAAGCCTAGCCAGTTATCCCCTGTGAGATTCAAACCCTGTACCTTGTGTTTGTAAGGCAAACACCTTAACCATTAGGCCACCCTCCCAACCATAAATATACCTGTACCTGACGTTAACCACTGTAATGGTGTATGTGAACACCTTCATATCCTACACTGTTCCCAGGGAAGCAAAGTGTGTGTCTTGGATATGGGAGGGGTGGTCTGAACTGGTTGTGTTGTGTGTTACAGGTCCTGCGGTCACGAAGCATGGTATAAAACATAACCTGGCAGTGCTGATGTGCATATCTGATCCTGAAGTAGGCGGCTGTTAGTGCATATATATGCTATCCCCCTAACTGACAGATAGTAATAGATGTACACACTTCTATATAAATAATGATGTCAGCACCCCATAAATACTACAGGAGAAATACGAATACCCAGTAATTCAAATATTGTGCTCCGCTAATGCGTCTCTCTTAAGTGCCATGATATAGTTAGGTAGGGGTTTGAATCCTGCAAATGCTGAGTGTTTGGGTGAGGGGGGTTAGTGTGTGTGCAATTCTGTGTGAAAGAAATGTCCCTTTTGGCAACTAGAAGAACACACTACATGATGCACATTCCTCTTTCTAAACACTGATGATGTAAGCACCCTATAAGTACAGCAGGAGAAGGAAAACCTCCCAGTAATGTAAATAACTTGCTCTGCTAATGCGTCATTCTCAAGTGTCATAACATAGTTAGGTAGGGGTTTGAATCCTGCAAATGCTCAGTGTGTATGGGTGAGGGGGGGTTAGTGTGTGTGAAAGAAATGTCCCTTTTGGCAACTAGAAGAACACACTACGTGATGCACATTCCTCTTTCTAAACACTGATGATGTAAGCACCCTATAAGTACAACAGGAGAAGGGAAACCTCCCAGTAATGCAAATAGTGTGCTCTGCTAATGCGTCTCACTCAAGTGCCATAACATAGGTAGGTAGGGGTTTGAATCTTACAAATGCCATGTGTGTTTTTGTCACACAGTTTGTCCATGTGTGTGGGGTGTTGCTCTTAATATTGCATGACATAGATCATATCAGTAATGTCAATGCACACATGAGGTATGTGTGTTCCACATAGACATATGTACCTGTGACCTTAAATAGTTCCCATGTGTGAAGCCTGCCTCATGTGAATACATGTAATTTGCATTACACAAATTTATGACTGTGGTTTTCTGTGCAGGGGCTGCATTTGGTATGTGAATATACAGTTAGAGTAGTCTATGGTGTCATCATACCAGCGAGGGATACACTTCTGGTCTGGAGCATATAGTCCACATGTTGGTGATGAACAGGTGCAGCATGTTTTCCCCTCTTGTGGGAGTGGTAACAAGTTGTTCCATAGCAATTTAGTGTATGGATTTTAGGAACCTTACACCTAGTGTGTCGGAGCTACAGTAATGCTCCCAGTCTATGTGTGGGTAAATGAAGCTGCCCAATATATTGTTGTTTGGAGACACCTGCAGATATTCATGTATTCTTAAGTAGGCCAAGTGGGTTACCTGGGTTTGGGAATGTGGTGTGTGCCAGGCTATGAACTGGAAGGTAGTCTTACCCACTGTTAGTTGCACATGGATAGTCTCTGATGCTTCGTGCTGTGCCACCAACTTGGAGGTGTGTGTATCTTTGATGAATATTGATACTCCCCCTCCTGTTCTGTTTCGGTGCAAGTTTTGGGGCCGACAAGCATGGTATGAGGTATAACCTGCCAGTACTGGAGTGCTTTTGGGGGCCTTGAACCAGGATTCTGTTACTGCACAGATATTGATGTTCTCCATGCTAAGGACAGTTTCCAGAACATGCATCTTGAGGTTTACACTGCTGGCGTTGAGTAGCATTACTATTAGTTTCCTATCCCTTGTGATACCTATGGAGGTGGTCTTGTCTTTTGAGCCTTGCCTAAAAAAGGCACTATGGGGGTAGCAAGAGCCTTTGCCAATATCTGAAAGCCCATGGGTGACAGGTGCAAGCCATCCCTAGCAAAGCAGCGTGGCTTGTCGGGCATGTCATCCCAGGCTGACAGGCATTGGATCCCCTTTGAATGACACTGAAACATAAGCCAATTATTGAAATTGATCATCTTGTCTACATATTGTGGCATCATTCTTGGTGAGGGTAAGATGCTACTCAAGGTCAGGGTCATACCAGTCTCAGACACATGCTCAGAGAGCTCCTCTATGTCTCTTATCATATAGTCCAGGGAGGTATGTCTCAGGTCATTCACACTGGCATGGACACTGACTGAGTCATATTTGTACATGCCTTGGAGTGACCTGTGTGCTTGTGTTATGTGGCAGATCATAGCACCCGACAGGCATCTCACCATGACCTTCTCCTTGTTCAGACTGATGAGTGGGACGTCAGTGTACCTGATGATAGAGGCACCTATCACAAGTGTAGCAGGTGTGTTGTTTAGCCTTATGTGCTGTGACTGTTCGGCACACTGGCTTTGTGAGCTATGTGTTGCACGCGTTCTGTTCTGGGGTAGTGGTTGCTTGTGTGTCTGCTTTGGAGGTGTCTGCTGCTTAGGCAGAATTTTATTTAGAGACTCCGAGTATGTTTTCATGTGTTTATTTGTTTGGATTGCTATCGTGGTAGGTCTATGTGAGACTGGAATTGTAGTGACTGTGGTTCTCTTCTCCTCCTGACAGGTTTTGCCAGTACTGAGTTGAGAGAGCATAGCCTGCAGTTTGGCAACATGGTTGCATCTCTCACATGTGATGGAATTTGTTGGAAGGAGGAGAGGGTTGTCTGTGTACATGAGGCAGTTATAACATTGCCTCTAGATTCCCAGATTCACCAGCTGGACTGGAGAGGAGATTGACAACTGACCTTTGGACATGCTAGAATAGTATTGGGAATTCCTTTATAATTAACAACAAAAAGGGCCAGTGGGGAACAAGGTACTCAAGGTGAGTTTGTGAGGGTGTAGTGCTTTTAATTTGGTAGTGCTGGCATATATAAATGCTTTAGTGAGCAAGTGCCAGGTAACTCAAATGCAATGTGTTACAGGTAACTTAATTGCATAAATGACAAACAGTAACTTTCTGTCAAGTGAAACAAGGACATACGTACAGTAAGCAATGCAGATGTCACTAGGGATCCACAGAGGCACTGTAAAGCTGCGTTTCAAGTGGAATTAGTGTTTCAGGGAAATAACAAGCAAACAAGCATACAAACACAGCTACATTCAGCAGGCATGGATCTAGTCTATGCTACAGCAAACAAGGTGTACCAATTTTAATAAGAAACAGCTCAAATATGCAGGCACTATAAGCCTTTAGCCAGAAATTCCCAGCTCAGGTGGGCAGAGTCCAGCCTCTCCTCCCACAAGAGTGCAGACCATGAACCTTCGTAATGTAAAATAACTGGCCTGAAGCCCAAGTGCTTAAACCAGAACTAATAC
The DNA here is from genome assembly GCF_019279795.1 of Protopterus annectens. Classification (NCBI taxonomy): domain Eukaryota; kingdom Metazoa; phylum Chordata; order Ceratodontiformes; family Protopteridae; genus Protopterus; species Protopterus annectens. Next base: position 1,602,623,304 of record NC_056729.1, read on the forward strand.
ACATTTAGAATAACAGACACTGAGCCCTCAATCAGCAGTTCCCAACTTAGTAGGCTGTATGCTACCTGTCCTGCCACCACAGTATCCCTGACATTTAATGAGACTCACCTCCTGTCATAGTTAGTTGTGTGTTTTGGGGCTGTCAAGCATGGTATGAGGTGTAACCTGGTAGTGCTAGGGTGCTCTTGGGTGTCTTGAACCTGTTTTCTATTACTGCACAGATATGAACATTCTCCATGCAGAGTAGAGGTTGTACTGCATGCATCTTGCGGTTCACATGTCCATCATTGAGTATCATTACTTCCATTTTCTTATCCCCTGTGCTACCTATGTTGGTGGCCTTCTGTTTACAGCCTTACCACCAGAATGCAAAGATGCGCAGACATTACACTATGGTAATTAATAGGGGTGTACCAAACAATACAATGACAATCATACTGTTAATGCATCAGGCATGCTGGGATATACCCACAATGATATCATTACACTGTACAGTTGACAACATGATAATATTACTACAATTCTATGTAGTCACCCTGTGCATCAGCACCATGTTAACTGGTCCTGCATCGATGTTACAGATTGCAGGAGGTGGCACAGTTTCATCATATGCACAGGGTGTGTACTTGGTATGACTGAGTCTGCCACTGATACAACCAATCGACATGTATGTGTGTGTGCGTAAGTGAGGGACAACCATAGAAGATGGGGCAATGTTGATGCAGTGTGTGGCATGTGTTAGCCCTAGGTGTTAGCATTATGCATGTGTGTATGCATGCACACAGTTCCACCTCATGGCTGCCATATATGGGTGTTTGTGGACAGCCACAGACTGTACCTGCCAGGTCATACAGATCACTGTCTCTGGCCACAGACACGGTACCTGTGCCTGGCAGGGGTGCTACGGACAGTATCAGGTTCTAAGCCAGACTGGGTACTGTCATCAGAAGCAGGTGGTTGATGACTGGAGACATGTCCCTGCTGGGACTGTCCAGAGCCATGTGCACGTAGTCTCCTAGGGCGGTCTGATGACAGCACAGACCCAGCATTGCTGGGGCTGGTACTGGCACTATGGGAGCAACCGCGGGTTTGTTGTCGTCCGCGATGACTGCCAGCTGCTGCTGTTGCTGGCATTCATCCACGTCGATGCCTCAACCGTCTTGCGTTGCCCTGGCTCATGGACATGTAGTTGTGGAACAGATCTAATGTGTCCCCCCAACATCTGTCAATGACCTCGGTGAAATTACGGATGGCAGCCGCAACTTCACGCATAGTGCTATTCATAGCAGTGTGATGTGCTTTCAGCTCCCTCAGACCCTGTCTGGTGTACCGTTCCATACGTGACTGTGCCTACATTACAGCCCGGAACATAGCTGAGGTTGAAAGACCTCTGTGGGCACATCTGACAGGGGCAGTACGACCATGGATGCTCCCACGAGAACCCCTGGACATCTGCCTGTGTGGTACCATGTCAGGACTCTGGCCATGGCTGCTGTGAGGGGATACATGTGCCATTGATACCACATTACCCTGGTCAATGCCCACTGTATGCTGTCCATCACCTAGGGATATTGGTGACAATGGATGTATTGGCAGGATGACTGTGCACATTGATGGGGTTGACAGCTGTGCACTGTCAATTGGCTGACCAACAACGGACCCTGGCACACCTCCCTGTGCCATTACACAGGTATCATCATTATCACTATCCCCAGCAGCAGATTCAGGTTCCCTGCTGCACACCACCAGAGCAGCACCAGAACCTGTGAGTGGAAGACAGGAAACACAGTTTACAATGTGTACACAATGTTACCACACATTCACACATGCACACATGGGCACATGGGCACATGGGCACATGCACACATGCACGCATGGGCACATGGGCACATGCACACATGCACACATGGGCACATGGGCACATGGGTACATGCACACATGCACACATGCACACATGCACACATTCACACTCCTCAGTACATGAGATACAAACACACAGACACAAACACACCTGCAATCAAACACATAGCAATACCATTTTAGGGTATTATTACTATTATTATCATTAGTATTAAAGGATTGTTATTACACACTCACCAGCATGGATTGGCTGCCTTGCTGTTACACCAGAGGGACCTGCACAAATAAGACATTTATTGTCAGTGGGCACAAATGTGCCATTGATACTGTGAGTATGATACAGTTCAGTAGTACAACAGTTGGCTTTCACAGGTCTACTGCCGATATTGAGAATATCACTCTTGCACAATAATTACCAGGATAACAGCTACAAACACAGTACACACCTCACACATGCATAAACTACCAGTGTAGAGAACAGTCAACTATAGATATGGCATGTTACCTGCACGCTCTAAGCCCTCCTGCTGGGTGGCTCCAGCCTCCATCATTACACATGTGTGCGGATGTTGTTGTTGTTGGGCTGGAGCCACAACACTTAGGAGGAGTCCCTCCAGTCTGGTGAGGGGGGGTGTATAGCCACCCCACCACCTGTGGCAAGCAGTTGCCTGTGGATATCAGACGCATGCTGATGGACATTTCTAATTAAATCACTGCAGTGATGACGTACCTGCTCATATGTCCGGTTATGCATGCCTATGTCATTTACCCGATGGACAAGGTCTTGCCACAGTGCAGCCCTCTCCTGCTGGTTCTGGCTGGTGCGGGAAAAGAGTGTGGCAAACTCCCGCACCAGGCTCTGGTGTATCTCCTCTTCCTCTGCAGCAGAGTACGTGGGGTTGCGCTGGTGCACCATTGCTCTGGAAGGAAAAGAAAAATATGTGAGCAAGTGATATGGCACACATAATACTCTACTGTAGTGATATCACTGAACTGCCATATATAGCATTTGTCTGTCTATTGGGGGATACACATGTAAATGACCACATATCAGTGCTTAGCCGACAACTCTGTGACAGTGCCTGGCACACTCCATACAACAAACAAGTATACTCCAGCAGTCGGCACACTGTTTGAGGTCCAATGCACAGCCTCACACTGGGGGTTTGTATAAAGGTAATGTATGGGGAACATTGTCAACCCATGCAATGCATGCAATGCACAGTACAAATTTCACTGGTAATGCACTGTAGTCTTTGTTGCCATAACCATACCTACACCACAGTCACATACAGGGAACCACAGCACAACATATGGCAATGTAGTATGTTTGTATCCCAATACCTGACACATCTTTCTCTGGCCTCACACCAAGGACACACACTACCATGACAGACACAAAGTCATGCTGAGCAATCACACTATTACAGACCTTGCACACAGTCAGTGGCACACTCATTCCACCTCACATAGTTGATATTGCAATGAGTACATGTGTGTGTGTGTGTATTGTGTCATAGGCAGGTAGTATGCTATTGGGCCTGGGCCTACAGCAGCATACTGTTATGCTACCCTGCCCCTTGGGACACATGTAATGTGATTGTACTTGCTCCTGTCAAATAGTTACACAGGGTGACTCATATGGCATACTACCTATCTGCATAACATTCAACAGGGGTATGTCTGACATCTACTAATGGGGAGCCTTGCTTCTTAATGCTGGGGGATTTACTCCAGGGTATGGCTTATTTGTGGGTAGGAACCTGTACCTCCACCATGTGCTCTTTACTGCGGTGCCAAGGATGACAAACATAGGTAATTTATGCTGGGGATATTGTGAGGTGTTACCATGGTTGTTGGACAACTGTTATGGGTGTGACTTAACTATGTATATCCAGCAGTGGTAACCTCTGTGTAGGTAGTTTGAGAGGCACTCTATCTGTGGTTTTGTCAGTCACTCTGCATAGGTAATGTGTTTGAGGGCATTATCACTGTTTGTTAGGTATGACCGTGTCCTTCTCCCTTTCTGTAGTTGTCATGGGAGGTACATACTGTGTAGGACATTGTGAGGTGTAGAGGGGTACAGTGACCTACATTTCACTAGCTGACACACCATTTCTGCTGACATGTACCATGTACAGGTATTACAAGACTGGTGTGTCACTGTGAATATCAAAGGGGAGGCTACTGTACACTTGTTTCCCATGTTCCCTCCTGACACATCCAGTAGTAGGCAGGCAACCACATATGTGGTGGTTAGTGGTGTAAGTGTTTTGGAATGGGGTATGGTACTCCTGTATCCACACTGGTGTTCAGTCCATGCCTTTGTCACCAGGCACCTGTTGCAATACACCTGCACACATGTGCCTCTCTCATAGAGAGAGAGAGGGGGGAAGAGAGAGAGATATTCATATACATACATATCTGTAGACATTCATATCTGTCTGTATATGTGTATGTATCTATATATATCTATATATGTATGTGTCTATTACATAATATATGTATATACATATTCTATCCATCTATCTATATATGTTCATAGGTTCATAGGTTCATAGGTAGGTACTAGGCTATCGGTCCTAGGGCCCATACAAGCCTAGCCAATAAATGTACCCTGGCTTTTGCCACCCAAGAAAAGTATTTTCCTATGCCCCTGTCAAGCAGAGCCACAGAAGTGATCCCCGGGGTGAATTTCCCATTTCCCATCCAGTCATCAGGATCTTTCTTGAAGAGTGCTAATGAGGAGCTCTGTTTGACATAGACAGGTAGTCTGTTCCAGAGTATGGGAAGTCTCTGGGACAGGAATCTATCCCTCCAGCATGTTCTGTTTATTGTGGTGACAAGGTTAAGGCCCCTAGAGTGTGTAGCTCAGAGGGATTGGGATTTCTTTAAGTGGAGCATGTCCAACAGCTCTGGGTTTGACATAGCTTTGTATGCTGGGCAGAGATCACCCCTGAGTAGGCAATATGCCATGGAGTCAAGCTGTAGTTTTTTGAGACGGTCTGCATAGGACATCTGTTTGAGGCCAGTAATCCTCTTTGTGAGGTATTTCTGTGGTCTTTCCAGTTGTTGTAGTTGTCTTGTGAGGTACATACCAAAAGGGGTGTTGTACTCTATAATGGGTCTAATAAGTGATGAGTAGAGGGGAACAATGACCTCTTTTTTCTGAATGAGAAACCTTTTGTGATGAGATGAGCCACATAGAAGGATTTCCCAACCACTGTGGTGATGTGATTATCAAAGGAGAGACTACTGTCCACCTGTGTCCCAAGGTCTCTTATCACATTTTCAGTATTAAGTAGACTACCAGCTATGTGGTAGTTCATGGGTACAGAGTTTTTACCAAAGGGGATGACAATACACTTTTTGGCATTGAGCTTCAGGCCATGGCTTTGACACCAGGTGTCTGTCTCAGTGAGGCCCTTTTGTAGTTTGTCCACATCGTTAGGAGTTGTGATTATGGCTCCTAGTTTGCAGTCATCTGCAAACTTTGTTAGCCAATGACCTTCTGTGTTGGCCTGCACTTCAGAGAAGTAGATACCAAACAGGAGAGGACCCAGAACTGAACCCTGTGGTACTCCATTTGTCACTGGTCTTTTGTCGGATTTGGAATATGCTACTTTCACAGTGTGGGTTCTGTCCATGGGCCAGTTGGCAACCCATCTTATGACATAGGGATTTATACCTAGTTTAGTGAGCTTATCTATAATTCCAGAGTAGGGGATGGTGTTGAAAATCTTGGCGAGATCTAGATAAACTGTGTGAACCATTTTGCCATCATCTATGGCTTTGGTGACTGCTTCAAAGAAGTCAATCAGGTTTAGGAGACATGATCTGCCTTTTACAAATCCAAACTGAGTAGGGTCCAGAGTTTGGAGATTACCAATGTCTTTGTTTATGAGTTCCATGATGATACGCTCCATGGCCTTGCAGACCAGGCTCATCAGGCTAATGGGGTGGTAGTTCCCAGTGTCCGTCATGGCTCCCCCTTTGTGAAGTGGGATAACTGTCGCGGTGCGCCATTCAGTGGGTACAAAGCCTGAGGTGAGGCTATGATTGAACATGGTACTTAGGTAGGGTGCCAGTTCATTCAGTAGTTCATGTAGAGCGCAGCCTGGGATATTGTCAGGTCCCATGGATGTTGTGTTCTTGGCTTTGGAGAGTGTGTTTTCTACCTGTGCAGCCATGATTATAGGAACTTTGCATTCTTCCAGTATAGAGATGGACCCTCTAGGGGGTGAGAGGGGTGTAAAGTTAGCACTGAACCTATCTGCCAGGATCTTGGCAATATCAGTTGGTTCTGTATATTTAGTGCCATTATGCTGTAACTCAGAGCAGATCTGAGTGTTCCCATTTAGATTCTTGACATAGCTGTAGAATGCTTTGTGGTTGTCTTTAGAGTCAGTGGCAATTTTGTTTTCGTAACTAGCTTTGGAGGATTCTATGAGGGATCTCAGCTTCTTACTGAGGTTGACCAGGGAGTTCCTCCACTCATGGGATTTTACTTATTTTTGCAACAGTTTCTTTCTTCTGTTGTAGAGTTTGTTTATGGCAGAGGACCACCAGACTGGCTTCCTTTGTTTGGAGGATAACATCTTGGTTTTATTAGGGATAGCATGATCCATGCACTCATGTAAGTGCTTATAAAGTGCATTTGTGTAGGATTCGGCAGTAATACCTCTATTGTCCATCTGCATGGGTGTCATGAGGTTTGCCACTTCTGTCTTAAGAAGTGTGAAGTTGGCTTTTCAGAAGTTTATTATGATGGTTTCCCTAATTGGGGCTGAGGGTGGGATGTGGATATCTAGGCTGATTACCTTGTGGTCGGATCTGACCAACGAGGAATTGACCTCTGGTGTGGAACACCAGTTTCCCATTGTTGGTGATGACCAAGTCTAGGATATTGCTGCCCCTGGTGGGGGTGTGAATAAGTTGATCCAAGATGTTGGTAATTATGAATTCTAAAAAACGTTGAGCAAAAGAGTTGGTACATGAGTAGTTTTCCCAGTTAATGGTGGGGTAGTTGAAATTGCCCATTATTAGGGTGTTGGGTTGTACCCTAATACTTTCCAGTGTATCAAGAAATGAGGAGTGTGAATCCTGGGGCATGGTGGGGGGTCTGTAGCAAGCTACAGTTTGCATTGCGGTCTTGCCCAGAGTTAGTTGCACATGGATAATCTCAGATGCATTATGCTGTGCAACTAGCCTGGAGGTGTGGATATCCTTAATGAATATGGACACGCCTCCACCTTTAGTGCTTCTTTCTGGGTTAGGTGGCCAAAAGGTGTGGTATGAATTGAAGCCTGGTAATGAAGGGGTGCTCTCTGGAGCTTTGAACCAGGTCTCTGTCACTGTACAAATGTCACTGATGTCACCGCTTACGATGGTGAATTTGTCATTGAACCTTGCCTGAAAAAGGCACTATAGGGGTAGCAGGAGTCTTAGCCAGTATCCGGAATCCTAAGGGTGACAGGTGCAGGCCATTACTGGCAAACCATCGTGGACTGTTGATCATGTCATCCCAGGCAGACAAATACTGGATCCCCTTAGAATGACACCAGAAGCTTAGCCAATTGTTGAAGTCAATCATTTTGTCCTTGTACTGTGGTATCATTCTGGGTCTATCTATTTCTACATCCCTCTCTATCTATGTATACATATATGCATATTATATATAGATACATATATAAATATGGGTTCCTATGACTTCATCGAACTGTCTAATCACCGACACTCACCTCTTCGACACCAAACCATCGACGGCCATATCATCGACAATTCCGGTAAGCGATCTTCCCCCTCACAAGACCCATGGTAGCGCTTGTTCCTGTGTTACAACGATTAGGGTTTACGTGATTCCGTATAAATTACCTTGAAAGCGCTACCATGGGTCCTGTAAGGGGGAAGATCGCTTACCGGAATTGTCGATGATATGGCCGTCGATGGTTTGGTGTCGAAGAGTTGAGTGTCGGTGATTAGACAGTTCGATGAAGTCATAGGAACCCATAAATATACATACATATACATATAATATATATATATATATATATATATATATATATATATATATATATATATATATATACCTTTTTATTTACACATACAAATACATACACTAACATACTGCTAAACATCCATTACTGTACAACCTACATTGTACGTTGCACTACAACCTACATTGATATGTGCACATAGCATCCTTCACATACATATGTATGTCCAGCCTTCACTAACAGTTGCAGTATGTCCCCTGCCCTATGCACATCTTCATATATATAGATACAGACTGCTAACACATATGGAGGGTTCACAGTATGTAGACTATTATATTATTAGTTTACATTACCTTTGTTTGTCACTGCTGTTTGTGATGGCTTGCTGCTGGTTAGCTTGCTGTTTTGTATTGTTTTATTTTCGGCTGTCTGTGTCTCTTTTTCAGTGTTCCTGTTTTTTTTCTCTCTCTCTCTCTCTCTCTCTCTCTGTCTCTCCCTCCAGATGTTGCAATGAAAGTATTGCATGTGTGGACTGGGAGTACAGGCTGCTTTTGTAGGTATATGCACATGTTCATGTGATGGCCTCTGCACCAATTGTTAGCCAGCATTTGCTAAGCATGCAGCCTGCTGTGTGGTAATTGCAGTTCTCACTGTGATTTCAGGACAGTGCTATAAAATGTTAGGTTAGGTAGGCGTAACCCTTTCAGATTTTCAAGGTGGGGACCATGCTGGTATGCTGTGGACACTGTTGTGTGAGTGTAAAGGTTGGTATGTCTCTCATATTTCAGGCTGTGCTGTAGGCACTGGCATGCATGTTGTACTGACACCTGACTATTGCTTCCTCCAGTTTATTCTTCTCAGTGTGTATGTTAACTGACACCTAATAATACTAATACTGTTTAAATGGGAGTATGTGCTTTCCTGTGGGACTTGTGGAGTAACTGGTTTACAGCAGTGGCTCTTGCAATTTGTTGCTATGGCTTCACTATTTGGCCTTTACATTCACTCCTTGAATGCCTGCTAGGTGTCTTTATTGGAATGTGTTGCTATGGCTTTCCTATTTTCCATTTACATTCACTCCTTGTAATGCTTGCTATATTTCTTTCAGCAGCAATTCCTTATATGTTTTTTGTGGTTTGGTGGTACTGCATGCAGTCTGGTCTGGCCAAGGTGTGGGGCTTGACACCTACAAGGGTATTTTATTTTGCTGCTGAGCAGTAGTGGCGCCTTGTACTTTGTACTAACAGTTATGGATAGCAGGCACATGCAGTGCTTGTAAACTGCTATAATGTCCTTATTTTATTAGTTGGATATCTCCTTTGATATTTGTGGGTTGTACACCTACATGTGGATGTGCTTGTGGAAGCTATTCTACAGCTATTCACAGAGTGTGTGACAGCAGACAGAATGATATGCCTGTGAGTTTGTGACACTTGCAGGCCTCAGATACTCTCAGGTGTATCTTTTATCAGCCTCAGGGAATGGTTCATATCAGCGGAATACACCCGTGATATATTTCAGATATTCTGCAGTTGTGACTGTGGGGTATTTTGAGCATATGTATTACTACACCATTTCTGACATGCAAGTAGTGCATACTTTCAGTAGTTGACAGTTACCATTACGTGGGATAAAACACCTTTCTGCCTACTGTTAGTACATTTCACAGGGAGTCAGTGGGGCACAGTTAACATTTGTTTTCAAATCAGGGACATCCCTGTAAATCAGTCACAATTGCGAGGTCTGGCCTCTTACCTGTTCAAATATGGCAGTGTTTATCCTGCTCTGATAGTGTGTGTGGTTTGCAGGATGCTACTGTCACATTATTACCTACTAGCTACCGACTAGCATGGCTGTTTCTCTTATCACACTAATGTTACACAAATCCACAAGAATTGCCAGTAAAGATACAAGAAAAGCTTTGTGTAATAGCCTTCCTATGTTCCCTTTACATTCAGTTCTACTATTTCATGATATATTGGTTTCAGCACAAAGTTCTTGTATATCAGTCATGGCTTAGTGGAAAGTCATGCAGAATAGTGTTTCCAAGGTCCTGGGTTCAAGACTGACAGAGGAATTTTATTTTGCTGTTGAGCAGACTACAGGCCTTGTCATTCAGAGTGACTAAGGCACTTTTAAGCAGTTGTAAGCAGGTTAGCGCTGGTTTGCGCGGAGCTCACGCATGCACAGTGCCGCTTAGCTTCGCGCACACAGGCTTAGCTAAGCACACACAAGCTCACACCCGCTTACAACTGTTTAACAGTGCTTACTCTCGCGCACACCCGCACTAATTTCTTTGAAAGAAAAGAAAATGGGGAGATAGGAAAGTGGTGAAAAAGGGTGCACAAAGAGGGTAGGACAGTAGGAAAACAAGCTCGGGATTTGCAGGAAGGATGTAGGAAAGGTCCATAGCTGCCCATTTCTTTATCAGCAACAGCTGCGCATATGTCTGTAATTTGGTGTGAAATTTGAAACCTTCCTCCCCTGAGAGAGGGGTGAGGACAACAAAATATGTTGTACAGCCAATTGTAATTACCAGTTCACATGTCCAGCAGACATGTCTGCAAAATGGGCAGCTATGTATGGGGCATATTTTTTTGCGGGAACAGAGTGTCCTTTTTTTATTTTTTTTTCAGGTGAGAGTGGAATGTGAGGTACAGGAAGTAGGTATATTTGAAGAGGTAGGAAGGGGAGGTTAACAGACAAGACAAACAAGATGCATACAGGGGCGGAGTATGACACATGTGGGGGGGAAACACAATTGACGGGGACGGATGTTGGGATATCGCCAGCCCATGAGCCCACAGATGGCAACAGTGGAACTGAGATCCCCACCCATGGGCAGTTGCCACTGTGCTTTCACAGCCCAGGACGGGGCTGTGCTGGGGGCTGTGTAGGATGGGCAGCAGGGACACCCGTGAGTTGTGCCACCCGAGCCTCAAGCTGGCGTAGGAGTTCAAGCACAGAATGCCTGATCTCGCTACGCACCACAGACCGGACACTTTGGAGGGTGAGTGGACGGTCTCCTCCAGCCATGCTTGCAGAGGGGGGATGAGCCCCATCCCCTGCAACACTTCCACCCGAAGGTGGCACAGGGCCACCGGAGGAGGTTCCGGCCTGGGCACTAGTGCCAGGTGCACTAGCCAGCTGAGGTAGGAGAGTTGGGTCCGCTGGAACCCACTTTCCCTGTTGTCCTATGTTTAGAAATATTTTATGACATTTTGGGTTAGTAACAAACAATACCATTTAAAATTAGTTGTAACAGCATGCATCAGTATTCCCATTAACCAAACACCCATGAATACCAAACATGGAACAGCAAGCATAACACATGCATATTTTGAACAACAGTACACAATCCAGCAGCATGCAGGGTTGATTGATGGCAACAGGCCATCAGGTTTGGATATGTGAACAGGGAACATGCAGCAACGTACATGCAAATATATTTGAACCAACAGGACAAATGTCTATAGGAATTAATTGTGAATACACATACCCAGTTTGTTGTGGAATGGCATTATTTGTGAATATAGGGTAGGGTGAAGAAATATTTCATTAACAACTTCAACTACCTAAACATATGCTGTACATCTCTAGTAGCTGCAGATATATATATATACCCTACAGGTCTTAGTATAGTTTCCTATATGTAACCTTAGGAATGTTGGTGATGGGACTGTTACTGCTACATTAATATACATTGCATTTTTATTCATTCACATTCATATCTGGCTATGTTCAGGTACAGCATCCTGCTACATTTCATTTATATGGCTCTAGACAACTGTGGATGTTCATTATTTCATACAACCATACTATCTCCATATTGCAAGGGTACAGCAACATATCCAAATTGTGGGACAGACACATTCCAGCTTCAGTACTTTATTTCAAACATTTCACTTTTTGGTTGTGGCTGTCTCATTCATTTCATTATGTACTGACTGCAGTATACTTTATTCAGAAGTTATAACAGCTTTCTTGGTCGATTCATACCTCTTTCTCACACTCTCACTTGTTTTATTTTTACAATTCAAGATAGTACTTTATTCTAGGCGTTATTAACATGTCATACTTGATTACAACAATCCTTTCCAACAGACTCACTTGTTTCATATGGCAGATTTTCAAAGGGGATGTATTTGACACGTGTCTATTGTCTTTAGCTTGTTTGCCACTGATTTTCAGGCTGCAGCAGGTTATCTGATATTACAATTCAGGTGGGTAATCACTATTTCAGACTTGTTTACTTTTTATTTCTGGATTACAGGCTGCATCACTTATCTAATCATACAGTACTATCAGAATCTTTCTTCTAGTGTTATTTGAACTTTATTAATATGTAACTACAGTGAACTTTTTTACAAGCTGTCTCACATATATTGTATAACAATTACAGAAATATAAATACTAACCTACCTGGTGGTGCAACCGCTCCAGCCTATCACCATAGGCTCGCCGATTCGCAGAACGCACACCTGCAGCTGTAATATAAATGAAGTAATATTGGAACATACATCTCCATAATATCAGCTAGGATAATTCCTTACATACATAATTACATGGATACTTACTCAGTAGTGGGGCGTTGAGCATTTGCCGGGCCTCCTGGATCCAACGGTTCAGTTGGTCCTGCTTTCGTCTTTTCAGGTCTGCATGGTGGTGACGGACCTGTTCACCAGTCCTTGGTATGCCTGTGGCACTGGTGAGATCATGTGCCAACTGGTTCCATGCCTCTGCCTTATACACACCCCACAAAACCTGGCTCTGCATGAGTTGAGCCTCATGATCGTGGACTAGGAGCCAAACCATGTATTTGGACTCCTCAACACCCCACCTCTGTACTCGGAAGCGACTACCCTCTCCTACACCTGCCATCCTGACTGAAAATAGGTTCCACAATCAGTTATGCTGTGTATTCCCACCGATGGGGCTTATATATGCCATTTTTCCCCGCACTTATCTGTGATTGGCCATTTTGGAATTGTATCAGCTTCACAAAACCTGCTTTGTCATGCTTCTATTTCCATTCATTCCTAAATATATGCTAATACTGCACTTTTCAGTACAGCTGTCATGGCTTAGTGGTTCAGTACTTTGACTATGATGCACAGTATCCTGGCATCGAGCCTGGGCATTGCTTTTTTTATTTTACTACTGTCTAGACAGGCTAGGAGGTGTGTCTGTTTAAAGGCAGCTTTCATACAGGTTGCTCAACGTTGCCTGCCGTTAAGCCGGTTGGCGCGTTACGCAGCTCCGCGCAAACGGGTTACGCTGGTTAACACGTTATTTGGCTATGAGCACGCATATTACGCTGTGAGATATGTTGCGCAACTATGGGCACACAGTTTCAGCATGTTGAAGCGCAGCTCAACTCCGGGCACTCATATTACACCTGTTAAACCACTGGTCACCTACAGGCAAACATACTCAGCTTGCTAGAGCGCTGCTCAGCTATGGGCACTTATAAACTATTTTATTTTTTTATTGTGTCAGATTTCTTCATAAAAACATGGCCCATTTCATTGCATTTTACTTAGATTATAATTATATAAATATACATATATGTCAGGGGATTGTTTCGTGCTTATTTCACTAAAAATAAAAAATTATGTTGTTGGGGCTCGAACCGTGACTACCTCCTCTTTGGTTGACGTCTCTACCACTACACTATTGCTACTTGGCTTATTTTGCATCTTTAGATCTTATATGCTTTTTCAATGACTGCTAACTGTGGCTGGGGGAAGGGCACACCCGTGCAAATGAGCGCAATTATGGTCAAACATTTTTGAAATTAAAAAAAAAATTAAACTGTTCATTTTTACGTTTTACATTTCAGTTGGGTTAATAGTCTGTGGGGGCATGTGTGCTGTTGTGTTTCTTGACATTTCCGTGGACTCGCTCGTGGGAGTTTCCTTTTGAGACTGTGATTCTTCTGGGGGCATGTCCCTTTGCAGGACTCGTCATGCGGACACGCCCCCTACATTGCTACACGGACCGTGTTAGCCTAGGGTGTGATTCAGCATGCCCTCATGAATATGCATGGCATGCTGACATTACCCCGTTTAACTGAAGCCTCCGTGTAAGACTTGCTAACTCTTACACAGAGGCTTCATGAATCCTGCCCAGTGTTTACATGGAAGTTAATATAAAACACTGACATACTGCAGTTACTTTTATTCTGTAGATACCGTCCTGTACTTTTCAAATGGCTTCCTCAAGACCTTCATTAAGTCACCAGGTTTCCTCAGACACTCCTGAACAATTTCCTTTTCTTCAGTCATTTCTAACTTCAACTACATCCCTAGAATGTCTGACTGACCTGCGTCAAACATTAATCGCTCTCTGTCTTGCAGCGATTCTGTGAGAAAATGGAATCTTTAATATTATAATATTATGTAACATAGCATTAAATTAAATTGCATGCAACTTAGGAGAGTGCTTTCTTAGTCTTAATATTTTTGGAGCTCAGAGCAGCAATGGTAAACTAGTTAAACTGACAGAAAAATCTTCATAGTTGCAGCTCAGATGAATTCATGATTTGGTAACTTTAAAACCTAATTAAATTGTTCTTCTCTATTTTGAAACCAATTCAGTGAGATTAATTATTCACTCTATGCAAATGTTTTTGTTCTAAGACTTTATATTAAATATTTTTATAAATTACAGATAGCCAACATTATCACACAGCCAAATGGAGCAGTAGCAGTAAGTTTCTGACAATGTCATCTGCTACAGTATTGCAGAAATGTAAAACTGATCCATCAGGTATTTAGACAACATCTGGCAGAAATGTAATTCTGTTCCATCAGATATTTAGACAACATCTGGCAGAAATGAATACTGTTCCATCAGGTATTTAGACGACATCTGGCAGAAATGTAATACTGTTCCATCGGGTATTTAGACAACATCTGGCAGCACTGAGCAATCAGGACATATCCAGGACAAACAAATTGTCCTAACATTCCACTTAGAGACTAGACCACTGATATACAAATTATTAAAAGAAAATAAAGCATCTCACCCCTGGGCTTTCGGATATTGGCAAAGGCTCTTGCCACACCCATAGTGCCTTTTTAGGCAAGGCTCAAAAGTCAAACCCACTTCCATAGACAGCACAAGGAACAAGAAACTAAAGGTAATGCTGCTAAACGCCAGAAGTCTTAACCTCAAAATGTATGCATTTGAAGCTCTCCTCAGTATGGAGAACATCGATATCTGTGCAGTGACAGAAACCTGGTTCAAGGCTCCAGGGAGCACTCCAGCACTACCAGGTTATACCTCATATCATGCTTTTTGGCCCCAAAACCCGGACCAAACCACAAAAGGAGGGGGAGTTTCCATATTTATCAAGGATATCCACACCTCCAGGTTAGTGTCAGTGCACGAAGTATCGGAGATCATCCATGTGCAACTGACAGTGGGCAAGACTGCTTTTCAGTTTATAGCATCCTACAGACCACCCTCTCAAAGTCAGGAATCCCACTCGGCTTTCCTGAAAACATTGGAGAACACTAAGATCTCTCTGAACACCATTATATTGGGCAACTTCAACTACCCAAACATAGACTGGGAGCATTACTCAAGCCCCAGCACCTTAGCCCAAAGGTTCCTGGAATTTATAAACTCAAATGCTATGGAACAACTAGTCATCACTCCCACAAGAGAGGAAAACATACTAGACCTGATCATTACCAACATGGGGACTCTATGCTCCATACCAGAAGTATATCTCTCATTGGTAAGATCAGACCATAAATTAATTTCACTGGATATCCACATCCCGACCCCACCCCCAGCCCAGAAAACCACAGTGAAAAACTTCTCAAAAGCGAACTTCACACTTCTCAAAACTGAAGTGGAATCCTTCAAGGCCCCAGGGCCAGTGGAAACTAGGCCCAAACTGCAGAATCCTATATAAACGCATTCTACGGACATCTCCAGGAATGCATGGATCATGCTATCCCAAGCAAAATCAAGACCCAATCATCCAAAGGCAGGCGTCCAGTCTGGTGGAGCCCAGCCATAAATAAACTGTACAACAGAAGGAGGAAGCTACTACATGATAGAGCAAAATCCCTAAAAGGGAAGGCATCTCTGATCAGTACTAGCAAAAAATTACAATCCTTCATAAAATCCTCCAAGGCCAGCTTTGAGAGAAAAATTACACAGGACATTAAAGACAATCATAAGGCTTTTTTCAGTTATGTTAGGAACCTGGGATGCAACTCCCAGACTTGTTCTGAGTTGATTCGAAACGACAAAAAATACACTGAACCCACAGACATCGCGAATATCCTGGCAGACAGGTTCAGTGCAAACTTCACCACCCCCTCCCCCCCAAAAGAGCAAGTATCTATCCCAGCAGAGTGCAGCCTCCCAAACATCTCTGATGCTCAAGTGAAGGCCGCCCTCTCCAAAGCAAAAAACACTGCTTCCATAGGACCAGATGGTGTCCCGGGTTGCATCCTACATGAACTCCAAGAAGAACTAATCCCTCAAGTAAAACTGCTGTACAATCTCAGCCTCACTACAGGATATGTGCCCAAAGAATGGCGTGCAGCAACAGTGGTCCCACTCCACAAAGGTGGCGCCTCTTTGGACCCTGGAAACTATCGCCCCATAAGCCTGACTAGCCTAGTATGCAAGGCTATGGAGAGGATCATCATGGAACTCATAAACAAAGACATTGGGGACCTACAGACACTAGATCCTACCCAATTTGGCTTTGTCAAGGGCAGATCCTGCCTTTTGAACCTGGTCGACTTCTTCAAAAAGTCACCAAGGCCATAGATGAAGGGAAGATAGTCCACACAGCCTATCTGGACTTCGTAAAGGCATTTGACACAATACCCCACTCGGGCATCATAGATAAGCTATCCAGCCTAAATATAAACCCCTATGTCACAAGATGGGTTGCAAACTGGCTCAAAGACAGAACCCACAGAGTCAGAGTTGCTGGAGCCATGTCAGACTCGAAACCGATCACAAGTGGCATCCCACAAGGTTCTGTCCTGGGACCTCTCCTGTTCGGTATTTACTTTTCTGAGGTACAGGCCAACGTGGGAGGACTATGGCTCACCAAGTTCGCAGATGACTGCAAACTGGGTGCCATAATCGACTCTCAAGCTGACACAAACATCCTTCAAAAATGTCTCGCAGAGATGGATAACTGGTGCCAGAGCCATGGTCTAAAGCTAAATGCCAAAAAGTGTATAGTCATACCCTTTGGCAAAAACAATGTGCCCACATATTACCACATAGGTGGTAACCCATTAAGTACAGAGAAAGTAATTAGGGATCTGGGGACCCAGGTTGATAGCAATCTCTCCTTTGACAACCACATTGCCAAAGTGTTTAGAAAGACCTTCTACATAGCCCACCTCATCATGAAAGGATTCACATCTAGATCAAGAGAGGTAATCGTGCCCCTTTATTCATCCCTCATCAGGCCCATCATAGAATACAATGCCCCCTTTGGGATGTACCTTACCCGACACCTGCAGCAGTTAGAAAGACCCCAAAAGTACCTCACCAGGAGGATCAAGGGACTCAAACAGATGCCATATGCTGCTCGGTTAAAAAATCTCCAGCTCTACTCAGCTGCATATCGCCTACTTCGAGGCGATCTATGCCTGACATATAAAGCTATGTCCAACCCAGAATTAATGGACATGCTCTACCTCAGTAAATCTAAATCCCTTAGAGCCACGTGCTCGAGGAACTTGAACCTCAGCACAGAAATAAATAGAACATGCTGGAGGGACAGATTCATAACCCAGAGGCTCCCTTCACTCTGGAATAGAATTCCAATTCATGTTAGGCAGAGTACCTCACTGACTCTCTTCAAGAAGAATCTTGATGAGTGGATGGGGGATCGTAGGTTTGTCCCGGGGATTACTTCCATGTCACCATTAGACAGAGGAACAGTAAACTAAACTTTAAAAAGGGCACAGTATACTCAAATCAAGGGGTTAAGGCAGTTGTATGATCTGAGTCACTCCTGCCTCTGCAAGGATGTTGGCATCAAACCTGACTCCCACCCTTTGCCTTGCATGTTGTGAATCCACACACACAACTTTTTGGGGATTTCTGTATGTAGGCTATGTGGGTCAGCAGCACACTAAGTAATAAATGGCAAACACTACCCCAGGCCTTATCCAGGGGTAGCACTGTTCTTGCTCTATTTTTAAAGTTCTTGGAGTCTTTAAATGAACTTGACTCATGAGAGTCAACATTTTTGACTTACCATTTGTCTGGCCATTCAACAGTAACCCTACCAGGAGCATAAAGTTCCCAACAACATAGCTGCAGGGATCAAATAGCATGCAGATAACTCCACTGTCACAAAGTTACAGTCCCAGAGACCCTGGGTGTTGGCTTGACCTCAGAGAAATAGATACCAAAAAAGGAGTGGCCCCAGCACCAAGCCCCCAAGCCCTGAGGGCTTAACTATGCGAACATGAATCACTCTTTCAGATCACTGTTCATCACAAATTATATACCAAAAATGGTGAACCAAAAAATGATATTGAAGATAAAAAAAATCATTATTTGCAGGGGGGCTTTCACCTCCCAGTGTGGGGCATTACCAAAATTATACATACCAACTCCACAGTTGCACAACAGTGAAGAAAAGTAAAATCCCAAAAAAGTACCACCTGCTCACACAATACATTACACAGTGAATCACTGCAATGAAATCCTGTTGCACTAAGGACTTGCAATGGCAGAGTCAGCAATGACTCATAGAAATCACAGCTCTGAGGGACTCCATAAGTGACTAACCTCTTTTGTGAAAGTAGATCCCCTATCCTAACTTCTTGGGTCCTATCTATGAGCCAGCTGGTTATCCAGCAGATGACATAGAGGGTTTATACTTAATTTTGTGAGCTTGTCAAAAATGTCTGAGTGGGGTATTGTGTCAAAAACTTTTGCCAGGTCAAGATAGGCAATATATACTGTTTTTCCCTTTGCCCATTGCATTGGTGACCTTTTAGAAGAAGTCCACTAGGTTAAGTAGGCATGACCTGCACAAACTGGGGTGGATCCAGTGACTCAAGGGGTGTGGGATGGCATAATGGTTAAGGTGTTTACCTCACAGACACAGGATACAGGGTCTAACTCTCACTTGCGGGGAAAATTGTCTTAGCTTAAAATAGCCTGCAAGGCCAAATAGCCTAGTACTTACCTATGAATATTTCCCATGTTACTGTTTATTTCCATGATAATTCATTTGATGTCCTTGCATATGGGACTAGTCAGACTTATGGGTCTATAGTTACCTAGGTCTGAAGATGGTCTGTCCTTCTGCAGAAGGATAACTGCTGCAGTCCTCCATTCATTTGGCACAAAGCCTGTCTGGAGGCTACAGTTATATAATTACTCTAGTGGTCTTGACAGGACATATTTAATGCTTCTAAGGAGGCATCCTGGGATATTATCAGGGCCCATTGGTGTGGTGTTTTTGGCCTTGAAGAGTTCATTGAAGATCTGTTCTCTAGTGATCTAGTGATAGTTAAGGATGTTATGGTTTAGTGTATTTCCTGAGGAGTGTATATGTGTGTGTGTGTGTGTCTGTGTGTGTGGGGAGGGGGGGGGGGGTGAGAAAACTGGAACTAAATTTGTTGGCCAGTATTTTACCTCCCAGCTCAGTATAATTGGGTCCATTTACAGTTATTTCACCACACTGCTGTCTACTAATTTTAAAATTGTGGACATAGCTGAAGAAAGGCTTGTGATTGTCCTTAGCCTAGGAGGTTATTTGTAACTCAAACTTAGTTTTGGTTGACTTCATTAGACCCCTAAGTTGATTGTTTAAATTGATGAGGGAGTTTTTACCTTGCTGGACATTGCACTTCCTATTTTTTGGCACTGACTATTGATACTGGTGTTCCACCAGGTAGCTTATTTTTTTGAGACTGCCATGTGCTTTTCTGGGGAGGTACAACTCCTTGACTGCAGCTATTAACATAATTATTCAGGGATTTCTGTGAACAATTCCACATAGGCAATGATTTTCTCAGGGTTTGGAGGGGTTGAATTTTGCCAGGATGTTACTTAATAATAGGAAGTTTACCTTAGAATAATTCCTAAAAGTACCAGTGTTTGCTTGGGTCCAAATTTTTATTTTTATTTCAAAGGACACAGCTTTATGGTCCGTACTGAACAGTGAGGATATTACACTAGACGGATGCAGCATTATCCCATGTTTGTGAGGAACAGGTCAAGGATGTTTGTGCCCCTTGTGGACATATGAACTGTTGTGTCCAGGGTGTTTGTGTTAAAGTAAATCCAGGAATCTACGTGCCTGCATGGTTGTGGTTTTGTATAATTCCTAGTTTATAGTGGGGTAGCTAAAGTCAGTCATGACCACAGTGTTGGGTTGAATGGGGTGTGTTTCTAGTGTGTTTATCTAACAGCTGTGGGTTTCCTGAGTCACTGAGGGTGGACCTATAGATCTCAAGGCTATAGTAAAAGACGTTGCCTATGTTAATTTGGACATGAAGAAGCTCAAGCACATTTGATTTTTATGAAAACTGAGCCACGTCCACCTTTTGTTCCTTCCTCTGCAGTAACTGGCCTTAATGTGTGGAGGGCGTTATATCCCAGCACTGTCACTGTGCTTTCCATAGCTCTAGACCATGTCTGAGTTACTGCACAGATTTATTTTATTTATTTATTTTATTTTTTATTTTACATTTGTTGACCGGGCTAGTCTAACTGGATATAGTTCCATTTTCAGTAGAGGCCCAGGGAGATGTCTACATTATCCTGGGTAAGAAGAGCTTGCACACAGTGGAGTGTCTAGTTTCTCTTTTTCATAGAAGATTTGGGGCAAATCACCTTGAATAGGAAGAATTTCACAATTTATCTGCAACCATAACTCTAGTGTATTATTAACAGTCACTGCTTGGGTCATTATTATTCCAACTGATATGCTCAGTTTCTGTAAACTGACATACATTCGGTTTGACCATTCAATTTGTGCACCTGATACTGCCTTTCCTGCTGTTACTACCTAAATGGCAATATGAGAGTACAGTTTTATGCCTTACTGGAGCATGGCTGCTTCCTGCAAAAATCCTTCACAAAACTCAGAGAAGGTCTTCAAATGTTAATTATATTTTTGCATACAGATTTCCTTGTTATGTATCTTGAGTTGTGCGTGATCACTTTGTTGTCGTGATCACTTTGTTGCTTTATATACTCCCCTTAGCTGTTACTTTACCAGATGTTTTGTAAGACCTATTGCAGTCTCCCTCAGTTTCTTCTACCCTTATAAGAACACACCCTCAGTTTAATCTTTCTATCAATAACTTGTAAAATGAATGCTATGTGATCATTATTAGACCAAATTATTAAGTCATTGTTTCCAGTGGAGTTCTGGAAGGCCGTACTCTCATTTTCAGTGGGTGCATCCTGAATCTTTTCATAAAATAAAGTTATAAACTCACAATACAAACAAATAATCATTCATCTAGAGCTATGTTTCCGGAAAAAATACAGACAACTAGTTGTTCAGCACCATGTTTTATATATATAGCGGTAACAGTCATCTACTTCTAGACCTTAAACTGGATTTTATAACTTCCAATGAACCCTGCAAATGTTATTCTTTTTAAATGTTTGTAAACAACTTACACACTTAAGTTCCTGTTCAAGCTATGAAAATACTGGTATCAGCATTTTAGTTCCCCACTGTTAGTTTTCATGTGACACTGTACAGTTCTGTGTCACTTTGTTTTTGAGATATTTAATTAAAGAACTATGAAAACTGACAAAATGCATAATTAGTATATGAACAACTCAATGCATAGATAGTTAAACTATACAGAGGCTGGCCAAAAGGCACCCTCCAACCATCAACCCCTCCACCCTCTGCAATTACCAATTCTCTAATCTCCCCTTTATACTCTAACATGACAGTCAGCTAGTGCACCCAGTCCTCTCTCTCAAACTGATGAACTTTCCTTGTAAAAAATATATATATATATATATATATATATATATATATATATATGTATATATCACAAATATTTCTCATTTAACTGTATCAAAAATGTGTTAATTCACATTCATTTATTGTATCGTCCGATGTATTTCTCTGAATTTACTGTACTGTATGCTGTATTCTTCTTTAAAAAATCAATTGTTTCATATTGTTTCTCTGTAACTGCTTTTGGAGTTTTTCTCCCTGGGCCTGCACTGAAAATGAGCTCTTCGTGGCCCAGTACACTTCCCCAGTTATCAAATTGAAATAAATAAAATAAATAAATAAAGTGCTGATTTAGTCATGCTATCAAGTTACGTTTAAGATGAAATGTCTCATTTACTTATATGTAGCACAGCTTTGCAATTATTCATATAAATAAGAATAACCATGTCAGACACCTTCCTGCTTCATTTGACTGGCCACAGAGAAACACCTAGAGGCAGCACCAGGAGTAAATGCTTTACCTACTTAGCCCATATGTTATTAAATTACCCTTTGTTTACTGAGCATGGAATATATTACATGAAAAATGTTTACCAATATTCTGATAGACTGAATTTGTTATCACTGTGAATATGGCATTGACATAACCCTTCTATAACTTAACTGAATGTGAATCTTTGTGCTGATTATGGCTAAGAGTCATATGTTTATTTATTTATTTGTATTTGTTTTCCAGGTTAGAGCAGTGATCTCTGTGGACCCTTTTTCACACCCAGCATGGGAGTGGTGTCTGGCTGAGTGGCTTGCTCAGCTGTTAGATAATATAGTTTGCTATAATCTTACACATGCCAAAAAAACTCACCTATCAGAAACAAGTTTTAAGCATGGATTTAATAGCTTCATATTTTATTTTAATTTGTTTTACTCAGCCCAGGAGTACTTTCTACTTAAAAGATTTGGTCAGTCACACACTTTGACAAATGGAGGCTAAGAGAATCAAACCCTGCACCATAGGTCATTATAGTCTTAACCTGCTGCACTGCCTGTTTTAGAGTATAAAGGCTTAATAGTGTAAAATCCAATAACTGATCCTTACTTGGCACTTTTAGTACTTCACTTGGTATAAGTACTACTGTTAGCCATTAGAGGAAACCAGAGTCAACTTTCATGGTGCAATCTTTGCCGAGCTACGTTACATTTTTCTTCTTGTTGAATTAATTAACAGGTCTAGCATTTGATGCTTTTTACACTTTACTGTTAAACTGATTCACAACGCCCCATTTGCTACTAACTCAGCCAGCCAAACCACATTGTGCTGTTAAAATATGACAGCACTGCTATGTTTAATTGTTCAGCTGCTAAAATAATTAACAGTGTGACCATCTGTTGTTAATAGAATATATTTACATCCTGTTGACAAAACAGATTTTCAGGGCTACATTTTGCTGCTAAATAAAATCATCCTAATTCACATGGATATTTTTTTTTACAATTTTTGTCTGCAATTACGTAAGCCTCTGTCAAGAATTACTCAACAAATTTAGTTTAACCAGCTGGTGAAGCTTCCTTCCCGTGCATAACTGGATATGCTACAACCCCATTTTAGCTATGTCATCTAGCTTCCTTTTCTAATGTATTACATTAAAGTCAACCAAAGTGCCATGAAAAAAACAGTTCTGATGCCATCCCAACATGTAGCTGTAATCAAATAAGTACTACTCCCCATGCAATAAGATTGGAGCACCAAAATAAGTTTGTTACTGTTTTCAAAGTCTTCAGGGGGTCCCCAGCAGATTCCTTTAAATATAATTACACCTCACAACTGACTCCATTCTGTTCATCATTTGTTCTGACCATCACTTTTTACTATAAAATTACCAAGGAACCATTTTCTGATTTTTCTTTCTGTTTTGAGGCTGAGCATTGATTTGACTTGTAAACTATATGAAACGCCTCCTTAAGCCACATTGCATTAAAAGTGAGAGAGTATAAGCAAACAACTGCATAATTACAACCTTAACTTCTTTGTAAGATATATCACAGCTAGGGACTCCTACCATTTGGTCTGTGTTTTGTACATTCTTACCAGGGAGGAAACAATGCATACCTGCTAGGGAATAACAGATGGGTCTGAGGGGCTGATCAGCAAAACAGATTGTGTATTGACACTGTAACAACCCTGGCATTTTACCAATTAGAGGAACCTAGCTAAACTCTTTAATTTCAATATAGACATGGTCACACTGGGCAAATCCAGGCAACTTAGCAATTAGAGAAACCTGGCAAAATGGTACCTTCGGTATAGACAGGGTCACATTAAACTGCCACAGCTCTGGCATCTTAACAATTAGAGAAACCTGGCTAGATACCATACTTTCTATTGTGACAAGCTGTTTGAAACTTGTATATCTGTCTTTCAGTAAGGATGGGCGGGAAAAGCAACAAAGCTATATTAAACTGAGCTGGATATAATCCTGCTTTTAATTTAAAATGTGTGAAATTTTTGGCCATTGCGTATATATAATATAAAACAAAATTGCAAGAATCAGCAGCTGTCTTTTTTAACAGAGGTGCAGACAGCTTTGAAAACAAACTCCTCATTTTATGTATTCCCAGAGTTTTTTTTTTAAGAATGACATAATTCGTACTGCAACTTCCTCCCAAAGTTGTGACTCTGAAAAAATCATTCCAACCCCCCATGCAAGTATGGAAAAGTGCCAGGCCCAAAAAAGATTCAATATACTAACACAACCAGGCCAGCACACAAATAGACTCTCATTCAAAAATATATTTAATCAATATGAAGGAAACTCCATCAAAACTGGAAGCACATAAAAAATATATATTCCAAACATCAGCAAGGCGTAAAAAAAGCATACTGGTTTCAGCTCATAGCATTCATCGGTGCATTCATATTTTTGAATGAGAATCTATTTGTGTGCTGACTCTGCAAAAAGAAGGCTTACATCCAAAATCTTAACTGAACAAGAAATACAGAATCTGGAACTCTTTTTAAACTCAGGAACAAATGGTAGCCGCAGACTATGCCTTCAAAACTGTGCATAGCGGGCTTTCCAGACTGAGAACTCATGTGAGGGATTTATTGCCTGTGAATTGTCTTTATCTGCTAAATAAACACACAAAGCCTTTGGTAAGTGGTAGTTCAAGATCAAAATAGCTTCAATTTTTGAATGCCATCTTCTTGTCTGAATCCTTTGTTTTATATCCCATTGTGCAAATAATTGTGTTCTGTATATTTCATTTTAGAAAGTGCTTTGCATAGTTTTATTTATTTTAAGTAAAGAGTTTCAACAATGTCAAAAGCTTGCAGTTTGTTTATTAGTATAAGGGCACGTGTGTATATATAATAATAGTAACTGCAGGCATTCACCTTTCAAGGACGGGCTGCTAAAGCTATACCTAGAAAAGAATTTTACTACTGTGATTTATTTTAAGAGAGAAGAGTAATTGTGTTCTTGGTATGCTAGACTTGTCTAACTAGTGGCAGTGTATTACCATAAAAATGGACAATTGCATAAGAAATGTGTTATTAGACCATCCTTGAAAACATTGCTTGTGGGTGGGTGTATGCATGTATGTGTGCATGTCACTGTGCATGTGTGTGACTATGTGTGCATGTGTGTGGATACATGCCCACTGAAAATTTTCTTGACAAATTTTCACCTTACTACTGCTAAGCTAACATTGAAAGGCAATGAGTTCAAAGCTCTGCAGTATAAAGCATACCTTTGTATGGTAGGTGTTCCTTATAATCCAAGGCAGTAGTGTGCATTTCCCTATGCTTATAATATGCATTGACTCTTATATATTATCTGATATTTGGTAGTGTGCACTGGGTGGGATTTTAAAGCCAGTGCCATCACACCCATGACCATTCATTTTAACCTACTGCACTCAAAGCTGGACAAACAAATTAAGGTATTCATAGAATAGGAGGGCTGCTCTACTTGGAGACAAAGACTTGTACAGTTAATGATGTGTCATCTCCACTCTGGGCTTTTATCACCTGTTATACTTAAATACCAGATCATGCAAGATGACATTATGTGATTCATGCTGCTCTTACCAAGGCACAAGGATTCTTGTGAAACCCTGGCAGAACAGAGTATCTGCCAGCAATAGCAAAGCCTATAAAGAATTACACAGTCTCTTCTTAAGAGAATCATCAATACTATATGCACCACAAGCCTGTCTTTTAACTGATGCTAGTTTAAATTATATGAATTTTAATCAGACCTCACATTTGTGCAGTGCTGCTTTTCACTTTGTGGTGGTTAGCAGTGTCCTGTGTAGACACAAAATCTTAGAAGCTCAGTTTTTCCCTAAATGGCTGTCAGTGAAACCCTTCCAAGCTTCTTTGCTGCTCTAGGAGCAACTCACCTGCACACTGAGCAGTGTTGCCTTACTGATCAACCTTAGCCTACACAAAGTATAGGTCTCTCTTGGAGTCTCGGCGCTACCAACACAGTCCTGTCAAATTAACCCACTCCCTTCCCTAATAAAACATACAGTAAGAGTCTGCTATCATGGACAGGCAGTTTCCCATCATCCCTCTGGCCAGCCTGATAGAAATGGGCATCCTGAGGCAACGTAGCAATTCTCTCATGTATACTGAAACCCTCTTACTGTGGAAGCAAACAATACTTTATGTGAGAGATGTAGTTACACTATGAAATTGAAAGCAAGACTCTCACATAAAGACAAATCAAATGACAGACAGGTTGTCAGCATGCACACACTTCCCACACTAACTAAGGACATAACACATAAATCCACATATGCAGCGGTACTCTCTAGTAACTTACCAAAGATCAGAGACCTCCCAAACAGAAACCACTTACACACTTAATGCAAAAATCAGCCTCAACACATAATAACACACACACACCAGTGTATCAACAAATAAGCCCATAAGATGTTACACCACAAAACCTAATGTATTGGTCATATTTGATTCCATTGTGAGACACATGGATGTCCCTCTCTCCAGGCTGGATAAGGAGCAGATTACGGTTAGTTGCCTGTCAGGTGCCAGGATTTGTCAAGTCACTCAACCACAAGCACCGGTATGACTCCGTAACAGTCCATGTGAGGATGAATGACTTGAGATGCACCTCACTGGACTATATGAAGAGACAAGAATGATCTCTCAGATTATGTGTCACAGGCAGGTATAAGCTTAGACTTAAGCAGCATCCTACCTTCTCCAAGGATGATGCCACAATACAAACAAAAATGATTGACTTTAACAATTGGCTTAGCTTCTGGTGTCAGTCCAAGGGGTGCCAATATCTATTAGCCTGGGAAGTCATGGTCAATAGGCCATGCTGCTTTGCCAGAGATGGTCTGCACCTGACTCCTCTAGGCTTTCAGATATTGGCAAAGGCATTAGCAACTCCTACTGTGCCTTTTTTAGACAGTGTTAAAAAAAAACAACCTCCTAACATAACAAAATCCTTGCTAGATAAACTCAAGGTACTGCTGCTCAATGCAAGGAGTCTAAACAAGAAACTGCATTCCTGGAAGCACTCCTCACTTTGGAAGAAGCTGATGTCTGTGCAGTCACCGAGACATAGTTCAAAGGCACAGAAAGCACCACAGCAATGCAGGGCTACAATGCCTTCCATACATTCAGACCACAAAATGAGCATGAAAGAACCAAAGGAGGAGGTGTATCCATCTTCATTAAGGATAAGTACACCTCAACACTGGTCAAACAGTATGACTGTCTTGAGCTACTCCATGACCAATTAACTATAGGCAAAGCCCCCTACCACATCATAGCTAGCTGTAGGTCCCCACCATGAAACAGGAAAAGCATATCACATACCTGTACTTACTGAAGTCACTTGCTTTACAGCCCAACACCTTACTCGTGGGTGATTTTAATTATCTTACCATCAACTTGGAAACATATACAACCACAAACATGCTGGCTCAGAGGTTCTTGGACTTTGTCAGTGCTAATGCTCTGGAACAGTTAGTCAGCACATCCACAAGAGGCTCAAATGTCCTGGACATAGTATTCACTAACATGAGAGAGCATTGCACAGCATCCCCCCCCCCCGCACCATGTGATGTCTTCCATGCTAAGATCAGACATAAATCACTCTAGTTTGATCTAATTATAAGATGAGATACCCAATCAAGCTCAAACATTATTAAGAATTTTTCAATGACAAATTACCTCCTAATAAGTGATGGTATAAGAAGTTTCAAAGCCCCCTCAAACACAGATACGATGGACTCCTATGCAGAGGTGTACACCAATGCCCTGTAAAACCATTTAAGCTGTATAGAATTGGTTGTACCTGACTGGATTAAAACCAGGTCTTGCCAAAAAAAACAAGCCATCCTGGTTGCCCCCTACTATAAACAGGTTATACAACAAGAGAAAGAAACTAATCTCCATGAACAAGAGGGAACTGGCTCAGCAGAGGAAGAAATCCCTCTCTAGCTTAAAGAAACAAATTAGAGATCTTGGCAAGTCCTCCAAAGCTAATTATGAAGCAAAAATAGCCTCTCTAGCTAAGGATAATCACAAGCCATTCTTTAACTACGTCTGAAATCTGAAAGAGAATACGCAGCTTTGCATTGAACTGGTTGTAGATGGCACCACCCATACTCAACTGTAAGTAATAGCCAACCTGCTAGCTGACAGATTTGGAGCAAACCTCACCCTCCCCCCGTCCCCACCAGTCACCCCCAAAGTATATCTGCCACCATTCTTCAGCTTATTATCTAAAAAGAACAGGTCATCTTGGCAGCACTCTCTGAGGCCAAAAACATGGCATCAATGGGACCAGACAACATCTCAGGTTGACTTGTAAACAACTTAAAAACATGACCTAGCAGACCCACTTGGATCCTTGTTTAACCACAGCCTGAGAACTGGCTATGTTACTGTGTAATGGAGGACAGCAACAGTAATCTCTCTGCACAAAGGGGGACCATCAACTGATCCTGAGAATTATAGACCCATAAGCCTGACTAGCCTCATCTGCAAGACCATGGAAAGGACTACCATTGACCTTATTAACAAGGACATAGGTAATCTCCAAACTCTGGATCCAACCTAGTCTGGATTTGTTAAAGGCAGATCATGCCTGTTAAACATAGCTGACTTCTTCGAGAAAGTCAACAAGGCCTTGGACAAAGGAAAGACAGTACATACCACCTATCTTGACCTAGTCAAGTCATTTGACACAATCCCCTATAGAGAAACTCTCTCAATGGGGAATTAACCACTACATTACCATATGGGTATCCAGCAGGACACATACTGTAAAAGTGGGTGACTTAACCTGTAGCAGTGGCATACCACAAGGTTCTGTGCTGGACCCCTTACTGTTTGGAATTTATTTCTCCAAAGTCCAGGTAAACTTGGACGGCCTGTGGCTGACCAGATTTACTGATGATTGCAAATTGGAAGACATCATTGAGTCCCCAATTATGTTAATATGTTGCAGGAAAGGTTAACACATACAAATGATTGGTGCCAAAGCCACAGATTAAAGCTAAATGCAAAAAAAAGCATCATTATTTCCTTTGGAAATGCTGACTTCCCTGCTAATTACATTATAGACAGCACCCCCCAAGTGTAGACCCAGTGGTATGTGATCTGGATACTCAGGTTGATAGCAGCCTGAACTTTGTCCAGCATTTATCTACAGTAGTAAGGAACACCTTCTACGTGGCACATCTTATAAGTAAAGGCATCACATCTAGATCTAAGGATGTTAAAATTCCATTATACTTGGCCCTCATCAAACCAGTAATTAAGTACAATGCTCCCTTTTGCATGTGCCTTATGAGACACCTGCAACAATTGGAAAGACAACAGAGGTGTCTCACCAAGAAAGTACAGGTTACACAAAACAGTCTTACATGCAAAGACAACATGCCGTGTCACTGTATTCTGTCTCCTACAGGTTGCTAAGTGGTGACCTGTACCTGGCATACAGGGCAGTCTCTGACCAGGCCCTGATTGAAATGTTACACATTCATAAATCAAAGTGCAGGAGAGTTACTCATTTTAGAGATCTTAACCTAGCCTCTGACATGAGCAGGTAATGCTGGAGTGATAGATATATATCTCCCAGAGACTGCCACTTTTCTGGAACAAGCTTCCATTTCACATGAGATAGAGCACCTCTGTGACCCTCTTCAAATGCTACTTAGATCACTGGATGGGTGACCTTCAAATTCACTCCTGGGATGGTGCCCATGTCCCTCCTGGACAGAGGAAGTCAGTATTAACTACCATAGATCCTTACCTCTGTGAACTTCACTCATCTAACCACCCACAATTGGGGCATCTCAGGATAAATATGGCTGGGCTTGAAAGGTCTCTAGGGCTGTTACCCTAGTAATCCTCTGAACCTATGAAACTTCAAATTGAATGATAGTTCCTCCAAATGTACTTTGAGTTTTATGCTAAAGTGTCATTTCACATAACTGACATATCAGTTATGGTGCTATATGGTATGTTTCGGGTTTTTGTGGCCATTTCCTGAACTCCTGTAGTAGGACAACTCAGCATGATCTGTCATATTACAGGATGGACTTTCCATGTCCATTCATGCCCATAGTCTTTGCTATTGCTCTGAGGTTTTGCAGTCCTGAAATTAGTATATTCAAGTAGGAGGTAGAATTGCAGAAAATATTGTGTTTATATTGCTATGAAATTTCATAGAATAAAACTTCATTTTTAAATTGAAAATTAAGTTTTGGTTATTCTTCATTAAAACATGCAAAAACAATAAAACATTTTAAAAAAAGCAAAGAGTGATAAAACCCTGACTATGACCCGGGTGACTCAAGTTTTATTAGTGCCCCTGGTGCTTGATGGAGCTGGCAGTGAAGGATGGGATTTTCCATTTGAGGAGGAGAGGGCAGAGCTGGTCATGGGTTGTAGGGCTGTTTTGGAGGACTGAGGCAGGTCTGTGACCTGGGGGCATGCATGTAGCACACCAAAGTGCAGATTGGCAGTAGCCTTCATTAAGCAGATGCACAACAGCAGCATGCATTTGCATAGGGGAAGGCATTGTGGCTCCTGTTACAATGATGAGGGTCACACATCCTCCCATCCAGGAGAAGGATTAAGCCACAAATAATAAAATTCTTTATTGTTGGCTTGCTGATGAGGACACAAGCAGCCCTTATGGCTGATTGAATGACACTCCACCAAATGATTCTGAAAAATGAACTCATATGATTGAGGAGGCTTGATTGTCATCAGACGCAGTGTCAAAAAGCATAACAAAAAAACAAAGGAATATAACAAAGCATGAATGCTAACCTTTTGTTTACCAGCTTCAGAGATCCATTAAGTATGACTAACTATGGCTCATTCTTCATTTCCTTGTGCTTATTTCCTATGGTGTCTTTCTCTACTGTATAATAAATCTGCTGCCTTTTTGTGTAAGGACAGAACAATCAAATTAGCCTGTCATAATTGTTCAAGGCCAGCAGACCCTCCCCTGACAAATATATTGAAGCTATCTTCAGCAAGCACTTTATAGAAGCAGCAACCTCCATTTAGTCTGCAGACCATTTTAAGCCTAACCAAAAACCCTATTCTAAATTTCCCTCTAGCCTCAAGAAGGGAAAGACAAGATAGACCAGGAAAGAATTTCAGGCTGCCCATCCATTTATCTGTATTTACCTTGAAGGTGGTAAGGGTGCTACTCTGCTTGACATGTAGTGGAAGTTTGATCCAGAGGTGATAGATATGAATCAATCATGCCAATTTGTCTTATTTATCTGCAGGTGAAGGTTTAATTCCTTTAACTGAGTATTTGATGAACCATTAGTTCTGCAAAGGAATAGGAGATCAAATAGAGTTGGATCATTCATGGCACAAAAGGCTAGACAAAGATCGCCATAGAGGATTCGCTAAGAACAGAGAAAGGTTTGCCAGACTCTTCAGATTAAGAATTTTGAGGCCACTGATCTATCAAAACAAGATAGTAAGATTTTTTTTCTGAATCCTTTCACTTACAACCTATCAGCCTAACAACCACAGAAAAAAAAATATTTCAGAAACTGAAATCCACCTCTCTAGCTGCAGATCTGTTTCCATCAGAATTCTTTCAAAATGACAACTGACGCAATAGCCCATTCAATTGCAATGTTCATTAATAGATCCATTTCCAAATTCTATGTCCCCTCTTTTTGAAAAAAAAAATTACATAATTCCAATCCACAAAGGGGTAAACCAAAATAACCTCACCAATTTCTGACCAATAGCAATTCTATCACCTGTCTCCAAAATACTTGAGAAATGAATAAAGCAGCCACAACTTAACACAAATAACTTATTAGTCCACTCCCAGCATGCTTTAAGATCCAAATACAGCAGTGTGCCAGATCTGCTATCATGCCAAAATTTTATTCCATAATGCTGCTCTGTTTTTTATCTCTCTAAGGCTTTCAGTACTGTTTCCCATCTCCCTGTCCTCCCTCAAAGACTGGCTAATATGAACTTAGTTCATAACCTTTAAAATGGTTTAAAAACTACCTTTCTAATCGAGTGCAAGCAGTTAAATGTTCACATGCTTTCTCTGAATTTCTCCCTACCAACGTAGGAATAGCTTAGGTATCTATATATGATCCAGTCCTTTTTAATATTTTCATTAATGGCATGTGCACAAAGATACCCAATATATTTCTAATACAATATGTGGATGTCTCCTCCCTCATCTGTTGAACTGGTCCACTTACTCAACTTGTTGGAGCATGTTATCCAGACAAGTTGGTATCATGCTCAGCAATGAATTGTTATTTCACATTTACTCCTTAGGCCCTATAAAACAAAGCTACAGTTATTTGGTGCAGGAAAAGTAAAAAAAAATTTGCTCTAAAAACAACACGCCTGTCAAACAAGTGTCCCATGTTAAATGTCTTTGAATTATCATCAGTCACAATCTCCACTCTGATAAATATGTAAGTTTTATCACCTACAAAACTCACAAAAAGTCAATATGCTTCACAAAGCCAAAACTTACTTAACTGAAACATCTTAGCTGCACACAGTTCAGTCCCTGCCCATACCAAACTTACTGTACTCGTCCATTCTTATTAATTTTCCTAGAATGCAACTACATGGAGAAAACATACAATAAAGTAGCTAACTGTGATGAAAATGTTCCTAACAGCACTCATTGTATAGCCTTCAAAAATAAAATGGCTAGATCTTCCATATCTGTTAAGATTACACACAAAATATTTTTTAAGCCAACCATCTGTTCACCATTGTCATACATCATAGAAAAATGTAATCCTACAAGAAACCTCAGATTGCAGTCTTTAAACCTCTTACAAGCATCAGGCAATAGGCATGGTGATTCATTAAATGTCTCTGTTTCTAAATTATTAACTCTATCATCACCTGACTTAGGCAACAACAACATAACCACTCTACATTTCTGGATGACCTCAAAACCCACCTTGCTTCCAACTGCATATTCCCCCATACCTGGAATTTTCCTCTTTATTTCTTCACTTGTCCAACCTTACATTCTTGCTGTTAAAACTGATCTCCCACCCCCACAACCTTCATCCTATCAATCCTACCCACCACTAATACTTTATTACAAACTACCTCGATCCTATATCTAATCTTTCTTCTCATTCATTCATCTCTCTGCTAAACCATTCCACCTTTATTTGCAACACTGACCATCACAATAATTAACAATAAATGATCATTTTCTATCATTATCTTGAGTGTTATTCCTATATACACAGCTCTAATAATACATTAGGGGATGCAGCAACTCAGATGAGAATTCTGTGTAAATAGTTGATCCCTTTGTGCCCTAGTGCATTCTAATATGGCAACTGTTTATTATTATTATTAATTATATGCTAACATCACTGTTAATTGTTCACAAATTTGAATAATATTTCTACTGGAGCTTTTGTCCCCAACCTTCACTGAAAATAGGGTTTTGCTCAGACAGAATATCCCCGTCAACAAATGTAACTAACTAACTAACTAACTAACTAACTAACTAACTAACTAACTATGTTATTCAGCATTCTGATGTAAATATCATACTACATACGCATAAGTTGATTTCCTCTACTAGACCATACGTTGTATCTATCCAGGTTAGACAAATATCACTTTGCAACATCTGAGATGCAATCAACACAGCCAAAAAGATGGAAGGCTGATAATGAATGCTGAAAAATAGGTGGTCAAATATGCTAGTGGTACAAATAACAGAGTCATGTCAGTCATCCAGCACCACTGAAGATGTCCAGATAAACCCCAAAGTATTGTGAAAGTCTATTCAAACTGAGAAACAGCTGTGAAATTGAAGTAACACAATGACCGATCTGGGAACTGCAGATGAAGAAACTGTAGTAGGAACATAAGGCATCACAGAGGAGTGTCTGATAAAACTCATATGACAACCACTAAGATAGATGTCCAGCAATGAACAGCTGAGCAGGCAAGGAGGCAGGCAATCACGCAACACCACTTAAGGGTCTTGACAGTCTATAACAAACAAAGCTGAAGAAAATTCAGTATAGAGAGATGAAATGATCACTGAAGAATGATAAACCATTTCCCAAGAAGAATGTCACCGACAGAGACAAAATCGCAATTACATGCCAGAACAAGCCATTTTTGATATGGAAAATCAGACAATAATACATTGGTAGGCACTAGACTATGGTGATATTCATGCAGAATCCTGTGACATAAACAAAACCAAGCAGAATGAGTAAGCTGAGATGGAGACAGCTATTGTAATGAACAGTACCATCCAAATCAATAATCACGTTAAAATGTTTCAAAATGGGACACAAACCCTTCATGACGAAATGCATAAATATATACTTCAGAGTAAGAACAGAAAAAAACAAAAATAACAAAAAAACAAAAGCAGCAAAACAACCAAAAGTATACAGTCTATAGTTTGGCAGTCAACTATCACTATGCCCCCACCCCACAGAACAAAACACATCATGACAGTTTTCACTAGCATTCATATACCGACAATCATTACTGTATTGCTAATTGTTACAGAAGTGCTTCTCTTCCTTCCTCAGTTGTTTATACCTTGTCTTTGAGTCGACTGCATATAAACAGCTCTAAGAAAATATTAGGGGATGCAACAACTCAGATGAGAATTCTGTGCAAATAGTTGATCCCTTTGTGCCCTAGAAAATGTAACTCTTCAAAATGGACTGTGGTTGAGGCCTAAGGTCAATGGAGATATTAAATCAAAAATACATTACTGCTGGTGACATTAGGATTGGTGTGAACTAACACAAACTATAGCCCATGTACATGGTTCACTTAATACACTTTTATATGGCTTCCACAAAATATATGCAAAAACACATTTTAACCAGGCTGTCTCTGGCCAGGCATTATTGCAGGTTGTTCTGTGTGTGTGTGTGTGTGTGTGTGTGTGTGTGTGTGTGTGTGTGTGTGTGTGTGTGTGTGTGTGTGTGTGTGTGTGTGTGTGCGCGCAGTTCTATAACAGTGTGTGTGTGTGTGTGTGTGTGTGTGTGTGTTGTGATTATCGGAAATACCCTGTTGACCACTGACTCTACTAAAACCAGATTAAAACTTCTCACTCATCTTAGTTAACCTTTACTTCATATTACCCTTGACTCACTGTTGATTTACATATTATTATTATTATTATTATTATTATTATTATTATTATTATTAATTTATAGGTACCCACTCAAGTGGGATTCTTGCTAATTTACGAAAATTGTGTAAATACACAACTGATGTCATTTTCTGTTACCCTGTATTATAAGTAATTTTTATTCCAGGTTATCTTTATTTGCACATATGTGCTGCTATCACTCTTTGTAAACCTATACAGTATGTGCATTTATATATTTTGTATAGCTTACTGCCTCCCTTAGGCTACTATTTTAATCTCCTTTTTATGTTAAGTATATGCTTATTATAATTTTTTTCCTATTTACTTGTCTGTGTGGAGCTTTTCTCCCCGGGCCTCCGCTGAAAAAGCACATGTTGTCCAGTCTGACTTTCCTGGTAAACAAATGTAAAATAAATAAAATAATCAGATTTTTTATATCAGTAGTTATGAATATTATACAAATGTTTGCATGATGTCATCCAAGACATAGGATGAGCAAAGTTTTTTCCAATTGATACAGTTTCACAGATTGAGTGCTGTTTGCAAATATTAATTAAAAAAATAAGCAATATGCCTTTACTTTCATAAAATATCTAAAACAAGGTATGCCAAGGTAAACTGCATATGGCGTGTTTTTGAAAGCTGAGAATAAGATGAATAACTTAATGCCAATATTGTGATGCTGGCTTAAAAGATTAATGCACTATTATAGCTTGGAATTTATTTCTTTGTTATACTACAGCAAACTATAATAATTCTACATTCAAAATAAGAGATAAATTCAGGATTAAGATTTGCATTTTGAAATCAAAAGCACTGTCAAGATGAATTTCTACTGAGCAACTTTGCAGTTTTACGCTTTGCAGTGCCATTTTTGATGTGTGATATTTTACTGTTTCATTGAGACATGGATTAAAAAGTCATTTTTGCCAAAAACATTTCTAGAGTCAGCAGACATTTTCTTTACAGTCACTGAGCATCAAGGGGGTCTTAGGCTGAAATGAATTTTTCTATAAGTAAGATGGCCAAGGAAGGCAGTAAACAGACTACAGTTTCCGGATGACCAGAGAAGGGCTGGTAGGTGGGCTTCAAACATAGCAGCACTGGAATCATACAATGTGGAAAGGAGACGCTGTATGTGAGGAATGGGAGATTACTAGTGGGATAAGAGGAATAAGTTAGAAGTGAAGAAGGGGGGTGTCAACATTAATAATGCTGGTAAGAAATATCACCAATGTAAGAAACCAGGGACATTGTAAGAATAATGGTGAAAAAGGTGAAAAGAGTCTCTAAAAGTGTGTCAGAGAATGAAAATTAGGGACCAGTCATGATAAATATCTACTGCAGAAAAGTTATGAACTGATGGAGAAAAACATAAGGAGATGTTAGCAAATCTAGCAGAATATAGCAGTATACAGTATCTAGCAGTATAGTGTGCAGTGTGAAACAAGGCAAATAGGACATATGCCAGTGTAGTTGTACTGAAAAGAGATGTATGATTACAGTCAAGAACTGAGATTGTGTTGAGAAGCAGGCTTATGGCTACTAGAGCAACTGGGGGAGCATTAATGAATGAACGTGCTTGTCTGTGCTTCAGTATATAGAGGTAAATAAAGATATTCATCCATGCATCATTTTCTAAGTATCCACTTTATCCATTTTAGGGTTTCAGAGAACCATATCCTATTGTGGCAAGCAGCAGTTGTAAAGGAGGAGCCAGTCCCAGCAAGGGCATCAGTGCATTACAGGACAGAATTACATGTGCATATTCATCTACGGGAATTTTGATCATCATCAGTTCATCTACTGACCTGTTTTTGGCATGAAAACAGATCACAAACAAGAACACACATGGACACAGAGGACACATGAAAATTCCCTGCAGGAGGCAT
Organism: Protopterus annectens; assembly: GCF_019279795.1. Taxonomy (NCBI): domain Eukaryota; kingdom Metazoa; phylum Chordata; order Ceratodontiformes; family Protopteridae; genus Protopterus; species Protopterus annectens. The sequence continues at coordinate 1,602,660,661 of NC_056729.1, forward strand.
CCCATGGAACATGAATAAGAAAACCAAAGACTGATTGTATTATCTCTGTTTTCTAATTACATTTTAGCACTTGGCAACTTTTCTTACACTTTCTTTAACTCTACTTGTTCCAGTACTTTTTGTTTCACCACTGAAGTGATTTACAAAGTGGACAGGCAGAATGTACAGACTAAAGACATAATAGGTTCATAGGTTCATAGGTTCGTACTAGGCTATCTGCCCAAGGGCATTTATAAGCCTAGCCCAGAGTTTTTGTGGCTTTCGCCACCCCTTTAGTTTGAAGAAAACTATGCCCATTGTTTTGCTGTGCCTCTGTCAAGCAGAGACACTGAGGTAATCCCTGGGGTATATCTGCGATCTCCCATCCATTGGTCAAGATTTCTCTTGAACATGGCCAGCGAGGTGCTCTGCCTCACATGTACCGGGATTTTGTTCCACAGCATAGGGAGTCTTTGGGTGATGAATCTGTCCCTCCATCATGTCCTATTAATGACCGTGTCAAGGTTTAAGACTCCCGCCCTTGTAGTTCTGAGGGATCAAGATTTTTTGAGGTGAAGCATGTTCATCAAATCTGGGTTTGACATGGCCTTGTATGTCAGGCACAGGTCACCTCTGAGCAGGCGTGGCGACTGAATATAGCTGAAGTTCTTTCAGTCGGGCAGCATAAGACATATTTTTGAGACCCTTTATCCTTTTGGTGAGGAACTTTTGGGGCCTTTCCAGCTGCTGCAGGTGTCGGGTCAGATACATTCCGAATGGGGCATTGTACTCAATCATTGGTCTGATGAGTGATGAGTACAGGGGGACGATGACCTCCCTTGATCTAGATGTGAATCCCTTCATGATCAGGTGGGCAATGTAGAAGGTCTTCCTAACTACTTTAGCAACGTGAGTGTCAAACGATAGGTTACTATCAACCTGAGTCCCAGATCTCTGATAACTTCTTCTGTGCTCAGTGGATTGCCGCCTATATGGTAGCTAGGGGTAACCTTGTTTTTCCCGAAGGGTATGACTATGCATTTCTTGGCGTTTAACTTTAGGCCATGGCTCTGGCACCAGTTATCCATTTCTGTGAGACCCTTCTGAAGGATATCTGTGTCAGATGTGTTTTCGACTATGGCGCCCAGTTTGCAGTCATCTGCAAACTTTGTCAGCCATACCCCTCCTGTGTTTGCTTGTACTTCAGAAAAGTAGATGCCGAACAAGAGTGGGCCCAGGACTGAGCCCTGTGGGACCCCACTTGTGACAGGCTTTGAGTCTGACATGGCGCCAGCAACTCTGACCCAGTGGGTTCTGTCACTTAGCCAGTTTGCAACCCATCTTGTGATGTATGGGTTTACATTTAAGCTGATGAGTTTTTTGACGATACCTGAGTGGGGTATTGTGTCAAAAGCCTTTGCCAGGTCGAGGTAGGCTGTATGGACTGCCTTTCCCTCATCAATGGCCTAGGTGACTGTTTAGAAAAAGTCGACCAAGTTTAAAAGGCATGATCTGCCTTTGACAAAGCCAAACTGGGTTGGATCCAAAGTCTGCAAGTTCCCTATGTCTTTATTTATGAGTTCCATTATGATCCTCTCCATGGCTTTGCAGATCAGGCTTGTCAAGCTGATGGGACGGTAATTTCCAGGGTCGGTGGAGGCACCGCCTTTGTGAAGTGGGACCACAGTTGCCGTGCGCCACTCCTTGGGTACGTATCCTGAGGTGAGGCTAAGATTAAACAACTGTCCTAACTGCGGGTTTAATTCCTCGTTGAGTTCGTGGAGCACACAGCCGGGGACACCATCCTGTCCCATGGATGCTGTGTTTTTCGCCTTAGAGATTAATTTAAAAAGCTGACTTGCAGTTTGTTTCCATAGGTTTGTAGGTTCATAGGTATATACTAGACTAACAACCACCAGGCTGTCATAATCCTATCCACACAACGCAACCCAGTTGCTTCCCCTGGTAACATGTATGTCTTAAGTGTGGGGTATGTTGTTTAGGAGGATTATGCTTGTTACGAGGGTTATGTTAGTTAGGAAGTTACTTAAAGGTTAATTGGGGGATATGTTAGTTATGAATGTTTACTGTTGACCTCTGTCTATAAGAGATGTGGGGGTCAGCCTGGGGATGAATTTGCCATTTTCCATCCAATGGTCAGGATTACATTTGAGTAGAGTTAGGGATGGCCTCTGTTTTACATGGATGGGGAGCCTATTCCAGAGGATGGGAATCCTTTGAGTCTCATACCTGTCTTGCCAGCATGTTCTATTTAGGCTGCAAGCAAAGTTCAATATTTCTGGATCTAAAGTTCCTGATGCTGCTCTTTTTGTGGATGTGCAAAAGCTCCATCAGGACTGGATCTAAGGATGCTTTATATGCCAAGCAAGGATCATGTCTCAACAACCTGTATAAGACTGGGCATACAGACAGGGCTCCAAGGCAATCTGTATAGGAGAGTGTGATAATTCCATGGATTCCCTTGGTGAGGAACCTCTGAGGACATTCCAGCTGTTGTCTAAGCCTAGTCAGCTACATGCCAAAGGGAGCATTTTACTCAATGAGGGGTCTGATAAGGGATGAGTACAGTGGTACTACAACTTCCTTGGACCTGGATGTTATACCCTTATAAGTTGGACAACATAGAATGATTTTCTTACTACCTTAGCTATATGTTGGTCAAAGACTAAATTACTATTTACATATGTTCTCAGGCTTGTAACTACCATGTCAACTCTTAGGGGTATCTTATAAATGGTGTAATTTGCCTGTGTAGACTTTTTCCCAAAAGGTACTATAATGCATTTCTTTGCATTGAGTTTGATCTGTGTCTTTGGCACCAGTCATTTGTCTATGTTAGACCATCTTGCAGGATGTTAGTATCACGAGTTGTTTTCTTAAGGCTGTGATGTTTAAACCTGCTGCTTGATAAATGTATTGTTTTATTTTGCATTTGTTTAGGGCAGTAGGTATGCTGCTTAGTAATTTACTGCAGAATGAATGAAACAGCGACTTTTCCTGTTACCCATTTCCACTAATATTGCATTGACTACCCACCCCTCACAAAGTTTGGATGTCACTTTTCCAGAAAGGTATTCTACTAAATTTCACTCTAGTTGAAACAGAGGGACACAGGGGAATAGCAGAAGGGTCAGATTTGTCTATTGTTCATATTATCTCAAGAACAGAACTGCCGGTCAGAACTTTAAGCACTTCATACGTAAGGCCTTTGCTTTTTTTCTTGAGTAAAATAAAATTCAGCTTTCATTAAGATGACACCATGGGAATTATTCTGGTTACAGTAAATCCTTTTCTTGACTTTAGTATACTTCTAGTGTTATCATTTTACTGTATGCACCGATATACTCATGAAAGCACATTAAACACATCCTTTAATAAAAGCTATAAAAGTATAAAACTAAATATAAATGCCTGTAGTGCTGGTTTTGCAATCAGCTTTAAAATGCCAACTGGTTCTAAATTCTTTTGTCTTGTTTCAGGAAAGGTTTATCATGATGTAGAAGCCTTAACTCAGAAGGTTTCTGGATCATAGTATGCTTTTCCAATTCAGACACCATTCTACTATGGTTTTCTTGGGTCTATGTTAGAACATCGAAGTTTCAAAACTTCTAATGTTCCAATATCGAACCCTATTCAGCAAAAGCTGAAAACATCGAACATACAGAAGAGAGGAAAAAATTTGCTGTTCCAAAACACGTACACACAACACAAGCACACTAAACAAACAGCAATCCACACACATATACCTAAAATCTTACACCTAACCCTACACTAAGCTATACACACACACACACCACTAACTATCCACTTACCTTAACCCAAATCCTAACCCTAAGGTCCGTCACTATTGCACACTCACCTCACCCGCGTCCTGACCCTAACTCACCTACCCCACCCTAACCCGCACGGCCACACAATCACACACTTACCTGACCCATGCCCTAACCCTAACTCATCTAACCCACCCTAACCCTTACGTCCACACAATCGCACACTTACCTGACTCGTGCCCTAACCCTAATTCACCTAACCCGCCCTACCCTCACGTCCATACAATCGCACACATACCTAACCCGCACCCTAACCCTAACTAAACTAACCCGCACTCAATCGCACACTTACCCGAACCCAACCCGTAACTTTCTGCCACAGCGTTGAAAATACCGAAGCAACAGAAACAGACATCCAAATTTTTTCCCTAGGAAAAATTTGGTTTTCTGTTGCTTCGATATTTTCATCTTTCGCTGAATAGGGTTCGATATTAGAACATTCGAAGTTTTGAAACTTCGATGTTCTAATATAGACCCGTTTTCTCATGGTGGGGGAGTGCCATAGCACAAAGCTCTTGCTGGGGAAGTAGCATGTTATTGCAGCAGGATATTGTGTATTAACTACATGTTCTCCAATAAAATTACAGAGGCTCCAGATTATCTCAGTAGAGCAAAAGAGAATCTTTCTACTAAGTTACTGTTTTCTTTTGGAGGAAAGAGTGAATACTGTCTTTTCGGTGGCTTTCACACATTCAGTCCTATGATACTAGTTGCAGTACAGGTTGAATATAGTTGAGACATGAGTTTTTTCTGTGTGCCTCTGTGTATATATGTGTGAATATGTGAATGTGTATCTGTAGGGACATGAATGCATGTCTGACTGTGGCCATGTGTGTGTGTGTGTCTGTGTGTGCCTCTGTGCTTACACTGGCTTGTGTGTGTGTGTGTGTGTGTGTGTGTGTGTGTGTGTGTGTGTGTGTGTGTGTGTGTGTGTGTGTGTGTGTGTGTGTGTGTGTGTGTGTGTGCACATGTGTATGCATAGAGGACTGTCCTTGCAACTATACTGCATGGCTAATAGAGAGAACACCAGCACTATCAGGTCTGACATACCAATGATTGATTTAGGGATATGGCAATGGGCCACAAATTAGGTGGTTTTCGTCCAGCTTTACCATGTCTCTGAATTAAAGATTCTTTCCATCTCACTAAACTGGCTAATTAACATGGGATTACAGAATCTTTGTGAATCTGAGGATTGTTTCTACCAGTCTTCATGCATTCCAGATTCTTGAGTTTTTTTCAGGTATTCTGGTAATAGCATAAGCTCAATGGCCATTCATCATAGGTAACAATCATCCTGACTTTGAATAAAAGCTGATTTATTTCTAGATATGATTTTACTTATTAGCATTACTCACAAGTAAAATAGCCCAAACATGCCTGAATTTACTTGCCCTAACTTGTACTATGCTGCTGAGACAAGAAGAGCCTACAGCGAAACCAGTTCAGCCTCCATTGTTCCAACTAAATGATGTCATGTCACTGCTTATGAAACACACCCATTATTATAGAAAACTAAGTGTTATAACATGGTATTTGCACTCTTTAACCTTCAAGTGCACAAAGCAGACTGTCTGCTTCTCCATTGCTCTCACCATAGACTTTCCATTGACTTTCATGCTTTTCAAAATCAGTGCAAAAGAAAGCTACAGTGCTTCAGTCATAATCCCAAGCTTGTTATAAAATAAATATGTTATATACTAATTCAATTAGAACAGCCTTGCTGTATTTCCAGTTTCAGTAGCTCAACAGGTAGTATTCTCATCCTTGATGACAGAGGTTGTGAGTTCTATTCACACACCAGGTAGTTGGACTAATTTTCCAATACTGGCACAGCAGTGTAGCATAAAGGTGGAGGGGGTAATGCAGCACACAATGAGATATTTTGCCCCATGGGTGCAAAAGGACCTACAATACTTATTTAAAAGAGTTGGGGAAGTATTCTGGCCTAATTTCCCCTGGTAGTACAAATACCACTTTGGGTCTCGCCTTAAAGAGGCGACCTGGTCAACAAAGTGTAACTAAATAAAAAATAAAAATGTTGTTGAAAGTAAAGGTATAAATTAATAATGTCTTTATGTCAGCATTTCAATTATATATATAATTATATATATATATTAATTTTATAGCTGAGGATTCAAACTGCTCTCTCCAAGGCAAAAAACACAACATCCATGGGACCAGATGGTGTCCCCGGATGTGTGCTCCACGAACTCAATGAGGAATTAAACCCGCAGTTAGGGCAGCTGCTTAATCTTAGCCTCACCTCAGGATACGTGCCTAAGGAGTGGCGTACGGCAACTGTGGTCCCACTTCACAAAGGAGGTGCCTCCACCGACCCGGGAAATTACCGTCCCATCAGCTTAACAAGCTTGATCTGCAAAGCTATGGAGAGGATCATAATGGAACTCATAAATAAAGACATAGGAGACTTGCAGACTTTGGATCCGACCCAGTTTGGCTTTGTCAAGGGCAAATCATGCCTTCTAAACCTGGTGGACTTTTTCGAAACAGTCACCAAGGCCATTGATGAGGGAAAGGCAGTCCACACAGCCTACCTCGACCTGGCAAAGGCTTTCGACACAATACCTCACTCAGGTATCATTGAAAAACTCATCAGCTTAAATGTAAACCCATACGTCACAAGATGGGTTGCAAATTGGCTAAGTGACAGAACCCACAGGGTCAGAGTTGCTGGCGCCATGTCAGACTCAAAGCCTGTCACAAGTGGTGTCCCACAGGGCTCAGTCCTGGGCCCTCACCTGTTCGGCATCTACTTTTCAGAAGTACAAGCAAACACAGGATTATGGCTGACAAAATTTGCAGATGACTGCAAACTGGGCGCCATAGTTGAGAACACATCTGACACAGATATCCTTCAGAAGGGTCTTATAGAAACAGAAAACTGGTGTCAGAACCATGGCCTAAAGTTAAACGCCAAAAAATGCATAGTCATACCCTTCAGGAAAAACAAGGTTACCCCTAGCTACCATATAGGCGGCAACCCACTAAACACAGAAGAGGTTATCAGGGATCTGGGTACCCAGGTTGACAGTAACCTTTCATTTGATACTCACGTTGCCAAAGTAGTTAGAAAGACCTTCTACATTGCCCACCTGATCATGAAGGGATTCACATCTAGATCAAGGGAAGTCATCGTCCCCCTGTACTCATCACTCATCAGGCCAATGATTGAGTACAATCCCCATTCGGAATGTATCTAACACGACACCTGCAGCAACTGGAAAGGCCCCAAAAGTTCCTCACCAAAAGGATAAAGGGTCTCAAAAATATGTCCTATGCTGCCCGACTGAATGAACTTCAGCTCTACTCAGTCGCTTACCGTCTGCTCAGAGGTGACCTGTGCCTGACATACAAGGCCATGTCCAACCCAGAATTGAGGAACATGCTTCACCTCAAAAAATCTAGATCCCTCAGAACTACAAGGGCGGGAGACTTAAACCTTGACACGGTTATTAATAGGACGTGCTGGAGGGACAGATTCATCACCCAGAGACTCCCTATGCTGTGGAACAAAATCCCGGTACATGTGAGGCAGAGCACCTCGCTGGCTTTGTTCAAGAGAAATCTTGACCAATGGATGGGAGATCGCAGATATACCCCAGGGATTATCTCAGTGTCACTGCTTGACAGAGGCACAGCAAAATAATGGGCATAGTATCCTCCAAACTAAAGGGGTGGCGAAAGCCACAAAACTCTGGCTAGGCTTATAAATGCCCTTGGGCAGATAGCCTAGTATGAACCTATGAACCTATGAACCTATGACCACTTTTTCCATCCATAGAAAGGAAGAACAGCTATTCTGCAGCTTAAGAACAACTTTCTCTGCAACACCATTGCTATTTCATGGAGAGAAGATTGTACAGCTGAAAATGGCAGTGAATGTTGGCAGTGTACTGACTGTGTGATAGGACAGGAGGAGAACAGAAAAAACACAACAGATATGTTTTCTAGGAGACAAAGGAGAGCCATAGCAATCTTATTACAGACAGGTAACCATTAAATGGTCCTTGAGTTTTATTATCCTGCAAAATTTGTGAGAATGGCAATATTATGTCAATATCTCTGGTGTGCAGTGTTATTATTTGGAAAAAGTCACTGTCATGCAAGGAATAGATAGTTATCAAGAGGATATGGGCTTTTACTAATAATTGGTGCAGACTTACAGGAGATTTACAGTGTGCTTCAAACTACATTTCCATGAAAGCTGACCCAATTCAAAGTGCTGAACAGTATGAGATGCATTGAAAAATGAGTGAGTGAGTGAGTGAGTGAGTGAGTGAGTGAGTGAGTGAGTGAGTGAGTGAGTGAGTGAGCGAGCGAGTGAGTGAGTGAGTGAGTGAGTGAGTGAGTCAGTCAGTCAGTGAGTCAGTCAGTGAGTCAGTAAGTGAGAATGAGTGATGTTAAGATGTTGCAGTACATTAGATAAACTGCATCATAGTAAAACAGGTGTGCATTGTGGTAGACCTTTTTTTTTTTTTTTGCTGAATGTCTTAATGTGAAATAGTACCTCTAGTTCTGAAGAAAATATTAAGGTATGGCTGATTGTTTAAAGCAACATGACCATACTAGCTCTAATAATTCAATCTTCACATGCAGAGGCCCTCTGCATAAAGGATGCTGGGACTACAACTGACATTCAGCTCATCCAGTAACTAAACGTCAAGAACACTGCGTGGATCCCAGGAGTAATAAAAGTCTGAATATGACAGAAATTAATAGCTTATTGTGCCAACATTGGTGGTATAGAGAGATAAGGCCTTGACTGGAACTCAGGTGACCTGAGTTTGATTAGTGGATGTGATGCATGATAATACTGGCAGAGCAGCATGGGTAGACCCATCCTAGAGGAATTGTGGGATGGGCAAATGTACCCACAATCCTTCAGAGTGGAGCAGTGATGTAGAAGATGTCCTTGGGGCAGGCTTACAGCTCACCAAGCTACCATCTGCTGGCAGTCCTCATTAACGGGCACATGTACTCACAGCAAAAGGCACCATGACTCTCTGAGGTGATGCAGATATCCCATAACCTGATTATGGCTCCGGCTAGGATGTAAAAACAAAATGCTCTCATAGTGGCATTGTTTACAAGATCACAAACTCCCTGAAGTCTCTTTATATGATGGTCTCCACAGCTATCTCTCACCATAGCAGATCTGGAGAACACCCATTGGTGGGGGGGGTGACTGACAGTGTGGGAAGCATTAAAAAGTTACTGCACTAGCTTGCTTCACAAAGAGACAGATGGACACTGTTTAAGTAAAAAAAATAATATAAGGATCACTATAGGAGCAAGTCTTTTTAGTACCTGATGCTGATGACACAATAGTATATTGCAGGGCTGACCGACAAGAAGGTCTACAAATGATGTAAAGGGACTTGGCCACATTGGAGTCATACCTTGAAACATGGAAGTAGAAAAATACAGACAATGCATCTGGAAAATAATGATCAGTAAAAGGAGTGGACAATGGATAGGAAGCAGGAGCAAAAACAAAAGAAGAAAAGAGATCTGGAAAACTCAAATGACACAATTCGGTGATATACATTGTGTGAAAGTAAAACAAAGAGAAGAGAAAACATAGTAGAAAATAATAAAAAAAAACAGAGCAGTAGACAAGTAAACAAAGAAAAAATGCAATACAAGATAAAAATTCAGGTTGGCATGCCTAGAAGAGGTATCAATACCAGGAAATAAAAATATTTTTATCACTCTGTAGAGAGAGCTAGAATTAGGATATCTACAGAGTTCTATGCAGTTCTACACATCTCATTTTTGAAGAGACACAGGGCAAAGATTAGAAGAAGGGTGGAAACAAACTGGTACATGAACTTCATCAGAAACCATATAATGAGAGATTGCAGTCACTTTACATCCACATTCTTCCAGAAATGTAAGAGAAGGAGGATATAACAGAAATATTTAAGTACCTTAAGTTAATCCACAGAATATAATCGAATATTTTATTTCAAAAAGTATGTGAGAACAAGAGAATGCATGTTTTAAGATATGAGACAGAATGATTAAATGAGATACATGGAATTATCCTTCCATGTAAAAGGTGGTGAATAACACAACAGTCTTCTTCTGAGAATTTGGAAATCTGTTTACAGAGAAAGTCCAACAAAGCAGTGTAGCGGAGGTCCAGGGGAAAAGCTCCATTATGCAGACATCATGGACATCATTTGCATTGTTTCATCATTTATAGTCAGTTTTATTTATGAGCAACTGTTTCATTATTTAGATATGCTTGACATCAGTTATGTCATTTACAAGTAGTTCTGATTAAAAATAACAGTTACGTAGATTGTATATGAATAAAAAAATTCATTACAGTGTTTCAGGCAAATGTACAGGAAAAGAAAGACAATCTAATGAAGAAGATTTGGGAGAGTCAAAAAGAAGTCAAAAGGAAACAAGGGCATCCAACAAAAAGATGGATGGACTGTGTATGAAAAGACTTGTGACAGTCAGGCATGACCATTGAAGAAGATGTGATGAAAGGAGATCCTGCCAGCACAGCTGACTGGAATTTTGTAAATAATTATATGTCATTTGTGAATATCAACATGATCTATATAACATGCTTGTGTTACAAATGTATTAGAACTGAATGCCATGTGTATATCAACCTGGTCTGTACAGACAATGTGTTAAAAAAGGTATTTTGTAAAGCACTGAGCTTAAAGATGCATCCACAATGTGCCCTGCTGGAAGAGAGCAGAAATGTACCTACACTATTGTAGCTATTTAAATGTATATATTTTAACAGTGGAAACTGGGAACTTATTAGGTTAACTTCAGTCCAGCAAAACTTCAGAAAAATAGCTGAAATTAAATTACTTTATGGCTAGGGCAGAAAATGATGTTCCCCCAGATTCATGAAGCTCGGCGCAATGCCGGTGTAAGGCCTGCGCTGGCCGTGCGGCGTATAAATGGTGTAGTAGCGCCATATGCATATTAATGAAAGTGCGCCGCTACCACATCCACGTGCATAGGACTCGTGCGCGAGTGCATGGGGCGTTACAAAGCTGCGCCCGGAGGCGTGTCAATGTTGGCTGGCGATGAGCAACCTAAACTGCTGAATATTATAGCCTGCCTGCAATAGTAATCGCACCTATCAGTGTCCGTGGATAATGAAACGTATGCAAAACATGCAAGACAGTTCCCGGCCACACAAAATGGAGAACCAAACAGAAATGCACGCAACATAATATGAGTTTCTGTCCATGGAACAAATGACATTTAAAATTGTGTGTCTGTAATGTACTGCACTGTCAGAAGTTATACCCAGTGGAAGTGAAGCGCATCATGTCAGCGCGCCGCCAATACACACATCTTGCCCCATGGGTATGGTCACCAGCAGTCCCACAGTGGTAGTGATAGTACACAGCAGGGCAGTTTTGGCTATATAACAACCGTAAAGAAACCTGACAGTCCATATTGTATACCAAACACACACAAACATATGTATATTAAAATGTGCTATACACATGAACAGGAACGTAACTGTCACATACACATAGGATGCTATATGTGGAACCGGGATATCCAAAAGTAGAACCCATGCATACAAATGCAATATGCAACAACCCCTGTATAGCACATAACCCACACCCATGTCCGAATGTCCTCCAAATCCAGCTATCAGCCTTGCGCATCCGTACACCTACACATAGCGGGTATTCCCCATATGTAGTAGGAAGTATCGTCCTAGGCAGTGTCCGGATTGCAAATATGTATCCCACGTTTGTAAACATCCCATCACAGGTACGTAAATCCAAATGCCCGCGCGTTAATGTTACGGCAAAATGTGTGTACATCCCGCATGGGATAAGTAACCTGTTGAAACCTCAGAGTTGTTTACACTCCACGATGTCCATTACTGTACACATCTGGACAAAACATGTATGTGTAGTCACGGTACTGTTCAGTTTCTACACAGATATGCAATTCATACTACGCAGGATGGAACAGCTGTCCACCATGCAGGTCACCCCACTAGGGTTGCCACCTGTTCAGATGGCCAAGGTGGGACATCCCTTGTAGAAATGTGAGAATTTGCAGGATAAAACATACCGCCGGCCTGTGCAAAATACAGAATTACATGTGTATGCCAAGATAAAAGCTAATGCCATAGCATTTGAATAACTTATGCTATCCCAAATAATAGTTATGTGTACCAGATACAAAATACCTGTATCATGCAACTAGTACAGAAATGAAGAAATATATTATTGTCTTAAAATCACAGGACATTTGCCATGTCTTAGGTGTTGTTGCATGACACAACTGTCCAAAATGGGACCTCCCCTCACAAAGAGGAACAAGTGGTAACCCTACTCCCCACTGAATTATCGACAGTATATATTCAACTCAATCACATACCGACACCACCTCTCAACCTATTACAGCAACAAAACCTGGACAAAGCCTAAAAGGATGGGTGGACAAATAGGGACAGATGCAATTACTGCTCTCACAAGCTTCGAAAGTTCACGGAATAATAGTATGTACATAAGCAGGAAATGTTGTGAAGGATGTGGGGTAGTCCCCAGTATTACAGAGGTCCGTACATATATACTGTAACAAGCCGTCACATATGTTGACTGTACTACTGCATACCCGTAGTTAATTCATAGTTAAGTCATGTGCAAAATAATAACCCTCCTAAGAATTAATACAGGAAATAGTCAAATGTGAATGGGAACACCACTCACCGTGGATTATGTATCGTAACCGCCCCCACCCATATTATGTATTGCCAACATCATAAGCTGCTGACAGGTGCCCAAACACCTGTGTCTGTAAACACAGATTAAATGTTTAAAATGGACAAACCCTGTCCATGTGCTTTGTCTGACATTTGAACACAGTCAGGGCAGTTCCGTTCACCAGGCGGACAAGCTTAAACCCAGATCACCACATGAACACCCTGACAATTAAAGACCTGTATGTGTCAGGACTATAAGCCTTTGAGTTCTGAATATCCCTGCAGTGATGAAATATGCAGCATGGGTCCAGAGCAGTAGGGAATAGGGAATGTGTAACATGTAGTACCGCATTTTTCCCAGCAGGAGAATGGATGCCTGTGACGTAAGTGAAGCGGTGAGGCATATGTTAATGTAGCTATGTACTATGGGTATGCATATAAATGAGTCAGAACACCAAACATATAGAGGTTACAGCATCCGGCCAACGTGAATGCAGTCCCGGTTGAACAACGACTACAGCACATATAATGTGAAAGTGTAATGAATGCGTCTGTGCTGTACAAACAGTTAAATATGTAAAGGTGAACGTGTGTTTCGCAAACGTCCGTTAACCGTAATACAGATAATTACTGGTACTGTCACAAGTAATAAAGCCCACGTAAGCACAAAGACTTAGTAAACATATGTAACCCACAATAAGGATATGCATGCGCACCTGCACGTAACCCACAATAAGGAAATGCAAGTGCGCCTGTGTGTGTGTGATCTGCTCACAGCATAGTAAATGAATGCTGTTTCCCCCATGTTAGTTATACATGGCTCAAACCTGTTAACCTCATAAAGTATGAAACCGGACAAAGCCATGCAAACTACCAGTACAAATAGGGACAAACACCAGATATGTGCCAGAACAAACATAGAAAGTGGATAGAATAACGGGTGTGTCAGTAGCATGGATTCTCTGAAGGGTATGCAGTCGTAACCTGAACTGCTTGCCAGAAATCCCCACTGTAAGTCTCAAATGAAATGCCACGACATTGCCAGATAGACACAGGTTTATTTAAAACACAGCGAAGATAAAGGGGCAATCAGCTGTACACTCTGCGACAATCTGTATAGTGGAAAGGTATGGTATGGATATACATATATGTGTATACACATAATCCACAGACGTAAACCAAAGCAAGTTATGAAATGAGGATTGTACATGTATATATGTATACACAACAGACTTATGTCCTGTAGATATGACATATGTACATAAATAGGCGACGTTATATCTAATATGGGTAGACAAACAGACATACAGGAAAGGTGAATAAACCGCAGCATTCCAAACCATCGGCCAGAAAGTGACAGTCCAGCAAGTTCTACACTTTAAACATGCAGATAGGTGTCTATTGCAGGACTCCAAAAATTTAATCTTACGTAGTGTCAACCGACATTGACGCAAAAGAAGTGACTGCAGCAAATACGAAATAGCTGTACATGCAACAGTATCAGGCGCAAGGGTGACGACACATGTGTCGATAGAATGTATGACGTACGAACGTGATATCCAGAGAGTGGGGAGTGCATATAAGTGTCTCCACACTTCAGTACCGCACACATTAAACATGTGTAATGGGTACTGTAGAGGGTTGTCAGGTATGGGAATCATGGGTATGCAGAAATGGGCCTAGGTGTTGTTTGGCAGGGATTTCGTAGGCCCGCCCCGTGGAAGTGATGTGGGTATAGCACACGTCTATATTATCAATAATGGGGCAAACCATCCACTGGATATTGCGGAAACCATTTTGGCAATATGTAGGGCCCTATATCAGTGTCATGTAGGCGATTATCATGGATGGACATGCGTACGACCAAGATGGTATCCATAACTGGCAAACTGTCAGAATAACACAGCTGCATTAAGGCATAGTACATGAAATACAAATAGGGACTATATTAGATATACCCCAGACAAAGTCAGAACGTTGTGAGAATACTGGCGTACCCATGAATACGGATGCTATGAGTGTTACTAATCATGTAATGGAAATGTCAGTCACTATTATCTACCACACAGTCCGTAATGCCTTGCCAGCAATTTACCAGAAAGGCACATCACTATGACAAATGTAACAAGGTCAAACGTCAGGGCATTTACCCATAATGTGTACAGGTTAGGGGTATGAAGGTAACCTGTCCAAAATACATGTACAGAACTAGTGATACTAGGTGGACAGGTGAGAAGAAAGACATCAGGACAAATGAGAAAACATGTACAAGACACACTCATGTACTCCGACAAATGTGAATGACAACGTATGCCCTGTGAATGTCAATGTGGAAGGTTAATAGACACAAAAGTAATGTGTCCCTCAGGGTGTCATGCAGTGTCACCGTAACAATGTCCAGTCCCCCAGACACGTACGTGAGCTCTGCCACTGACAGAAAGCGCAAATACCGGTGCACACATACGGTACATGATAGACCAATTAGTCTGGATAAGCAGCTGTTGGCCTGTGTGAGGAATACAACTGTCTGGGTGGGTGTGTCCTGCAATATAAATGTAATGGCATGTGGCCTGTGATGCCGCCATACAGTGTGTGTATTGGTGTCAGAAAGTTGATATTTTGTTACAGACACATACTCCGCAACTGTACAGATTTACGCAGAATGTGCAGAGTTCTGCCTCATATGTTTGGTGTGTTCCACGTAACAACAGTAACATTCTGGCACTTTCATGATAACTGAAGACATGAAATAATGACAAACATGTGAGTAAGACACCAAATCCGACAGAAAAGCCATACTAATGCAAAACCTATTATTGTGTCAACTATCTACGTTTGTAAGAGCAACATGTCAATACTGCCCCTATGTGTCCCACTGTCAGATAAGGCCTTGTCCAGCAACTTGCTCTAGGAGGTGGAGTGGTATGAACAGAAACAGATCCATGTGTGAGGAAACAGCAATATCGACTGCAAGATAACGCAGAAGGTATGAAATGCGCTGCAGTAGGACGTGCAGTACTCTCCGCATGTATGTGCTGACATGTCAACTGACACAGCAGTCTACATGAAGAACCTATAGGGCTGTCACCTTTACAAATGATGATAGTGGGAAATACCCAGAGCCATGCACACAGCACAAATAGACATACACACATCAAAACTAGGCCATGATACATGAAGCCTCCGCGTAATGAGTACAGTGAGAGTACAGCAAGGATAGATGTCTGCCAAGATATACAGCAAACGCCTGTAAGGGTGTGTAACACCGCCCGTAACATGGACGTTGCATGGACAATGTTGGGAGTTGCAACATACCCCATTGGTATGTGAAAGCTATGCAAATATGCGATACATGAAACAGTCAGCTGTCCATGCAAGAGCAGAGTTATGGGCAGAAAATAGATTTTATATATATATATATATATATATATATATATATATATATAGAGAGAGAGAGAGAGAGATACAGACATACACACACACACACACACACACACACACACACACGTGGCAGGGCTGGTAATCGAACCTGCACATGACTACCCTATCACACTACAGCATGACGCATTTACAGAACACGCTACCGAGATTACTAAACACAGCAGACACACAGGCATTCTACTAGGTGCGTGTCAACATCCGCAAAGACAAAGACGTCAGCAGGATACATCTGTGTTGCGAAGCGTCTGAAAGCATAACCTGAGTCCCCAGGCGGACAGGAGCATGCACACGCACACACACACACACACACACACACACACACATCTGGCAGGCCTGGGAATCGAACTTACACCTAACTACCCTATCACACTACAGCATGACGCATTTACAGAATGCGCTACTGAGACTACGCGACACAGCACTCCCAGAGGCATACTTCTAGGTGGGTGACATCATCCGCAAAGGCAAAGATGCCGATAGGGAATGCATGTGTTGTGAGGCATCTAAAAGCATTACTGTGTCCCCAGGCAGCTGGAAACACACACACACACACTTGGAAGGGCTGGGAGTTGAACACACACCTACCTACTCTAACACACTACAGCATTACGCATTTACAGAACACGCTACCGAGATTACTGAACACAGCACTCCCAGAGGCATACTTCTAGGTGGGTGACATCATCCGCAAAGGCAAAGACGCTGATAGGGAATGTATGTGTTGTGAGGCATCTAAAAGCATTACTGTGTCCCCAGGCAGCTGGAAACACACACACACACACACACACACACTTGGAAGGGCCGGGAGTTGAACACACACCTACCTACTCTAACACACTACAGCATTACGCATTTACAGAATGCGCTACCAAGATTACTGAACACAGCACTCCCAGAGGCATACTTCTAGGTGGGTGACATCATCCGCAAAGGCAAAGATGCCGATAGGGAATGTTTAGAGAGTGAGCAGTCTGAAAGCATATTACCGTCCCAAGGTAGACGTACACAAACACGCCAGTGCTGTCAATGGGCCAACTAAATATCTATGGAGTACAACAACACTGAATAGATATGGGATGCGCCACAGACAGTACACCCTTTGAGAGAGCAACAAGTGTGTTCAATGTAGGCATCCATTGTGACATTGAAATTGGACATCTGGTGCCTGGATGACCACCATGGCTATAGAGGATGTCAATGGCCATGCCCACAGGCTTAGTATCACACATCTGTTTGGAATGTACTGTGTGTCCATCTACACAATGGTGTACTGGGCATGCTCACACACTTAGCTGTTGCAAAGGGCCAACTTGCATGCACACGGAGTCTAATCACGGAAGGGCGCAGTGTGGAATGTACTGTGTGTCCATCTACATAACGGCGTACTGGGAATGCTCACACACTTAGCATTTGCAAAGGGCCATCTTGCATGCACACAGAGTCTAATCACGGAGGGGCGCAGTGTGGAATGTACTGTGCGTCCATCTACACAACAGCATACTGGGCATGCTCACACACTTAGCTGTTGCAAAGGGCCATCTTGCATGCACACGGAGTCTAATCACGGAGGGGCGCAGTGTGGAATGTACTGTGTGTCCATCTACACAACGGCGTACTGGGCATGCTCACACACTTAGCTGTTGCAAAGGGCAATCTTGCATGCAGATGGAGTGTACACACAGAAGGGCACAGTAAGGTATAACTGCCCTCACGCACAGGGCGGTCACACATGCAGTAACCTGTACACACACAGCTGCCATCACAGCTGTCACAGGTGCAGGTCACACATGTACACACTGCAGTGTACACTGTAGCTGTCAAGTCAGCACCATGTCATTGGTGCAGCACTACACAGCCTTACGGTCCAACAACACCATGTGACACATGACCACTGGGCTGTACAGCGGTGTACAGCAGCTGTGCAGAGTACACACATACCAACAGGGATCCAACAGGTGTTATGCATTGCAATGATACCAGTATACATGAACAGGTCGGCTCAAGACATACCATGGCCCTTACACAGCTGTGACACCTGACAGTTGCTGTACACCAATGAACACATGCCTGGGTATGTCATACATGTGATTGTGTGGATGTGTGCATGGACTGCACACACAACACATGCATACATGGCCTTTGATGTACCTCGTGCATAACACTAGCCTAATCAGTGCTACACATGCGAATTGAATGTGGGCCCATGTCTGTTGAATGCTCACACTACAGGGGGTAGCAGTGTTGACCGGGACACATACCCTTGTACTGGTCGCCTGTGACACCCGTGATATCATACCGCAGTCAATGTGTTATGTATGTCAACACACATGTCCAACAATAGCAATGCATACAAACATGGCAACAGGAGACACATGTGACATCTGTACTGTGCATGCAGCAAACATGCATGTGCAGTGGCCGATGTCCGTAACATAGTTGCACCTACCTACGACATGCAGACACAATGCAGACCCATCATTGACATCTGTATACGGTGACATACAAACAGCACGTATGGAGGGATGTGTGTACATAATGTGATGAACCACCTGACTAGTTGTATGTGTGCAGGGGGTGGCTCACAGTTGTGTCACACACCATCCTATCATGCCATGTGCTAACTGTACGCTATGTCGCTGTTACGTGACGGTGCTGACATAATGCATACACAGCGGTCAGGTGTTAACAACTATATGTCATATGGCACCTGTAACACCTACACCCTCTCGTGTGTATATAGCAGCACATTTGCCAGATATAGTGTTGGTACACATAATGCAATCAATACTGCTGCATGTCCATCAAACGTGTCATCATATGGCTGGTGTATCATTCCCAGCACTGCCATGTGTGTCTGAATGCGTGACCAGGGATGCCACATATCACGGGGAATATGTTCCAGTTGCTACACATCCTTGTACACCATTGTAGAGAACTGTACATACGTCAGTGTGGGAAGCATGACGTTCTCCGGTGAGGTGCATCACACACATCGGCTGTCCGTATACACATGTGTGGTCACCACAGTGTGTGTGTGTCTGTATGTATGTCTGGTGCTTGGTGTGAGTGTGTATGCTAATATACGGTGGGAAATTATCACTGGCCCCACGTGTTGACTAACTCGTAATGGTGATGCATTGCACAACCCTGTTGATGCCATAGATCCCAGCCATACTGGCTACCTGTGCATATCCCTTGTCTGTGACACGTCATGTGGGTGCATAGTACTGTGAGGGTGATGACCACAAATGCAAGGGTCCCCAGCTGCACACTATGGGGTGTGCATTATAGTGGTGTACACCCCGTGACTGCGGCCATGTTCACGTACTGTTACAGGGTCCTACTGCTGCACAGTGTGGCCTCCAGCTACCAAGTGACACCTCACATCATCATTGGCCAGGCTGCTGTGTACAACCCCTGCACCATGTCACCATACCTGTAATGTGTCCTGCTATGTATGTCACGTCTCTGTCCAGTGTAGCCTGTGGCACCGACCACATGCATCAGGTGCAGTATATGTGCGGACATCTGTGTCATGTTTGTGTGTCCAACAGTCAGGATGAAGGTACATGCAGCATGCTGATATTGCCAGACGTGCCTGTGTGTACTCCACAGTTACACTTGGGGACCGCAAACACTGCTACCTGTAGGCACATGCAAGTACACCATAGGAGGGAACCAGGGTATCACAACCAACATGGTGCTACAGATGTAACCGAGACACATACCGTGAACACATCACAATGTATGCTGCACCTGCACTACATGGTGTGACTGGTGCATGTCGACAGTACACAACCTATGTCACATACACAACTCAGTATTCACACACAACCACTGCAACATACACATCCCTCACTATGCATACACAGGTATTACATACACCTCTCACTATGCTGTTCACCCTGTGCATCAGAATATTTGTGCATAACCCTGCACCAATGGTGTGGATGACAGGGATGCAGCACAGGACTCATCATATGCACAGGGTGATATGTTTGCCAGGGGCATAGGCTGCACACAACCACTGCAACATACACATCCCTCACTATGCATACACAGGTATTACATACACCTCTCACTATGCTGTTCACCCTGTGCATCAGAATATTTGTGCATAACCCTGCACCGATGGTGTGGATGACAGGGATGTGGCACAAGCTTCATCATATGCACAGGGTAATATGTTTGCCAGGGGCATAGGCTGCACACAACCACTGCAACATACACATCCCTCACTATGCATACACAGGTATTACATACACCTCTCACTATGCTGTTCACCCTGTGCATCAGAATATTTGTGCATAACCCTGCACTGATGGTGTGGATGACAGGGATGCGGCACAGGCTTCATCATATGCACAGGGTGATATGTTTTCCAGGGGCATAGGTTGCACCAATGGATAACATCATGTGTGTGTGTAAGGGCCAGTGAGTTGACTGGACATGTCTGTGCAGAATGCATGTGGATGTTGTGGAGACCTACAGTTGTGTTTGCTGTGTGCGTGTATGTGTGTACACAGTTCTGCCATTTGTGATGCCTACAAGGGGAATAATTGACAGTCCCAGATTGTACAGTGCAGGTTGTACAGCTCACTGTGTCCGTCCACGGCCACGTGACCTGTGCCTGCCTGGGGTTGCACAGGCACTACCAGGTGGAGGTACAGACTGGCTACTGTCCAACAACACATGTCCGCTGGAAATGTGTCCCCGCTGAGACCGTCCAGGGCCACGTCCACATGGCCTGCTATGTCCTGGTATTGGCAGTGCAGCAGCAGCTGCACTGCTACTGCTACCGGCACTATGGGAGCGGGCATGTGAGGTGGCACGCTCATGTCGACCTACACTAGGTGGTTTTGCTGGCCTACATCCACGTGACCTACGCCTCACTCCTACCAGGTGTTTCAGCACAGACAGCTCCCGCTCGCGGATTGCCATGTCTCGGTCAAGGATTCTGACCCTTTCACCTAGTCACCTATCCAGAACATTAGCAATCTGCTGTTGAACATTTGCCAATGCCTGGATACTGTCATTTAGGGTATGGATAGCAGCCCTCTGCAGCCTCTGCCCTTCTCTGTTCTGCCATTCAGCACGTGCCTGTGCTACCATTACAGTCTGGAACATGCGTCTGGTGATACCAGCTGCTGCGCTCTGTCCTGCAGGTGCATGTCTGCCAGAGGTCCTCCTGCGAGCAGCACCGGCCACATGCCTGTGTGGCACATCTGCAGTCATTACACTGACACCATGGTGTGTAGACACACCTTCTGTAGCCACCACACGTTCCTGTTCCATGCCAACAGATGCTGACTGTCCTTCCTCTATGGCCACCGGTGATGCGGTATGTGTTGGCAGCAGAACTGTGTGCGGGGAAGAGGGGGACATAGCTGGGATGGTAACCATTGGCACAGATTCAGCCTCTGACATCCCTGCCTGTACCTCATGCATATGTTCATCACCGCTAGTATCTGTGGGGACACTAACATCAGATGGACCGCAGGAGGGTAACGCACCTACATCACCTGTGAATGCAAAGAAATACTGTAAAGTACAATAGACACAGACAACCACACACACACAGACACACACACAGACACACACACAGACACACACAGACACACACAGACACACAGACACACCATGCATGTGATTTGTCAGATGGCATGCAGCATGCCTGCGGTAGAGCAGAGGGCATGCAGCTCAGACATTAATAGTGTTAGTAAGCATACCTCCCTGGGGTGCACACTACAGCAAGCAGGTGTCATATCAGTAGCCATGCAGTTCACACAATCATGGTAGTATGCATGCATCCCCGTGATACACCATGTGGCCCAGAACAGGATAACAGTACACATGGCTGATGTGACCTTGACATGTAATTTGCTGACGTGTGCATTAACACGCATACATGTTTGACACAATGGTGTCCTGACACATGTACAGCAAATAATGGGCTTCACATTGCAGTGTTGTGTGTATGCCCTACAGATAGAAT
The DNA here is from genome assembly GCF_019279795.1 of Protopterus annectens. Lineage (NCBI taxonomy): Eukaryota > Metazoa > Chordata > Ceratodontiformes > Protopteridae > Protopterus > Protopterus annectens. The sequence continues at coordinate 1,602,682,664 of NC_056729.1, forward strand.
GCATGTTTAGTAAATGTGCATGAGCATGGGAGGGTAGTGTTAGCCATCTACATTGCTATACAGTGTGAAGTACAGACACTGTGCCATTGCATGGCAACATGAGGCATGTATGTTGCTGTAGAATGCATAATATGTACACATTGCATAGCCATAACTGCAACACAGTCGTGATGTTCGACAGATCATATATGGTAGACTTCAGTGACACCTCCAGTAGCTGTGCACAGGCTTTTAGGTTGTCCACTGTACCACATCAACTGTATAATCGGTCAACTAAGGCTATAATTGGACCATGTGTGGACAATGTGCAACAGGGTGTATACACATCCCATGTACTGTGTGGCTACATGTCTCTGGCCATCCCCCATGGCCATGTGTGCACATGTGGTGGCCAATTGTGTGTGATGGGCATTTTCTCCACATGTCTGTGTGGTCCCATATGACATACACCCATACATGTCAGATATGTCACATTTCACAGGTCTATGCAGACAACGGGTTGTATGTTTGGTATGTGGGGTATAGGTCATGTGTCATAGTGTGACAATATTGCAGACAGAACACTACATGTCTGGGACATGTCAGGTGGCACATCACAATGTGTGCACCCGATGCAGGGGCATATGACACAATGGTGACACTTGTGGGCTGCCCATATCACAGCTCACTGTGTGGTACTGTGTGCGTACCACACATGTTGTTCCAATGCATACTACATATGCCTCCATTGTAGAACACCTCCACCGTTGTATGCACAGCTGACCACACATGTCGCAATGACAAGTACTGTGGTTTCAAGTCTGTATATCATTACATGTGGATATATTGCACATGGGTAGCATGTGTGAATGCATGGTGGTGCGACCTACATATCGTGACTGGAACAAACATCAGGTGTGCAAGTGTTAACTGGCCACATGGCAAATAAATCTACACTGTAACATGCCTGATACTGATGACAGTCTCACCTGCAACGGACCCATGTCTGTGTGGCATGCCAGAGGTACCTGTATAGGGGTGACACACCAGTATGAACATTATCCATGACTGTATGACAGCCACAGGTTGCACTGTGCATGTGCACACATTCACCTGTGTAATAGCATATAGTATGCACATATGTGCATACACAACGTAGCATACTGTAGTATGCAGCATGTGTGTCCACATACCTGGCATATGTTGTTACTTTACATTATGTACAGTGACACATGCAACTACATGGGATATAATAGCCATATGTGCATTACTGACTTACCAGGCAACTCCAGGCTCATTGGTTGGGAGACTCCCACCTCCACGATGGCAGCTAGTGTTTCTGGATGCTGTTCCCTGGGTGTCCCCAGACTGGCCAGTAACTCCTCGGTGTGTGTGAGTGGGGGCTGGGTTGGTGGCCCACCACCTGTTCCACCTTGTTCCCTGGTGATTGCAGTGGCATGCTGTTTTGCATGTCATATCAGGTCTGTGCAGTGTCTGCGCACCTGCTGGTAGGTGCGGTTATGGCCACCCACATCATTCACCCTCCTGCGTAGATCCTGCCACAGGTCATCCCGCTGCTGGGCATGCTGTGGCACATGGCTGAACAACAAGTCATAGTTGTCATGGAGCTGTGGGATGAGGACATCATCCTCCTGGCGGGTGTATGCTGGGAGGCATGTACGGGGCATTATCTGTAAAACATAATGATGGTGACAGGTCACAGTTTCAGAGATGTACAGAGATACTGCTGCACATACATTTCTATGACATCTACTGCATCTGCACAGTTATCTTTGCAAAGCACCATGACACTGACACGACTGAAGTGTTTGTGTCACACATGTCACACCCATTATGCATTGGATATCATCACCATATATGTGTGTCACCTCATTACAGTGTTCATACTCCATGTAAATGCTGTCTTGCTGTGGGCATATCTATTTTCCTGCACTTGTGTTCTTACCTATCTGCACATGCCTCGATGTGTCCACAGTACTACTGTTGACTTGGATGCTGTGTATATGTCACATATCAACACAGACACAGCCGGAATGGACTTGAGCAGTGACAATGCACACATACGCATGGACACCTGTACATGCATGTGTTTTGCCATATACATCTACACAGCACTGTACAACTGTTCAACATCCTGACATGGATCGCCTGTATTACACATGTGATAGATATGGGACAATGGATAGTCAGACAACATTCGCAGGGATGGTCATCAACCATAGCATGTGCGGACATGGTTTCCACTCTGTTGCAGATGGCCATTGTGCCACCGCAAGCTGCATCAGTGCCACATTACTGATCCAGTCAGTTGATAGTACATCTACCATGCGGCCATCACACCATATATGACTGGGATGACATCTGCAGCTTTGATGGACAGGGTTGCATGGTATGGCGGGAGTATGTCACATATATGGCACAGGGATCTGTCCAGCCTGTGGCGATCCTAGTATTAGGACGGTGGCTGTCCATGACATATGTCATATAGATCAGGATATGGACATGTAGCATGTCCATCATCATGGTGTAGCAAATGTCCTTCTGCAAGGTAGATGGCATGCTGCATAGTGGAGGTGTGGATTGTGAAGGCTATCGCACATCCATGCATAGCCATTACCCCTTACAGGTGGTATGTGATCCAATATTGGTCACCACAGTGCTGTATATGCCTGGCCACTGATCTCCGTGCTCATGGATGGCACCCTGACATGACATGGGTACCTCAGATGACTACCTAAGGGGCCTGGAGACGTCACCATGTTGGGGGTGCACTGCACAGCACCATCCCTTACACAGTGTCCATAATGTTGACCACAGCCTAGGTAGCAGTTTATGGGTACAGGGATGTTCACCTAGCGGTGACACTGCTAGTATCATCCATCAGACTGTGCACATATGTCACACACCTCACACACACAGCCCATTCTGTATGTTGTTCACAACACTGACACAGCTAAACTGATAGGTCATGGCCATTCACAGCCTTACATACACAGATGCCTAACATTTGTGTGTGGTATGGGCTACAATGAGGGTGGGGTACAACACATTAACCCTGTTCTACTGTATCTGGCACAGATGTGCTGTGCACATGTCACTCTTGCACCTTTTGTAGTTGTGAGTCTGTCAACAGGCCACTGGTGGAACACACCTATGACATGCAAAGGTATTTGTAATCAAATATCCGTGCTATCGTGTACATCTGTACTGCTAACATCTACAGTGCTAATGGTTCATGGACATGCACACCATACTCAGCAGGGTTATAGTGCGGTACCACCCTAAATGACTGTCATCACCACTTGTGGGTTGATATTATCCAACACCCTATCTGTATTGTATGGTCATGCTAGGCACTTTTTCAGAACATGTGAGCATGTCATGAGCTAATGATTACTATAGCACCCATTCCACACCATTTCCCACAGGTACACTAGCTGTCCTACACTTCCCAGCTTGCTTAAGGTATGACAGCTGTTGTACACACATAACGCACATATCCTGTGGGACATGGTTGTATATGCAGGCATGTCCAACTGTCACGTACCAGTGCTACTGCCTGTCTATATGAGGGATATGTCGTAAATGTGGCAATAGAGCAATTGTCTCGTGTACACATTCAATGCTCACTTCCTAACATATGGCACTACAGCCTGTGGGAGATGCACGTCTGCAGTCGTGCTGGGCCCATAGCTCTCAGGTGTACCTCATTACGGGGAACGTACCTCATTTGGGGTTCTAAAAGGTGCATGTTCCTCAAGGTTCCACATTGGAAGGGTCTGTCACACATTCATTGTTGTACATAGTTTACCTGCTAGCCATGGCTAGATAGATGAGAATCATAGTAATTCATTGGAATATCTGTTTTATACATAAGACCAGCCTATTTTAGCCATCATATGCCCTTCCTAGTTGATGCTGTTAGTAAGCCAGTTGTAAGTGTTCCATGTTTCACCCATTTGTCACACTGTATGAGGGCTAATGTTCCTCATTTTGGGGACAGGAGGCTGACAGCTATGGCTGGGGATAATGCTGTCGCCAACCCTGACTGCACCTGACAGTCATTTGGGGATGTGTAACATTCGCAACACACCCCACCCACCACATAGTCTCACATAATCTACACCACTGGCCACACCTACAAGGACAACCTGTGCAGTACGTCTCCATACTCATTGTAGGCACCAGAGGTAGCCCCCATCATGGAAGACAACATCACCAGCTTATAGCCCACAGACTCATGTGTGCCCACCACATACAGCCAATAGTGTGTTATAACATTCACAACACACCAGTCATAGCTGACTCTGTAGGGTGTCACACTGCAGTTCCACACAGCAGGCTACACAAGGTGTTAGTCGCTTACATCTTGCTGTCGGGTAACTGCTTCTGCAACATAACCTATGCACCCATGCCACACCTCACCAGGTACGATATGTCTGTCATTCACCATGTTAGTGTGACTGCCCTGTGATGCCACTTCACAGACTATGTGTACAGGGACATGCAATAGCTCACCAGTCTTATAGCCCTGAGGGTGTGGGCCTAGCCCTGGGGAGCATTTTGCATTCATCCAGACTCGATACCACTGTACAATGACCGACTGTGTCACTTCAACAGTTGCCTATGCTCCTATTGTCATTCCACAGGCATATGGTATCTGTCCACTATGACTGTCCTGGTCAAACACAATGCTGTGGCACAGATGACTTGCACCTGTCGGCCCTGGTAGTACAGCTCACATGCTAGGCTCTTGCTGCTGCTATACTGCCTCTTCTGCACAGTTTCCAATAACTGTCACCAGCAGGGCGGTAACTGGCATGCGCAACATGGGGTCATGTGACACATTGCTTGTATCTTCCCCTGTGACGCACGCAGGCAAGGCACATCTTATAATGCACCACTACAACATCTCTGCAGTGACTGGGATCTGCCTGTAGGCTCTGCAGAGCACACCTGCAATGACAGGTTATAGACGGACCATACCTTCCAGGCACATACCTGGACCGGCACACCCACAGCTGAGGGGTTCCCATATCCCACTATGTTTTGCACACATCCTGGCAAGTTGCTTAGCACAATGCATCAGAGGTGCTCCATGTGCAACTAACTGTGTCTGGGACCGCTATACACATTGTAACAAGCGACAGAGTCAACATTATACCCCACCGGTAACATGCCTTCTATGGTGGTATAGTGGACAGTGGGCCTCAGCTACTACTGATGTGTGATTGACACTACCCCACACTTCACTGGGATAGCCACTCATGTACCGACACATCCATGAGTCATACCCTCCACTCTGCTGGATCAACACATACACACCACCTCCAAGACCTACATTACCCTTGGCATGAACACTACCACCATGTGACTGGTGTTACACACCTGGGGTTATCCCCTCATTGGTGGATTCCGAACATATGCTAATCTACCTTGTTAGCCACATCCCGGAAACACACCCATCACAGCATACACAGTACATGTGTACTACTACACCTACTACAGACGTCTGCTGGCAGTGGTTGTTAACATCATGACACCCGTGCAGATGGACAATGCACATACAAATGCTGACACATACCCCAGTGTACTTAATTAGCATGTACACAACTGCATGAATCATGCTATTCCACACAGAGCCATGATGGTACACACCAGATAACAGACGCCACTCTGGTGGTCATGTTCCACGGACATATGATGTACAACAACAGGTGTAGGCTGTTGCACAGTGGTGTACATTCCCATGTGTGGGGTGGCTCACTGGTCAGCCGTGGTGGGGCCACAGGGTCCCTCATCACATACTCCAAGACTAGCTATGTAAACATGACTGCCACACATTCCGAGGTGTACCACCAGGCATTATGGTGGTATGTCAGTATTCGATGGCAACACCCACATCTGCTGTCACATACAACAGTCACTCAGGAACATTGCAGACCCAGGTATTGTTGGCAGCATGCTGGTGGATGGATTCAATGCTGACAGTACACCCTCTCACTCACTACAGGGCCGCAATCCATACATGAACATTGTGGTGTCCCTGTGGTCACACCTACACAGTACTGACCTACACTCTATGTGTCCTGGGACACTGGCCCCATGTCACCTTCCAACGTCCCAGGCTGTGATGTCCACCAACCTCTGAATTACTTGTCTCCCCACTAGGCCACCATATTCAGTAATAGCCTTGTTTCAGACATTGTAGACCCTGAATGGCACACAGCAGCATTTATCACACTACACACAGGTGGCACCGCATTGCACGAGTGGGACTATAGTCCTACACACCTGACTGGACTGTTCTGCGTGGCTATGGGGCACATCGTCAAGGACGTCATTCTCAGCGACATTGTTGGTCTCCCGTCCTCTGCTGCCACCTGGGTTGGGTTTGTTAAGGCCAGAGCATGGCCCCTACACATGGTGGACTCCTTTCATACAGTTACCAGGGCAGTTGCTGATGGTACAGGAGTCCTCACATCCTACATTGTCCTCTCATTGCCTTTCAGCACCATTCCCCATTCTGGTATTGACAACATACACATCCACCTGCACATCGTACCCTGTGTCTCAGGATGTTATGCTATGTGGCTCATGGACATGACACACAGTGAGGCCAGCATACCATAGTACCTACTACATGTCAGGTACTTTGGCATACCACAGTCCTCAGTCATAGGGCCCCTCACGTTAAGTATATGCTTCCCTGCGGAACAGGCTGGCAGAGGGGACTTTCCCTGCCTAGCTCTAGAACCCCTACATACCAAGCGCCATGATTGCTCCACCAGCTGATACTGACTCCAACCATACGGGTGTCACTGTGACAGATACAAAATATGACTATCATGGCATCAAGCTGCATGACACAAGGTGCATGCACATCCCCTTTGCATTACATCATTCACCCACTGACTATCACATGGATGGTAGTCCCCTACATACATATCACATTGTACATGTTTGCAGTACACACATATGTCGCACCCACTCCTGTGGTTACCGTATTGCCACTGTGGCGTAGATATCCTCCTACGTGGCCACACCTATCTGTACTGGGTGTGTAACTGGTACATAGGCACCCATTGTACCTCTGAACTCAAGACATCTACACACATTCAAGGGTACACCACCCCATTTAGGGTGTACCTTACACAACAGCTACAGCTTTACATGCCACAACATTAACACGCCATGACGTTTACTGAGCTCCGACAGTTTAAATATGTGGCTGCACTACGGACACCACATCTGTACACATTTGCATACTACATACTCAGGGGTGACCTCTGCTGATCAGACAGGGCCCATGTCCACAACATTATTGATGGATATACTCCTCATACGCAACATAAGCAGAGGCCACTGTGAGCAACATGCTCATGGATATGTGCACACACGCCACAATGAGTGGGATTTGCTTCTGGGTTACATTCCCAAACAGGACACTCACCATGCTGTGGAACATAAGTCCTCTGTACATCACGCAGGGACACTCAGTAGCACTGTTCATGTGATACCTCCCTTGGTGGTTGGGAGACACATATAGGCCTGGGATCACTGCAGTGGCTGTACTGTGCAGTGGTGCAGGTGACACCTGGCTCTGCTCTTCACAGGACACTACCCTGGAGAGGTGCCACTAGTGTGAACACTGTAGTTGTGCTTACACATGGACTTGACAGACTGCATAGTACCCCACTATGCACCTGTGCAGCTATTACATGTCCTTTGTGCATGGTTACTTGGTAGCCCTTCCATTTAGATTAGCTATCATGCTATTACTATGTCCCATACATACAGGCCATATGTATCCTGTTATTGTACATACCAATAGACGATACCTGTGGTATGCATGATATGCCTGTTATGCTGTGTAGAATATCTGTCATATCTACCTATAATACTATACATTACACATATTTCACATAGTATCCCATAATGCAAAGCATACTTGCTCAGCAGAACCACCTTACATATGTCATTAACGTTATTTACCCATACACATGCGTGCTGTGACAGTATATCAACATATACTATCCCCTGCTATGGCATGTCCTTGTTGGACATACCCTACCACTGACGGCGGGTTGTATGGCATTGTTCTGTTTAATGGCCTCATGTAGCATCCCTTCTGGTGTCTGTGTTGTGTACCTTGTGTCCCACTGCTGGACGTACAGATTCTACAAGCGTTAGTATGCTCAGCAAGACATCACTACATCAATACCTTTCCCCACTTCATGCATTGCGGACACGTTTTATTAATGCAAACCAGGCTATACATACAGTAAAACTAATTAATACAGATCATGCTATACATAACCTTACATATCGGGCGTTCTACATACCTTGTTGTCGTTACGGCGTTTCGTTTCTATCTCTCTCACAGTGTTTCAACTGTTTTTCGGTATGAGCATATGGTTTGAATGTCTGGCAAGTCATCCTTATATACGTCGATACCTGAAACATGTGGATTCTTCCCACCAATTGGTGTTCCTGAGTGACTAATTACTTGCATATCAGCTGTGCAGCTACTCCATTTGCCAATTACGCGGCGACAGTGGGGTATAATTGGATTCTCCACTTGGGCGTTGCCTATTTGCCCTACCTTCGGGGAGACGGTCTGTATTGTGTTTTGTTATGAGTAACTGCAACTGCTATGCATGGAGACAAGTATAGTTTGGATTCATGTCCCCCGTGGATTGTGTGTGACAGGTAGAGTATTTGGTTCAACATGTGGGTGTACCTGTCATCCCGACGTCTGTTAATGGAGTATTACAATCAATACCTGTAACATGGCTGTTTGTTCCATTATACAACGCCTGCAATTTTGCATGTCGCCTTTAATTGTGTCTCTCACACGGTATGTTGAGGGTTCTGCAGATGTAATTGACTGACTGGATGTTTGTGCTGCTATTACAGTTTGTATTGCTTTAGTTTCTAGTGTGGGGATGTCGGTGGTTGTAATGCGTAACATATACGGTTTGTGGGCCTTGCATTTCTACATAATCCGTATATATGTGTGTGGGCTCCGTCCCTGATTAGAGAGCTAACAGTTAGTAGACTTATGTTACGGGATTGTACCTTGGGCCATTGTTAATTGGTTTCTATATCGTCTGCAGGTGAGCTTGCTACTTGTATACCTCCGTAATTGCAGCGATATATCAGGGGATATGTGTAGGTGACAGCTATCCCTTGTATTTCTGTCCCAGATATTTGCAGTCATTGTGGTTGTGTTGTTAAAAGAGCCTGTTTGCCATGGGTTGCCACCTTATCAAATGGTCATTGTTGGACACTTGCGGGACACAAAGCAGTGTTTACAGGCCAACACGTAGCCACGGTCAGTAGGCAGGTAGCACATACTTTTATCCTCACTACATACCTATTGTTGTGACTTTGGATACTTATCATATTGCATGTAACATTTAAGTTTCTTACATACAGGCATAACTATTAAATACGACTGTTACATTATATATGGGACATATTTATGTCCTACCATCTCGGACATTTGCCCTTTGTACTGTTTTATGTCAGGACACACCTGCCCAGGGTGGGGATGTCCCTCCTACTGTGGTACAGGTAGTAACCGTATGCTTACGGCTAGCTATACCCACACCTACCATACTGGTCTGCCTCTGACTTGGCACCAACATACACATGTTGCGGGGACACACACACATTACAGTCACACAGAAACGCACACGGCACCCTCAACGCACACTTACACAGACTACGGCACTCACAGACACAGTTGAACACAGTACCTACGTGGACCGCGACACCATCAGCGGTGACTAACTGTCCCTTCATATCATCATACTATTACTCGCGGATGTACTGTTCCAGTACTGTGTTCTATCGGTCTTTCAGCCTCGTGGTTATGCATGTCGGTATGTTACACATTCCATGGTTGGCGGTATCCTATTTATTTGTACCTCCAAGATGTTATGAATGTCGTTGAACTATCTATCATATTTGCAGATATCACTGAATCCATCTGTATCACCATATATCCCTCTATTGCCCTTTCTATCTGTATTATATATATGCATATGTGTACATATATATATATATATCTATATATATATCTATATATATCTATATATATATATATATATATATATATATATATATATATATATATATATATATATATATATATATATATATATATATATATATATATATATATATCTGGCGGGGAACGTGACAGGCACACAGCACCACCATATGCTGTAAGACTCATGTACTGTTCAGGTGTTGGCATTCTGTGTTGCACTGGCTGTTGTGTTTACAATGTTTGAGGGCTGCCTATGTAGGAGTCATACATTGGGCCACCTATAAATTACAATTTACAGGTGATCATGTTTGTGTGCCATCCATTTTACTGTGTGCAGGTGGAGAGGTGTCAGTCTGTAGGGGCCTACACGGTCAGTGTATGTGTTATATGTTCCCTCTTTGCCAAGGCGTAGGCATATTGGGCATGCCTCCGTCTGCCTACTGGGGCTGGCACAGTGTGTTCATGGTCTGAATCCCTCTGTGCCTGTACTGGCCTTGGCAATTGCGGTGGGCTATGAGGGCCTTCACCATTTTGTCCCTGCTGCAGCTGCTTCTGCAGGATCATATTATGTAGCATGGCACATACTATGACGATGTGGGCACACGTGCCTGGAGAGTACTGCAAGGCTCCACTAGATGTATCCAAGCACCGGAACCGTGATTTCAACATCCCGAACACACACTCTATGATGATTCTGGTTTGTGCGTGTGCCTCATTATGGCATTCTTGCATGGGTGTGTGTGCATTTCTGATGGGAGTCATCATCCACGGCTCCAGTGCATAGCCAGCATCCCCCACGAGATGGCCATGTGGGATGTCCCCCCTGACAAATACCTGATACAGCTGTGAGGCATGCCAGATATGGGAGTCATGGTAGCTTCCAGGGCTGCCAGCACACATCCATGATAATGCCCTGGGCATTGCACACAACCTGGCAGTTGATGGAGTGGAATCCCTTGCGGTTTATGTAGCGCATACCCTGCTCACCGGGTGGTGACTTGATTTGTATGTGCGTGCAGTCTATCACACCCAGTACCTCCGGGTATTGTGCCACACACTGGAAGTGACGCATATTGCTGGCCAACTCCTCCTGAGTTCTGGGGAAGTATATCTGCTCATTGGCATGTGGTAACATGGCATCCAGGAACTGGTGTAGTACCCTGGATGCTGATGCCTGTGAGATACCTATTATATCTCCAGTTGGCCTTTGAAAGGTACCTGTGGCCAGTATTCGCAGGCTTACACATACCTTCATGTCCACTGGTATGGGTTCCCCTCTGTTGTTTCTGGTTCTCAGGCGTGGCCGGCACAGCTCCACTATTTGCTGTAAAATGTCCCTGTCCACCCTGTAACGCTCTACTATCTCCAGGTCATGTAGCCCCTGGTAGGTTACCCTTGGTCTGAACACTCTCCTTCTCCTCCGAGGCCTGCGGTAGTTGTCGGCATCATCCTCCACAACACCGTCAGTCTCTAACACATGCTGATGAATCACAGCTATGGCAGCTCCCAACATGTACATTTTAAAAGTTCCTCGTGTGTTTACACCTATGGTGTGGTGTTTGGGAATACACAGGTGTGTGTTGGGTGCTTTCACACTTTATACTATTGTGCTGTGAACACCGATGATGTCATAGGGTGTGTATGTACGTTCGTAGCTACATGTTATGTTATGTGTTTTACTGCTGGGACTACTATTGTGGTGCCTTTGGTGATGAATTACATTTGCCTGCCATGGATTACCTCTTGACCTTCCCTTTACATTTCTGCACGTTGCAACTACCATTTTCTGGCATGCATCCTGCAGCCTACTTTCATTTGTGCTTTCCTAGACCTGGCGTATCTTGCGTTATGTGTGCTACTGCTGGTCTGCTGTTGGTTTGCTTTGCTCTGCTGTGTCAGGTCTCCTATCTTTGCAATCCAATACCTCCCCTCCTTTCTTTGCATTCACATGCCTCTCCTATCCTGTTTTGCAGGTTTCTGCAAGCGTACTTGTCAGCTGCCGTCGATTGGCCTTCGTGGGTTGATTAGTGTTGATTGCTCATTAGTACTCCAATTACCCTACTTCCGCATTTCCTTTTCTTCCCCTGACCTTCCTGTTTCTGCTATTGTTTGCGGCGCGTGCGTCCGATTACTGGGTTTCGGGCACGTTTTCATCCTCATACACATGCGCTTTTGGCCACCATGTGTGCTCTCAGCTAAACGATTCCTCCCCACCCCTATCCTGCAGCTTTGCTTAGCAACAGACAGGCCAGATTTGCAATGCTCCAATGTGCTTAGTGCTACAGTGGCACACCCCTCTGCTGATGTCATGTATCTCCTCTGAGCCACTCCTCGGTGTTATACCGCTGTGCCGTGTGGTACAACCTTCCACCGGCAGGACATTTGCGATTCAGTATTATCTGCCTCATTTGCATGGCATTGACTACTAATTCATAGTTACCGCGCCAAACACTATCGCAAGCCCTTAGCAACCCTTGCACCTTGGTTGTGGTGTTCTATGCCTACCATTGTGTGTTATGCTGTAAACCTGATTTCTATTACGTTGTGATTTTATGACATTTTTATATTATTTCTTTATGTTATTGCTCCCGCACACATGCCCTGCGGTTCTGCTGTGTGTTACTGTGGACATGACATTAAATGTTGTTATTTACATGTTGTGCATCTTTTCTTATGCCATTGGCTGTGTATTTCGCCATTGGCATATGTTCACGTTGTAATACCTGGGTCTGGCCCTCTTCCATAGCTCCGATGTTATGTTTGGGAAAATGTAAACCGTGTTTTTTGGTTTACATTTCCGTTGGCTTACGCTACGCCTGTACCACTTCACGAATCGCTATATGCCTTCATTTGCAGGGTGCAACACTGCCCATGGGGTGATTTGCATACCTACGCCGGGGGCTGCGCAGATCTGGCGTACGCCGGTAGTGCACGTGGAATTAGATCGTACCTGAATCGCTCGGCGGCCATATTTGGCGTTATAACGCCTATGCTATGCGTGCACCTGGCGCAAGCTTCATGAATCCCGGGGATTATCTTTCAGTTTCAGTGCAGCAAGGAGACACAATGTCTAAAACTAGGGAGCTTTCTATATTGTCTTGGAAGTGTTTTATTGTTTTATGACTTCCAACATTTGCTGAAGATCTAAGGAAAAGCCCTTGCCTATGTATTTTCACAGGTAGATGCTAATTGCTATCAGCGGCCATCAATGGTTGTTTTGGGATCTGGGAGCTAGGAGTCAGATGACAAGCAATGATGTTATTCAGGAAGTTATCCTAGCAGTAATATTTGAAATATTAATTTGAAAGGTCTCTGAGAGAGAGAGAGAGAGAGAGAGAGAGAGAGACGCATCATTCTGTATTCTGTCTTTGACCTGGCAACAACAACTAGATAAGAACCACTCACCACATCTGCCTTGCTCTGTAAGTAAGTTCCACAGGAATAGTAACTTTCTTAGATATAGTTAGGAATATAGCAACACTTATTTTAGATATTTTTCTTCATTTATTGGAGACTGCACTGCAATGTTGTTTTAAAGATTTCCTGTGCTTTTGAACTCTGATGTCACTGTAAATATATATTTAGTATTGCCTTGTTCTTTTATTATTTATTATTAAATATATTTAAACATTTCATTCTGGCTGGTCTGTCTAGAGCTATTTAGGTTCTGAGAGTACTTGCATATTTATTTGGTGACACTGTGGGCTTGGTCAAATTACCATTTGTATTAATAGTAATATCACACAGTAAGATTGTGCACCCTTTGTAAAGGGCCTTAAAGTAGCTGATAAGGAGTGACTGGTGGCAGTAATAAGTACCTTATAGTCTGGGCATAAGGGGGCATAGCTAGTAAACCTATGCCAGCCTTTCTTAGGTGTGTGTGTGTGTGTGTGTGTGTGTGTGTGTGTGTGTGTGTGTGTGTGTGTGTGTGTGTGTGTGTGTGTATGTAAATCAATCCTAAAAGAGTGTGCATGCCAGCTACTTGGGCAGGGACACGAAGCACTGGTTGGACAGAGAGGGTGTTGGAAATCTGGGCTTGGTCACTCAACTGAGATCTCAACTCTATAGCTGTGCCAGTGGGAAGTCTTATTGGGGATCTGGAGAAAGAGGGAGAAACCAGCCCTGGACTGATTGTGGTCTCTGTGTGCTCTTAAAGGAAATTGCACTTCATGCAGAGAGCTGCATCTGGTAATACTCATGTGTGCATCTTATTATCCTCCCAGTGTATGTGCCCCACTGGTGCCAGTGATTAGGACTGAGGCTCCTTAACTACTGGTTTGGGGGGTCAAATTTATTGTTTGGGAGTGGTGGGATCACCACATCATAAGTTGGGATTCAGTGGTGTGGATATTGAATTCCTGTAGCCTGTAAACAGTGATCACTAAAGAAGGTGTTTGCTCTCTCAAGCAGCCACATGGTAGACATTCAGAGTTTCATATTACAATAGTTTTATTTATTTTTTGTTAGTTAGTCAGGGGGAGAAGGCAAGGATGTCAGAGGAGGAGTATGGCAAGCTGACAAGGAGCCAGTTGGCTGAGATGTGCCAAGACAAAGGACTGGTGCATGCCAACCTGACTAAAGCAGAAATTACTGCAGCCTTAACAACAGATGCATCACAGACAAGCAACCAGGAGGACAACTAGACTGGCCTTTGGTATGTACAACTCTCAGAAAATGGACAGTTCAACTTTGCCTCCGAAGACTTAAATATCTGTCTGGATTTAAAGAGACTTGAGCTGGTGGCAAACATTTGAAAATGGAATCAGCAAAGAGACTGGGCAGGAGAAACAAATGGAGTTAGAAGCAGAGAGACTGAGATGTCTGGAAGATAAAGAAAATGAGAGGCAGGGAAAAAATGAAAAGGCGGTGCTGACTCTTCACCAGGGTTATGGGGGTAAAGAGGAAGGGAATAACCGAACCCCAGAAGCAATAAAAGAGAGAAAATTTCTTCCACAATTTACAGAGGGTGATAATTTAGATAGTTTTATTCATATGTTTGAAAGGGTTTGTAAACAGTATAATGTTGACGTAGAGCTCTGGGTACGGTTCCTGACCCCCTTACTCCATGGTGAAGCTGTAACTGCTATTTCTAAATTGTCTGATACTGATTGCTGAAATTATAATACTGTTAAAATTTGTTTAATAGCGTGTTTTAAGTTAACACCTGAAGCTTACAGAAAAAAGTTTTGTGAGCATAGATGCAAGGCAGATGAAAGTGTGTGTGAATATATTGTTGAATTAAGCACTTATTTTCATAGGTGGGTGAGTGAGTGTCAGGTCACCACTTTTAAAGGGCTGGCAGGCCTTTTGGTGAAAGAACAAGCCCTTAGTGCTTTGCCTGAGGACATGAGACTCTGGTTGGCAGACAGGGAATGTAATAGTACAGATGAGTTGGGGAAGAAGGGAGACATATACCTAGAAAGCAGGGCATCACTGCCCAGGAAAGAGATACCCAGTGCTGCTCATATGTCTAAGGGAACCCATGGTGGGCAGCCTAAACTGGCTCAAAAGGCCACTGCGAAGAGAGACACAGCCTCTGACCTAACCATTGTGAAGCCTGCAATGATTAAAGAGGAGCACTACTTGCTTCTGCTCAGACAGAGGTTTAGGAAGGACTCCATTCCAAATACCTTTGGCTAGGGTTCACCTTGACTGAGAGGGTAGAAAAGGAAGCAAGCAAGTAGGTATGGTTGAGGATATTCCTGCGGATGTCCTGATAGGGAATGATTTTGATGATGTGGTACATTCTGTGCATGCAGTTACATACAGTCAGGCTGAGAGACAAGCATGTGGGTCTGTCAGCCTGGGAGGGCCCAGACAGTCAGCACACTTGAAGCCAGGACTATTGAGGGGGCTACTTCAGGGAGGGAACTACCCTGTATCAGTGAGACTGAAGGTGAGCCACAGCTGCCTGAGGGTACTGATGTTCCCTTGGATAGAGTGACTAGAAGGGCAGAAGTGAGGAGTAGTACCCAGGCTGACAGTGAGGCACTGCTGTTAGAGGATACAAGACTTCCTGTGGAAGGGGAGCTGGGAAGGGTTACAAAGAGAGTTGAGACAGGTTCAGCTCTCAGACCCTACATTACAAGGCTTGAGGGACGTAGTCAGGGAGGCACCTGATTGTCAAGGAAAGGCAGAATCTGTATATTGGGACAAAGGACTACTGTGTAGAGAGTCGACCCTTGAGGGAATGCTAGAGGGTGAGAGAATACAGCAGTTGGTAGTGCCCACAGCCTACCTTCTGGCACTTCTAGCCAGTCCATGACATTCCCTTTGCAGGTCATATGGCCATAATGCATACCAAGAGATGTAATATGCAGAACTTTTATTGGCCTGGGATTTCCAGAGATGTAACAGGGTACTCCAGGATCTGTGAACAGTGCCAAAAGGTAGGCAAGGCAGGAGACAAGGTGAATGCTCCTTTGATGCCTTTGCCTGTTATTCAGAAGCTGTTTCAGAGGGTAGCTATGGATATTGTGGGGCCTCTGAGTACCCCAAGTTCCACAGGGAAGAAGTATATCCTAGTGGTAGTAGATTATGCTACCAGATACCCTGAGGCGGTGGCCCTGTCCTCCATTGAGGCCAAAAAGGTGGAAAATGTTTTGTTAAAGATTTTCAGTAGGGTAAGTTCCAGAAAGAAATACTGACTGACAGAGGTGCCAATTTCATGTCAGATCTGCTGGCTTGTTTGTGGAAGCACTGTGGGGTGAAGCACCTAAAGACAACCCCCTACCATCCTCAGACTAATGGTCTGGTGGACAGGTTACACTCTACACTAAAGACCATGCTACAGGCATTTCCATACCAGTTTAAGAGGGAGTGGGACAAATATTTGCCCCATTTGTTGTTTGCTTACAGAGTGGTGCCACAAGAATCCAGAGGTTTTTCACCCTTTGAGTTGCTGTATGGGCATAGGGTGAGGGGACCTCTAGATTCGATTCGTGATGAGTGGAAGGGTGAGTGTGAATCCCATGAAGAGTCTGTTGTGGTATATGTCCTAAACCTCAGGACAAGGCTCAGGGAACTCATGGGCTTGGCCCAGGAGTACCTGGCAGAAGCCCAGCAGCAGAAAAAGGTCTGGTATGATTGGAATGCTAGAGCTAGAAAGCATGTTGTGGGGCAGTGGGTTATGGTTCTCATTCCTGTCAGACACAGCAAACTGCAGGCAGCTTGGGAGGGACCCATCAAAATGATAAGGAAGGTCAGTGATGTTAACTACATGGTAGAACTGCTAGGCAGGAGGCAGTAGCACAAATTGTTCAATTTTAATGTGATAAACATTAACATGATAGAGAGGCCCCTGTACTGGGATTAGCAATGCCAAGGCAGCTGGAATGTCAATACAGGGAATGGGGTAATGTATTCCCAGATAGGCTCATCCCTCTCAAGCTATGTTTCTCAAGGGTCACTTGAAAAACTAGCTAGAGTGTTCGAGGGGAGAAGAAGTGTTATGAAAGGAGATACTGCCAGCACAGTTATCTGGCATTTTGTAAGTAATTATATGTCATTTGTGAATATCAACATGCTATATATAAAATGCTTGCATTACAAATGTATTAGAACTGTATGTCATGTGTATATCAACCTGGTTTGTACAGACACGTGTGTTAAAAAGTGTATTTTGCTAAGTACTGAGCTTAAAGATGTATCCACAGTATATCTTTCACTTTCAGTGCAGCAAGAAGACACAATGTCTAAAACTAGGGAGCTTTCTGTATTGTCCTGGAAGTGTTTTATTGTTTTATGTCTTCCAACATCTGCCAAAGAGCAAAAGAAAGAGTATAAATGAAAGATCAGTTGAAAAGGCAAGAAATGTGCAAAAGGCATAAATATTTTTGCAAGAACAGAAAACTCCTGGAACATGTCAGTCAGGATCTGACACAGAAATGGTTAAGGAGAATTTAAACCAAAAGACAAAAGGTTAATATTGGTGGTCCAGGATAGTGGACTATGCATTGAATATGTAGGAGAAACAGACAAATGCAGATTTTGTAAAATAGAATTGGAAATAGTTGCACATCTTGTTCCTGGGTGTGATACTCTAATGGCAGAAGGAATGTATACTGAAAGGCATAATAATGTGTCAAGACTGTTGCACTGGGGATTGTGCAAACATTATTGAAGTAGCTGAGGCATTAGCCACAAAGCATTATAGGAAATTATGACATTTGTATTACATGGGATCACCTATTACCAACAGTTCAAAACATAGATGCAAAATAAAAACAGAAACAGTAGTCCATGAAAAGAAGACACACGTAGCATTGATGATTGAAATTGCTACACCCAATAATTACAGTATTTTATGTACAGAGAGACAAAAGTCATAACATTCTAGGATTTGCAGGCAGTAATGAGGGCAATGTGGAAGAAGGATACCCAGACATCTTCAATATTAGTATCAGCAATGGATCTCACAAAAAATAATTTACAGCTGTATTTAGATATGCTACAGATACATATAACTCTATGAATCGCAGAAGTAGTCAATTCTGGGCACATTGCGGGTATTGCAAAGAGCACTTTTGGCTAACATTAAAGACTGAAAAATTACTAATTTCATGAACTTTAATCATACTTTGACTTAAGAAGGGTATCTATTCTCATCATTGTATTAGAAACCCAAAAGTCTTGGAGAAATTAAACTGAGCATGCACACACAGTTCCTATTACGTCTGAAGACTTTCTTATGACTACATGCACAGAAGTCTCAGCTTTATCTCAAAAATTCTTCATCTCAATAAAACCAACACCTCATATACATCATATATTACAAAGATCTGCAACTCAAAAATGCCATGCCTCAATATCATAGCAGTGAAGAGCATCCATAATAACAAAATGGAAGAAGCTTATGACAGTAGAAGGTCTGTCTGGATAGAAATTAGGGACGTCATAGCTAGGCTATAGAGAAATAAGACGTTATGACCTGCTTATTGTTTATGTTGGAGTAAGCAATCAAAGAATGCCCTTCCTCGAATATGCAACAGAATGTGGTGGGATTACACAACATGCTAGCATGTACGGGAAAAACACAGCTGCTTAATGATGCATTTTCCTTACATTTGTCATAACAAATATTACAACAAAATGTTGCTATTCAGTTAGTGGTTAAGACATGGTATTACAGACATGGATTGAAATGTACTTTCAGGAAAAAATCCATTATTATACTTCTTCACAAAGGAGGTACTTCAACAGAGTTAATAAACTATAGACTTATTGCTATTCTCTCTCCCCTCTCAAAATTCCTCACAAAATGTATTCACTCTCAGTTTATGAGACATATAACTAATCGCACCCAGCTGTCCAACACCCAGCAAAGTTACAGGCCCAACCACATACTGCCCTCCTCAACTTCACCAACATAGTAAACCAATATAGAAATGAGGGCAACCTTGTTTCTTCAAAATACTCTGCTGTAATATTAACCTACTAGAGGTCTTTACTGTAGCAATAAACTCTTACTATGTTTTAGTAAGACATTCAGCACTGCTGGAGACTCTCTCTACTCTCATTATGTGTTAAAACTCTGTAATGAAATCACCACATAGTTAAAACAGAAAATACAAATAGTTCCAAAACATTGCTTAAACAGCACCTATGCCAAAGATGGCTTTATTCAGATTACTTTTCTCCAACTCTTACAGCCACTTTGCTTCTCAATCTTTGTGCACCTCATCATTCCTCCTCATCCTGCACTAATTTCCTAAACTCTTACTCTTCCTCCTTCTGTCACCCCCCACCACTAACTACAGTTCCTCCTCTGTCCATTTATCCTCCTGCTCATTTCCATAATTTTTCCTTTCATATTTCTCATCACTTTTTAATGTACATTACTACTTGTCTGGCTATAAATTTTTACTAATCTCAAAATCACCCCAGCTTGACCTTTTTCCTGTAGCCATCATGCTATAAGTACATTAACTATTATTGTATTTTATTTTTCTGATCAATAAGTAACCAATATATATGTTTGTGATGCCCATGCACTGGCCTAGCAATCAAGGAGCCTCAACCCTCACCACTAACACCAGAGAAGGGTGCCCATATAGGGAAATGATAATAAATATAAACACAGTAAAGTACAATGTCCATTAAGAGCACACAGAGATCACAGTCAGCCTGGGGCTGGTCTCTCCCTTTCTCTACAGATCCCCAATAAGACTCCCCACTGGCACAGCTATACAGTCCAGATCTCAGCCTAATGGGTAAGCTAAAACCTCCAGCACCCTATCTGTCCAACCAGTGCTTCGTGTCCCTGGCAAGTAACTGACACACACACTTTGAGATAAGAGTTATATACAATCACACAGACACTCCTGTGGAAGGCTGACACAGGTTCTCCAGCTGTGCCCCTTTTACCCAGTCTATATGGTAGAAATCACTGCCACCACCCACTAAAATTTATCAGCTACCAAAAGGCCCTTATGAAAGGGTGTCCAATTATACTGTGCAGTATTATTATCCGAATGGTAAGTGCAACTGAACAGTCAAGGCTTATTGGAGTGGCTTGGCCAGTATCACTATATACATGCAATGTACTCTAAATCTTAAATTATCTCTACACAAAACAGCCACAGTTGGAAGGTTTAAAAATATTTAATAATAAATAATAAAAACACAAGACAATACTTCTTACTACACAATGCTAGTCAAGAGTTCAGAGATCACAGAGAAATACTTAAAATAATACAGTAGAAAAGTTCTGACATCAATACAGAAAAAAAATAATCTAATCTTCCTAGTTCCTATCTATATCTAAGAGAAAACACAGTTCTAAAATAAACTTACATATAGAACACAGGCAGATAGCTGGTGAGTTGGATGTTCTCAAGACAAATGCTCAAATGGCCTCATTCCTTCTGTCCTTAAATTGATAACACAGTACCACTGATTCATTTCAGATTACATAATTTATTTCTGGTTCCCAGGCTAACAGAACTCAGAGGTTAATAGCTCTTTTGATCTTGCAGCTGGTCAGGACGCCAGAGCAATAAAATAAATTATACATGCAAATTCCAGCAATTAACTCTGGTCTCAAAACAATAGCCAGAATTCTTTCATCCAGACATCGCAGCTCCGAGCCCTGAGATCAAAGACAGTCATGACATGCTTGACTTATCAGCTTTCTTATAGCAAAGTGCACTGTTGTTGCATTTTTTCAGTTCAACATCCAATACAGTCTTTTCACATTTAAGAGAACAAGCCTGTGGCTTACATTAATATTTGCAAATGACAAAATTATCTGCAAAAGTCTATCCTTCACCTATTTTCACAATGTTAAATTCTCTCTTGTTTTTTGTGTTACAATGCTATGTTCATGTAAGAAATGTATGAAAATAAGCTCAAGTATAGATGTTTTACCCTACAATTATAAATGTGCATCATACATAACTTATTCTTTCCCTAGGCCTCCCCTGATAATCGGTTTTACATACTCAGACTTTTCCCAGTTAACAAAGGCAAATAAATAAATGTAAGATCAGACAAAGTACTTTGTCCAAAGTAGGCTTCACCTGTTTCCCTGGAAAGCAACACTGATGAAAAGGACATTTTTGGCCCCATACTGTCCGTTCTAGATTTCTTCAAATTCTGAGATAAAAAGACATTAAAGATGCATATCTCTCAATTGTACAGATTTTTGCAGAATGTTCAGGCTTTTGTGTCATACTTTTGGTCTGTTCCTCATTAAGTCTGTGGTTTTCTGGCAAATCATAGAGAATCAAATTCACTAAATAATGACATTCCTTTGAGTTTCACACATCATATCCTTCAGAAAATACATGCTAACACAAATCCTGTTATTCTAGCCAGTTTCTAAATTTATAAGAGCAAAATGTAATAGTTGTCCGTATATTTGCACTGCTGTCCCCACGCTGTTTAGGTTGAGAGGTATGGAAAGATGTATGAAATAAAAATACACACAAAATAATCATTCCGAGGTGAAAGTGGCTTTGCTAAAATATGCCAAGTGTCTTAGCCTTAGGTTTGGATGTTATTTAAGAGGATTTCCAGGCATTCTAATGTTTATGGATATCAGGCTTGGTTTTAAGCTCTGTCTTTCCAAAGTATGGCTAAACAGGCCATCTTCTCTCCGGTCCAGCTGGTGAATCTGGGAATCTTGAGGCAATGTTATAACTGCCTCATGTACACAGACAACCCTCTCCTCCTCCCACATAACACAAATACTTGCGAGAGATGCAGCTATTTAGCCAAACTGGAGGCTGAGCTCTCTCAACTCAGGACTGGCAAGACCAGACAGGAGGAGAAGGCAACTACACACACCACAAAACCAGCCTCACATAATGCTACCACACCACTGAATCAAACACATAAACACACAAAGACATACTCGGAGGCTCTGAGTAAAAATTTACCTAAACAGCAGAGGCCTCCAAAGCAGACACCCAAACAACTGCTACCTCAAGACACCCCACAAGCAACACATAAACCACAAAAGCAGTGTGCAAAGCAGTCACAGCCCTTAAGGCCAAATACAACACCAAACATACTTGTCATAGGTGACTCCATAGTCAGACACACTGACGTCCCACTCACCAGGCTGAACAAGGAGAGGGTCACAGTAAGCTGCCTATCGGGCGCTAGAATCCGCCACATAACACAAGCACTCTGGTCACTCCACGGCAAGTACAAATATGACACAGTCATTGTCCAAGCTGGTGTGAACGACCTGAGACGTACCTCCCTGGACTACATGAAAAGAGACATAGAGGAGCTCTCTGATTATGTAGCCCAGGCAGGTATGGCCCTGACCCTGAGCAATATCCTTCCTTCACCAAGAATGATGCCACAGTATATAGACAAGATGATAAGCTTTAACAATTGGCTTAATGTCTGGTGTCATTCAAAGGGGATCCAGTGTCTGTCTGCCTGGGTTGACATGCTTGACAAGCCACGCTGCTTCGCAAGGGACGGCTTGCACCTGTCATCCCTGGGATTCTGGATATTGGCTAAGGCTCTTGCCACCCCCATAGTGCCTTTTTTAGGCAAGGCTCAAATTCTAAACCTACCACCCTAGAAAACAAAAATGGGAAGAAACTGAGGGTAATGCTGCTCAATGCCAGAAGTCTAAATCTCAAAATGCACGCACTCGAGGCCCTTCTCTGTATGGAGAACATCGATGCCTGTGCTGTAACTGAAACCTGGTTCAAGGCTCCTGAGAGCACCCCGGCACTATTAGGTTTTACCTCATATCATGCGTTCCGGCCCCAAAACCCGTACCACACCACAAAAGGGGGGGGGTGTATCCATATTCATAAAGGATACCCACACCTCCAGGTTGGTGGCAACACAAGCTCGAAACCATCCAGGTGCAACTAACCATAGGCAAAACTGCTCTACAAATTGTAGCATGCTACAGGCCACCCTCTCAAACTCAGGAACCCCACACAGCCTTCCTGAAGACACTGGAGGGTATAAATGTATCTCCAAACACCATCATATTGGGTGACTTCAACTACCCGAATATAGACTGGGAACATTACTCAAGCCCTAACTTTCTAGCCCAACGGTTCCTGGAGTTCATAAATTCAAATGCCATGGAACAGCTAGTCACTGTTCCCACGAGAGGAGAAAATATACTAGATCTCATTATCACAAACATGGGGACAAAATGCTCCACACCGAAGTATATCCCTCATTGGTGAGATCTGATCATAAACTAATCTCACTGGAAATCCACATCCCGCCCCCACCCCAAACAAAAAGACCACAGTGAAGAACTTCTCTAAAGCAAACTTCACACTACTCAAGACTGGTGTGGTATCCTTCAAGGCCCCTGAGCCAGTGGAAACCACAACCCAAGCTGTGGAAGCCCTTACAAATGCCTTCTATGAACACCTCCAGGACTGCATGGATCAGGCAATCCCAAATAAAACCAAGACTCTTTCCACAAAGGGCAAACGTCCAGTCTGGTGGACCCCAGCCATTAACAAACTTTACAATAAGAGGAGAAAGCTATTACATGATAGAACAAAATCCATAAAAGGGAAGTCACCCCTGATCATTATTAGTAAAAAATACGAGCACTCATAAAATCAACTAAGGCCAATTTTGAGAGAAAAATTGCCATGGATTCAAAGGACAATCATAAGGCCTTTTTCAGCTATGTTAGGAACCTGGGTGGAAACTCCCAGATATGCTCAGAATTAGTCCAAAATGATACAAAAATCACTGAACCCACAGACGTTGCCAACATACTGGCAGACAGGTTCAGTGCAAACTTCACCCTCCCCCCCTAAAGGAGAGATAACTTTCCCAGCAGAGTGTAGCCTCCCAGACATCTCAAATGCGCAGGTGAAAGCTGCTCTCTCTAAAGCTAAAAACACAGCATCAATGGGACCGGATGGTGTCCCCGGCTGTGTGCTACATGAGCTAAATGAGGAATTAAACCCGCACATAAGGCCGCTGTTTAATCTCAGCCTTACCACAGGATACATGCCCAAGGAGTGGCGTACGGCAACTGTGGTCCCACTCCACAAAGGCGGTGCCTCTACGGACCCTGGTAATTACCGCCCCATAAGCTTAACAAGTCTAGTCTGCAAAGCTATGGAGAGGATCATAATGGAGCTCATAAACAAAGATATAGGGGACTTGCAGACATTGGACCCGACCCAGTTTGGCTTCGTCAAGGGCATATCATGCCTTTTGAACTTGGTCGACTTCTTCGAAACAGTCACCAAGGCCATTGATGAGGGAAAGGCAGTCCATACAGCCTACCTTGACCTTGCAAAGGCCTTCGACACAATACCCCACTCGGGTATTGTAGAAAAACTTACCAGCTTAAATGTAAACCCATATGTCACAAGATGGGTTGCAAACTGGCTTAAGGACAGAACCCACAGGGTTAGAGTTGCTGGCGCTATGTCAGACTCCAAGCCGGTCACAAGCGGTGTCCCACAGGGCTCGGTCCTTGGCCCCCTATTGTTCGGCATCTACTTCTCAGAAGTACAGGCCAACATGGGAGGACTTTGGCTGACAAAGTTTGCAGACGACTGCAAACTGGGCACCATAGTGGAAAGTGCATCGGACACGAATATCCTTCAGAAGGGACTCACGGAAACAGATAGCTGGTGCCAGAGCCATGGCCTGAAGTTAAACGCCAAAAAATGTATAGTCATACCCTTCGGGAAAAACAAGGTAACCCCAAGCTACCATATAGGTGGCAATCCACTAAGCACAGAAGAGGTTATCAGGGACCTGGGGACCCAGGTTGACAGTGGCCTTTCTTTTGACACTCACATTGCTAAAGTGGTTAGAAAGACCTTCTACATTGCCCACCTGATCATGAAGGGTTTCACATCCAGATCTAGTGAGGTCTTTGTTCCCCTGTACTCTTCACTTATCAGACCAATGATCGAGTACAATGCCCCATTTGGGATGTATCGCACCCGACATCTGCAGCAATTGGAGAGACCCCAAAAGTTCCTCACCAAAAGGATAAAGGGACTCCAAAATCTGTCATATGCTGCCAGATTGAAGAAACTCCAGCTCTATTCAGTTGCATACCGTCTGCTCAGAGGTGACATGTGCCTGACATACAAGGCCATGTCCAACCTGGAATTAATGGACATGCTCCACCTCAAAAAATCCAAATCCACCAAAACCACTAGAGCAAGCAACTTAAACCTTAGCACGGATATAAATAGGACGTGCTGGAGGGATAGATTTATCACTCAGAGACTCCCTATGCTGTGGAATAAAATCCCGGTCCATGTGAGGCAGATCACCTCGCTGGCTCTGTTCAAGAGAAATCTTGACCTGTGGATGGGAGATCGTAGGTTTATCATGGGAATCATCTCTGTGTCACTGCTGGACAGAGGCACAACAAACTAATGGGCACAGTATTTTTTCATATAAGGGGTGGCGTAAGCCACAAAAATTTGGGCTAGGCTTATAAATGCCTTAGGGCAGATAGCCTAGTATAAACCTATGAACCTATGAACCTATATGCTGTACTGGTAAGTTTAAAAAAGGGTGAGCCATGGCATGTCTACAGCTAGTGGGGTTTAGCTTTATTGACCCAAATGTATTCATAAAGACTTTAAAAGGTAAAATGTAAAAAGTCATGGGCATTCAGAAGCCATGCATGCCGATATGTCCTTAAGGATTAATTTACATATATCCCATGGAACTCCACTATAGGAGGTTTAAGCTATTGCACAGTGAAATCTCTTGTTTGGCTAGGTGTTTCTTGCTGATTTTAGCAAAAAGAATCGATGGCTTAGGAGATTGCAAAATGTACCATTACTAATGCAAGGATTAAAGATTCAAAATGCATATCACAAGTTCCAAGGTATGCCCCCTTTCACAATAACATATCTGATTAGATAGGTAGCAATGTCTCAGTCTTTTTAAAAAAAGCCAAAAACAAATGAAGTAACTCAGAACTACAAATTGCCAATAGAATAATTAACATTAGTAGTACTGAATATAATGTTAAATGAACCTACTTTGCACCATTGTGTCATAGATTCCTACTAGGCTTATGGCCAAGGAGACCATAGAAAAGCACAGCCACATCACTTGGCACTAACAATGTCCCTCATTAAGTAGACCTTCTGCACATCTCATATGTATGTCCCCTGCTGAATATGAAGATCACCTGATTAATCTGCAGGATGCAAATTCAATCAAACTGAGTTCCTTATGTGGGATTTCAGCTACTCAAATGTTCATAGGTTCATAGGTTCATACTAGGCTATCTGCCCTAGGGCATTTATAAGCCTAGCCAGAGTTGTGTGGCTTTCACCACCCCTTAGGTTGAAGAATACTATACCCATTAGTTTGCCATATAGGTTCATAGGTTCATACTAGGCTATCTATGGTCCATACTATGTTCTAGGTTCATACTATGGTCAACGTGTAAACATCTTAACATCATCAGAAATACACCTAAATATTAATTGACATTGTCAGTCAAAGTAATTTGAATCAAACAATGTGAAATCCCATTAGAGAAAGCAGTATGTAAAATAGCATATTGGCAAACCTTGAATCTTATGGCTCTGCACCCCACTTTACTCTCTGCAATTAACACAGATCACAACATTGCCATCATTAGTAAAATCAAATTCACATTACATATAATTCATTCTTCATAGACTTTACCACATGAAACTATGATGTATTTAATAACCCACTTAGAAAAATGGACAGACTACACAAGACACTTCTCAACAAATTAGAATCCACCTATTACAAAAGTACTAAGTTTGCAGCACAACAGGGTGGGAGGTTGGCATAAGGGTGAGAGGTTGACATAATGGTTAAGGTGTTTGCCTTACTGACACAAGGTACAGGGTTCTCACAGGGGGTAATTGGTTAGGCTTAAAATGGCCCATAAGGGCAATTAGCCTAGTACTAATCTATGAACCTATGAACCTTCGGATGCACCATGTATATGTAATATACAGAGCAAACTAAACTGGATTTCTTTCTCAAGAGAATTAGCTACATCTACCTGACTTATACAAACAGGTATGCAATTGCAGATGCCCATCACTATCACATCATCCTTTCTACCCCATTACAAGGCTAGTTATCCCTCTAAGGTCATAGGTAGCTTCCAGGCTTGCAGTCCAGAGGACTATTAAAGAGGCTAACCCAAATTCCCAGTTGCACCTAAACACTTCCTGGTTAAATGATTGCTGTAGGTCACACAGTAAGAAAATGAGGGAGGAGGGAATAACCCCATACCACAGGAAATACAGGTCACAGCCTTAACCCTCTGCACCAATTATAAGATAAACACAATCTTCTAGACATGCTCATTTCCCACCTATCACTACAGGTCAAACAAAGTACTACACTGTCTGCCTTTAAGGCAAGCCTTAATGATTGGATGTGTAGAGCCAAATGTACACCAGAGTTATAATTTACAACCCTGCTTGATTTGGGAAATAGAATTTACTTTGTACTTATAAAGGGTGGAAAGAAGTTTTAAGTGTATCTACTTAAGGAGATTTGTGGATAAGCCTCTTATGGTAACTGTGATCACTTGCCTGGAATAATACCTATGATACTATATGCGCATGATCTTATACAACATACATCCACCAAATAGGAGGGGATCCTAACGGAGAGATGAAAGTCAGCAAGCAAAGGAGAGTAGTAGTGCTGAAGCTGAATTTATCCTCAAGTCCTGGTAAGTACCTTCGTGAGGTGGATCCTGTTTTTTTACAAAATCTCACCAAGGCAACACTGATATATAGACTGTATTTATATAGCATATCTCATGGACAGAAGTAAGTCAAAAACAAAAAAAGATAGTTGGGTGCATTAGTCCCAGGATAAAATACTGCCTGATCCTGGAAGGCACACTGGTGCCAGGACTGGAAAAGCTGAGTGTGGAATCCTTAAAATCCGGAAACATTCCTACAATGGGCCAGGCCAGGCCAGGCCTAGGGGCAGGATGGCCCCACTGTTGTAGAAGGAAGTAGCAGTCCACAAAAATCACAAAAAAACGATAGGCCAAAGAACACCCATAAAGACGATAGAGTGGACTCTTGCAGATAAAAAAGAAATGATGTATTGTTACTATTATGCAAAAAGCCCAGAATTTCCAGACAGAGGCTATACAAAGAGATTAAGAGATAAATTAGAGGAATGAAAAATACTTTCAGAGGAAAAACTGTCAGAAGCTTCAAATAAAAATTTGCGTTCATTAATACAGTAGCTTTTTGAAAAACAGTATATAGATCAAAAAACTTTAATCTGTTTGGAAAAAGAAGCATCTGAGGAAGTGCAAAAATGTAAACAACAAAACCTAGACATTTTTGAAAAGTATAAAAAAGAAATATGGCGTGAGAAAGAAAGAAGGATTTGATATGGTGCAATGGGTCTACTTTACATTACCGAACCGACAATTCACCGACACACAAAACACCGACCCCAAATAACCGAAAACACACAACACCAACAACTCACAAAACTGAACACCATTACACCGACACAAATAACGTAAACTACACGACACACCAATGACATATCCACTAACCTTAACCCAAACCCTAACCCTAAGGTCCGACACTACCACACAGTTACCCTACCCGCACCCTAACCCTAACTCACTTAACCCACCCCTACACCTAAAGACTGTCACTATCGCACACTCACCCTACCCACACTCTGAACCTAACTCACTTAACCCATTCCCAAACTACAGTCTGTCACTATCACACACTTACCTTACCCGAACCCTAACTCCGACACTGCCGCACACTCACCTTTCCCACACCCTAACCCAAAATCCCACAATATCGCACACTTACCTGACCACTCCTAAATCCATCACTATCGCACACTTACCGAGTCGCGCTCACACGTTACCCTTGTCGGTCTTTCAGCTGTCGGCAAATCACCGTTTCGGTCAACTTACCTGTCGGTCGTTTCGTCTCGGTCTTCTGCGTGTCGGTGAAGTGTCGGTTCGGTAATCTAAAGGAGACCCGGTGCAATATTTATGCAAAGGAGAAACCCAATTTAATTTATATAGAGAAGGCAGCCACAAAGATATTCAAAGAGAAATACAGGCAAAGGCATCCAGATATGGAAAATTTCACAATAAAAAATTAATATTACAAAGATGGAATGTGGAAAAGAATATTAGTAAAGCAGAAGTTAAAGAAATAGAAGTTGAAGTTATGGAGTGTCTGTGAAGTGAAGGATTTAATGTAGAAAGTCTAACACAGACTACATCACAGCATGATGGGGTGAGTCCCCAAAGCAGGGAGAAGCAGGAAGATCAGGAGACATCTGAAGATAAAATATGGACATGGGAAAGAAAAATAGATTTAATATGGGGCAATATTTATGAAAAAGAGAAAGCAAAACTAATACAAAAAGAGCAGCACCAAAGATATTTGAAGAGAAATATAGGCAAAGGAATCCAGATATGGAAAACTTTACAACACAAAAAATAAGAAGACAAAGAGGTTTACAAAGTCCTTTGAACATGTGGAAGAAACAGACAAATGTATGTTTTGTAAAACCAAATTGGAAGCTGTCACACACCTTGTTGGTGGTTGTGACATACTAATGGCAGAAGGACTGTTTACTGAAAGGCATAATAATGTGGCAAGACTGCTGCTCTGGGGATTGTGCAAACATTATTGGGTTAAAGTGACTGAAAAACACTGGAAACATGAGCCACAAAGCAACATAGAAAATTATGAAGTCTGCATCACATGGGATCATCCATTACCAACAATTCAAAAGATAGATGCTAGAAAACAGGATATAGTGGTCCAGAAAAAGAAGGCAAAAGTAGCATTGATCATTGAAATCGCCACACCCAGTGACTACAGTGTCCTGCATACAGAGAGACACAAAGTTATAAAATAGAGGGCAATGTGGAAGAAGGATACCCAAATAGTTCCAATAGTAGCAAGAACAATGGGATCTTATAAAAAAAGAGTCTAAAATCTTATTTAGATGCGCTTCCAGTACATGTAAGTCCAAATGAACTGCAGAAGGAGTCATTACTGGGCACATTGCGGGTGCTGCAAAGAGCATTTTTGGCTGACATCAAAGAGTGAAATAATGCTAATTTCATGAACTTTAATCGTACTTTGACTTGGGAATGGAATCCATTCCCGGTATTAGAAACCCAAAGGATTTGGAGAAATTAAAAAAGAGAGATCATGTTCTTAGCCACTTCTTGGCTACACTGTGCCATTCATTACTTCAAGACCTTTGTAATGTCAATAAATTTACATCCTTTAAGAACTTTTTCTAATCACACCTAAATGCTAACCTACAATGCTCTAGATAAGGCATCACCTGATATTTTATTTCTCACTTCCATTTTATAGTCTGCCTAGCTCAGTCATTTTCAAGCTTAACAATTCCACAACCTCTCTGTCTTCCCCCTCCTGGCAAAGGGTTTATGGAACTCACTCCCCTCTCAACCTTAACTTCTGCACCTCCTTCCTTACATACACCTTGTTATTTATACTACTTTTGTATCATTCCCTGGGTATCCTCTGAAAATGGCTGCTACACATCAGGACCAGCCACATCAACAAAATTAAACTAAATAAAGAAATAAAATAACTGCCATAGTTACACCTCATGACACCTTTATTCATGCAATGGTGATATCATGCATTTGTATTTATTGCTGTACATACATGTCCACTGATACCCATGCAGAGGAAGTATACGTATATCAGAGAAGGCATACTTATGTGTATGTTCTGCATACCTTGTGTACTGTATAGAGTATACAGTTCCAGATGAGTATCACATCAGTAAGACAGACAGTGCCTATGTGGTGGAGATGCTAGCACAGGTAAGGTGCAAGCATTGTATGTCACTTGGCATTCTCGGTTTTTGAACACATCATGTATGCAATGTACATTAATGTGAGGCTTTGCACAAAACTACAAATGTCACCATGTTCCACCATGTTTGACCTCTGGTGCAGTATTGACAGCATTCAGATAATATTGATATCATTATTGATTGTGAAGCATGATTAAAGACCAATAACTGGAAACCAGTTTGGTTAGGATATAAATGGTTTACTATTACAGACATTCTAACAAAAAAAAAATCAGGTGATGGTGTTATGACAGGGATTAAAGATTATGAAACTTGCAATTCTCGCATGTTTTGTGATAACACCAGTACTGAAGACTGTATAACTGTGGCAATAAAGGCAACTCTGCATTTATTGGAGTGTATAGACCACCAAATCTGAGTGCTGATGACCTAGAAGAATTTATACATTTCTTGCATGAAACACATGAGGCAAAAATAGTAGTAACTGGGAAGTAATATTTAACCAGAAACAGACTGGAATAACACTGACTCTATAACATTGGTAAGGAAATGATTTACAACATATGTTCAGGTTTAACAATTGCTGCATACTGTAAACAAACCTACCAGGGAAACGAACATACTGGACATTGTTTGTGTTCCTAAGGAAATAAATTGTTACTTCATGTCTTGCTTTTCCACCTCTGGTGTGCAGTGATCATGGGGTTATAAAGGTTACATTACTGGTATATAATTCTTCCAAACTGAAATCTAAACCACTGCACAGAATATTAATAACATACTATATGGAAGCAAAACAGCCAATGTGTAAAACTAATTGGAGTGATGCATTCAGTAGAAAGACTGCAGAAGGA
The DNA here is from genome assembly GCF_019279795.1 of Protopterus annectens. Lineage (NCBI taxonomy): Eukaryota > Metazoa > Chordata > Ceratodontiformes > Protopteridae > Protopterus > Protopterus annectens. Next base: position 1,602,714,884 of record NC_056729.1, read on the forward strand.
ATGTGGTAGGTTTTGAAAAGGAAAGTACATAACACAAAAAAAAATTGAAAAAAAAGGTTTAACATCAGGATCTAGGCACACAAGGTCAGGAGGATATATTTCCTTAAGAACAAATTACTTAATTAAGATGAGCGACAAAAAATACAAGAAATGGAAATGAGGTTGAAGTATAACTTTGAAAACTGAAATAAACAAATTGAACCTGGAAGTTAAACATATTGTTAGATAAGGTCAGGAAAAATTTGAAAAAAATTATTTAAAGATATTGAGCGTAATAGGAAACCATTTGTGGGTGGTAGGAGTAAAGTAACACAGGAACAATGACCCCAGAATGATTAACCAATTATTTATTAACTACAGTTGTTGAGCGCCTTCATTCCTAATTGTAGGAACTTCATCAGAACTAACATATAATGCATTTGAAACACTTAAATACTCTAAAAAACAGTCATATGTCATATGTTTAAAAACAACCAATGTCAAAGCTGCTCCACTAAAATACCTCAATTCACTTAATTAAGCATTAAAATACTTTAATTGTAGAATAGAATTAATGGACACAGAATCATTCAACCCTGGATGACTAACCTGAGCTGCCACTCTGACTCTCACTTGCCTAAATAATCCTCCATATAATAACCTCTAACATAATTTAATACTTGATCAATCACCAAAAACTTAAAATGATGGGCCGGAGACTGTTACTAATGTTTAAAATTTTTTTTTTTAATGTCCAAAAATGTTCATACGTATGCTTTAATTTCCTACTAGTTTTACCTACATAGTAGGCCGGACACATTTCACATATAGCTATGTATATCACTTGCATAGACTCACAGTTAAAATATTTATTAATTTTATGCTTTATTGTTTCTGATACATTTATCTACTTTTATGTGTTTGCACAATGTGCAAAAAACACATTTAAACATGCCTATGTTTTTATGTTTCAAAATGTCTTTTACTTTTTCTCTCTCTCCAATAGATCTTTAAATGAGCTATCCCTCCTGTACACTATAATCAGCTTAGATCCCATTTTATCATATAGCAGACTATCCATCCTGAAAATACTAAATTTCTGACTAAGACATCTCAGTTGCTTTACTGTCCAAAGTATAAGTCACGATACAGGATTTATGAAATTCTCTGTTATTGGACTCCTTTACCCCATTAGTACTACTAGGGGTTACATATTCAATAATTTGTTTGTTGTTATTTAAAATGGGGATGGTGTTAATCATCAATCTGAGGAGCACACAATGCAAACAGCCAATGAGATTCATCAAGAGGAAGTCCCTTTAGAAGTGAGACTTTCGGAGAGGGTGCAGAACAGAGGCCAGTTTCAGAGAACAGAGCATGTGCAACAAAACAAGAGTTATTACAATTTAAGAGAAGCCAGGCCCAAGCAGAATTATTGTAAGCAGAAAAAAAATAGTTACAAAGGAAATCGGGTATGGTCATTATGATCAGTTAAGTATTTTTTGTATACAAGAGGAATCCTTGCAAATAAGACAGTACCAGGTAGCTAATGAAGTCAGACACTGCTAGCCTGTGCAGGTAATTGTAAATTCTTCTAAATATTTTAAGATTTAAAACTTTTCAGACAAATTGATTCATTCAGCACATGCAGATGTGTTTTGGGAAGGATACACATTTGTTCCTGCAAAACAAACTAAGGTTCCACAGACTTTAATGGACATAAAATTGTTTGTCTATAAACTTAATCTATTAGATATAGTAATGATTCTTACCCTAGTTTTAGTAAACCAAGAAGACAGACTGTATTTAATTCACCTGTTAACAGTGTTATTCCCATGTATGAATAATTGTGTAAAAATTAAATTAGAAATATTTTAACTCAGCCTTGTCAATAAAGTCTTTTTAACATGACTGCAAATGAAAAGGTTATTTTTATAATGTTTGTGATGATGTAAATATTAGAGTCATGAAGCCAGATAAGTGGGGGATTGGTAATGATGAACTGCAATGATGATAATGATAGAATCGTTAAGTTACTTCAAGGTAGTGAATACAATTAAGTTTCATGTAATAAAATTACAACAATGTATTGAGTTATTGATGGTAGTGTTTTAGATATGTAAGGTAAAATACATAAACAGCTGAACAACTCCCCATTAAGACCTATTGTGGACACTACTAGATCTAGAACATACTTCATGACAAAATTTTTGCATTATTTATTGAAAAACAGTGTTAAGAAATTAGAGTATATAAAAAGAGATTCATGGGATTTTCTAAGGAAGATTAATGGTTTGTTTTTGATCCTGAATGCATTTTGTCACAATAGATGTTAACAATTTATATTTTACTATCCTTCATAAGGAGGGACTTAAGTGTTTTGAAGAACAATTGTTTAGTATTGGAGTATTAGATGGTCCCACTATTAATTTTGCAGTCATATTAATGGAATTTTGTTTAAAGAATAATTTTATTTATTTTAACAACACATATTTTAAACAAGTTGCAGGTGTAGCAATGGGGGCAGCATGTGCCCCCAGTTTTGGTAATTTAGCCATGGCTCATTGGGAGGATGAATTCATTTTTAATACTAGGTTCAAACAATCTTGGGTCCTTTATCCCCATTTCCTAGATGACATATCTATTGGCTGGACTGATAAGAGCAATTAGAAGTGTTTTTAAATTATATTAATAATACAACATCATTTTTTAAATTTACATCTAATATCAATACAGACAAGATTCATTATTTAGATGTAGAACTCACCAAAGACATCCCACAGAATTGTTTAAATGCCACAATATATAGGAAAAGTATATTTTCTATTATGTACTTGCATTATGACAGTTGGCATCTTATATGGCAAAACAATGCCATTGTAAAGGGGCAAATGGTCCATTTGGCATGAATGATTACAGAATTCAACACTTTTCTTATGGAGATAAAAATTTTCATGTAAAATTAGAGATGAAGTTTGTACAAAATGCAGGAATGGTGTTTATGTCCCCATTTTAAATAACAACAAATTACTGGAAATGTAATCCCTATTAGTACCAAAGGGTAAAGGAGTCCAAGAATAGATAATTCCATAAATCCTGTATCATGACTTATACTTTGGACAGTAAAGAAATTGAGGATGTCTTCGTCAGAAAATGGAATATTTTCAGGATGGATAGTCTGTTATATGATAAAATGGGGTCTAAGCTCCTTATAGTATACAGGAAGGATAGCACATTTAAAGATTTATTGGAGAGAGAAAAAGTAAAAGACATTGTGAAACATAAAAATGAAGGCATATTTAAATGGGTTTTTGCACATTGTGAAAACACATAAAAGTAGATAAATTTGTCATAAAAATACAACATATGAAATTCATAAATATTTTAATTATAAGTCTATGCAAGTGGTACATATAACTATATGTGAAATGTGTCCTGCCTACTACATAGGTAAAACTAGTAGGAACTTAAAGAAGTGTATACATGAATATGTTTGGACATTAAAAAAAAAACACTAATGCATTATTTAGACATTTACAACAGTCTCCAGCCCATCATTTTAAGTTTTTGGTGATTGATCAAGTATTAAATCATGTTAGAGGTTATTATATGGAGGAATATTTATACAAGCAAGAGTCAGAGTAGCAACTCAGGTTTGATACCCTAGTCATCCAGGGTTGAACGCTTGTGTCCATTAATTCTACCCTAAAATTAAAGTATTTTAATGCTTAATTAAGCTAATTGAGATATTTTAGTGGAGGAGCTTTGGCATTGGTTGTTTTTAAACATGTGACTTTTTTTAGAGTATTTAAGTGTTTCATATGCATTATATGTTAGTTCTGATGAAGTTCCTACAATATGGAATGAAAGTGCTCTACAACTGTGATTAATAAAGAATTGGCTAATCATTCTGGGGTCATCATTCCAGTGTTACAGTTTGGTTATTGAAGTTGTGTGTTCTGTTTTCAAAAGTTGTTTTTTTGTGGTAGGAGTAAAGATATACAAAGTGATAAACTGCATCAATTCAAAAATGTATTCTCATACACAACATCTTATAGATATATTTACAAAATTGTATGCTAAACAGTTTGATTATAGATATATTTACAAAATTGTATGCTAAACAGTTGGTTCTACAAAGGAGGTGATAAATTGTGCTAGTAACATCCAGATAAATTTAGATCCTGAAATTAAAATAGATTATATTGAAAAAGATCTATGTAAACTGGCCCCAAACAAAGCCCAGGAAGGAGACACAATTAACAATAATGACCTAAGAATACTTCAGCATGAGCCTATGGTACTTTTATATCTATTACTCACTAGGTCATTTAAGTATGGGAAGAGTCCTCAAAATGGGAGACATACACTTAATATAACCATATTTAAGAGAAAGGGGGAGTAGGACAAACCCATTGTCCTATAGACCCATAAAATTACGTTTTTAAGATTACTTTCTTGTTCTGGGAAAATAATGGAGATGGTTATTTTGGATAAATGATTGATAATTAGAAGGTTAGGGACTAGAAAGCATAAATCAGCATGCATATGTTGAAAATAGTTCTATAACAACCTGTAACATGATGCTCTACAATAATATAATAATACCTATTATCTGAAAACAATATGTTACAATGTAATTTATATAGAGTTAACTTCAGCATTTGATAGAGTCATACATAAAACACTGATCAATAAATTAGAATGACTAGGAATTGATGTACTCTTGATAAGATGGATAAGTGCATGGCTTGAAAATAGAATATGAGAAGTACCATACAGTAATTGAACGAGTAAAATTCTCGGTTATAGTTGGAGTGTCCCACAGGGCTCTTTCTTAGGTTGTAACTTTCAGATCTGTCTTTTTAATCTGAGATGTTCTATAATCTGTATGCAGATAACATAAAAAGAGGTAAACTGATTACATTTGATAGGCATGTCTGCAAAAGAACTTGACTAAATTGCCCACTTGGCACAAAGGAGAATAATATGCCGATACATGCATTAAAAACTAAGCATGTAAAATTTGGGAGACATACACTGAAGGGTGAATATTTAACACAGTGGATTGTGACTGATTCTGTAGATTCATTTAAAGACCTAGATATACAAGCAGATCCATCTTTGAGTTTTTCTCATCATATCAACCAATTAGTAATGATAGGTATAAAACTATAGGCTGTATAATAAATATAAAGTATAGGAAATCAGAAATGATGAAATTATTGTTTGAAAGTTATATCAAACCCAAACTAGAGCATGGAATAATAATAATATGGAAACCTTATAAAAACTAGCATGAGAAAACTATAAAGAGTCTTCTTGTTCTTCTTTTGGCTTTTCCCGGTTAGGGGTTGCCACAGTGGATCACCTGTTTGCTCATGACTGGCAGTGGAGTTTTATGCTGTCGAGTTGCCAGCCCGGTGCCCAACCTTCCACAGAAGGCACACACACACACACACACACACACACACACACACACACACACACACACACACACACACACACACACACACACACACACACACACACGCACACACACACACACACACACACACACACACACTCACACCTAGGGCCAATTTAGAGTGTCCAATCCACCTACAGCATATCTTTGGGATGTGGGAGGAAACTGGAGCACCCAGAGGAAACCCACGCGACCACAGGGAGGACATACAGACTCCACACAGAAGGCACCCCAGCCAAGGATCGCACCAGAGGACCTCTTGCTGTGAAGTGACAATGCTAACCACTGCACCACCGTGGCTGCCCAGAAAGTGGAAATATATCAAGGGCCTCCATGGATGTGAAAATTTACGTTATAAAAGATTAAAATATGTGAAATTATACAGTAATTCATATAGATATTCACGTATATAGGACATTCAGGGACAGCTACTTATAGAAATGTTTGAGGTAATCAAAGTATAGTAGAGACTCATCAGACAACTCTATGCAGAAGATGATATGGGAATGAGAGCTATAGCAGTATGTTCTCTGAGAGAGTAGCTGATGTGTAGAATAGGTTTAACAAGTGCATGTCTTCAATCTTGAAGAATCTCCCCTTATGTATACGACCTAGTATATAATAGAAGCAATAGTACTGTAAGTTCTTGCTATTCTCAGATCATTATTACTAATTCTTTCTCTGCCCAGTATTTTATTTGGATTCAGTTTGCAGTTTGCATAGCTCTTTTTCAATATAATCTAATTCGATTTCAGTTTCTGAGGTTACCTGAATATCACTAGGACAATTTATCATCCCTTTGCAGAGCCAATCTGCTTTGCATAAGATTTTATAAATATATCTATATTCTGTTGTGTCTGAAAATAAATTTTAGAATCTACATACAGTTTATAAATTTGTATGCCTTTACTCCTTCCACATCTTAGGTATCTATAAAATGTTTTCCTATTATGTGCAATATCTTTATTTAAATTGTCTTCAGTTTTTTCTTGATCGTGTCTTACATCATCTATTTTTGCTCCTGGCAAGAATGACAGTATTTGCTGTTAATTATCTTCTCTGCAAATGTAAATATCACTTTCTTTAATAATTGAATTTTCAATTACAAGAATATCTTTTCTGACCAGATCTGAAGACTCTTCAAATTCTAATTCAGTAATATCTGCTCTATCAATTGTTACAAAAGAATGATTTTCATCACCATTAGTCTCGTTAATCCCACTGTTTTCATTGCTTATTACATTTGTAAGCATACAATCCTCATCCAACATTCTGCATATTCATAGCTTAAGCCATCTTCTTAATGTCTTTCTAATGTTCTTCAGTCCTTCCACGTTCAGTTTTGATTCCTTCCTTTTCATATGCCATTTGCCTCTTTTTATACCTTCTCTTTTGGAAAAAAAATTACCTTTTCTGTACACTGAAGGTTTTCTGATAGCACAATGTTAACATTACCTGTAATCTTTGAGTTACATAAAAGGTTCATAGGTGTTTACTAGGCTAATGACCACAGGGGCCTTTTGAAGCCTAGCCATGTATCCCAAATCTCTGACATGTTCTGATACCCTTCATAAATGTAAGTAAAGGCTTGGGAGATGAAACATTTACAAGCAGAGACCTGGGAGATGAAGCATGTACAGGTTGCCTGTGCCCATTAGAGACATAGGTGCCAAACCAGGGATGGATTTCTTGTTCCCCATCCAATTGTCCAGGTTGCACTTGAATTGGGTTAGGGAGGAACTCTGCTTCACATGGATAAGTAGCCTGTTCCAGTGATGGGGGATTCTCTGGGATACATACTTGTCTTTCCAGCAGGTCCTATTTGTATCACAGGCAAGGTTTAAGTCTTTAGAATAGGTAATTCTGCTGCTGCTATTTGTTTTGTGAATATGCAGGAGATTCATCAGGGTGGGGGTCTGACAATGCCTTGTATGCCGGCCATAGATCTCCCCTCAAAAGCCTGAAGGAGACAGAATACAGGGATAAGGCCTTCAGGCAGTCTGCATAGGGCATTTTATTTACACCCTGTATTCTTTTAGTGAGGAACCTCTGTGTACATTCCAGTTGTTGGGTATGCCTGGTTAGGTACATACTAAAGGGGGCATTGTACTCAATGATAGGTCTGATGAATGCTGAATACAGTGGAACAATGACTTCCTTGGACTTAGATACCCTACCTTTGTTTATAAGTTGTGCAACATAGAATGGTTTCCTCACTACTGTAGACATGTGATGGTCAAATGCTAGGTTACTATCTATGTGTGTCCCTAAGTCCCTCACTACTGGGTCAGCTCTAAGTGGTGTGTTGTCAGTATGATAGTTACCAGGGTAGATGACTTTCCATAGGGTGCTATTTTGCATTTCTTGGCATTTAGTTTTAGTTTGTGGCTCTAACATCAGTTGTTTGTCTGTGTCAGCCCTTCCTGCATAACATTTGTGTCAGTGTGAGATTCAATGACAGCTCCTAATTTGCCATCATCTATAAATTTAGTCAACCAGGGACTATTGACATTGGCCTTGACTTCAGAGAAGTGAATACCAAAAATGAGTGGTCCAAGGACTGATCCCTGAGGGACTCCACTTGTGACTGGCCTCTTTATAGAGGAAGACTCCCCAATTCTAATTTCCTATATCCTGTCTGTGAGCCAGTTGGCTATCCATTGGGTGACATAAAGGTTTGCACCTAACTTCTTGAGTTTTTCAACAATGTCCAAATGGTGTATTGTGACAAATGCCTTAGCTAGGTCAAGGTAGGCAGTGTGAAACATTTTTCCCTCATCCATTGCTTTGGTAACCTGCTCGAAGAAGTCCACCAGGTTGAGTAGGCATGACCTGTCCTTGATGAAACCAAACTGGGTTGGGTCTAGTATCTGAAGGTTTACTATATCACTATTGATCATTTCCATGGCTTTACATGTAACAAAGTAGTGTCCTTTTTAGTATGTATTCCCTTTGCTTTACAGACATTGGGTAGCTCAGTGGTGTGGAGGTTAACATTGTCATCTCACAGCAAGAGCCTGCCTAGTTCAATTCTCACCTGGGGTGCCCTCTGTGCAGAGTTTGCATGTCCACCCTGCATTCATGTGGGTTTCCTCTGGGTATGTTGGTTTCCTCCCACATTCCAAAGAAATGTGTCTGAAGCATTTCTCACTGGGACTCCACTGAAAATAGGTTCTGTCCAAGTCAGACCTGTCTGGTAAAAAAATGCTCAATAAATTTGGGCTCTGTCCTAGTCAGACTTGCCTGGTAAAGAAATGTTAAATACATTTAGTAGTTTATTTTTCTTCCTTGTTATTTGTTATGAACTTCTTCCTTTCTTTCTTTTCTTCTTCTATATGCTCTGAATGCTCAGCTTGCTGAATACTTGTAACAGAATCCCAAAGATGTTGAACAGGGGTTAAATGGTCTTTATAGATAATAGACACTTCCTTTCCTAAATGTGCTCTTTTTGCTCTTTGCCTAACAGTATGTATCTCAACAGTCCAGTCAGTAATATATGTAATACAGTTCTCCAAGCTCTGCCAATTTCACAAGTGCAATATGAACCTATACCCATCTATGTCAAGCAAAGTTCCTCATTAGCACTCTTCAAGAAAAATCTTGATGAGTGGATGGGAAATAGGAAATACACCCCGGGGATCACTTCTGTGGCTCTGCTCGACAGGGGCACAGGAAAATAACTTTCTTGGGTGGTGTAAGCCAGAGAACCTTGTTGGCTAGGCTTACTTAGGCCCTTGGGCTAGTACCTACCTACGAACCTATGAAGCTATTAGCAAATCTAGATTTACTACTAAAAATGGTAAGCAAATCATCCAACTTTTGACATGAGCAGCACAGATCGTCAGTGTTATCAGGTGTTACTTTTAAATATACATAGCATTTAGTACACTATACAAGATTTTATTTATTTAACATTTGTTTACTGGGAACATCTGACTTGGAACAAGCCAATTTTCAGCAGAGGCCCAGGGAGAGATGCTCCAGATGCATGTCTTTGTAATGTGGGAGGAAACTGCAGCACCAGGAGAAAACCCACACAAATGCAGGGAGAACATGCAAACTCCACACAGAAGGCCCCCAGCTGAGAATTTAACCAGAGAACCTCTTGTTGTAAGGTGACAACACTAACTGCTGTAGTGCTGTGCTGTCCACAATAGTTCTGCTTTACCAAATCATTAATAGCATATTCATTTAAGGAACCCATATTTAGATACAAATGAACAAAGAATTCTAAAAGAAAAGAATAATCAAAATCCATTACCACAGAATTCAAAGATAATTTAAATCAACTTATATGAGAAAAGTCATGCAAATGATATACAAATAAATATTTAAGTACAGTAAAGTTGTTTGACTGTACAAGTTATGAAAGTCACACAAAAGCTGGAATTCCTTTACATTGCATATATCTCTTTTAAATACTAAAGATCAATAAATCACAAACCAAGACAGGGTTGTTTAGGTAAGCTCTGGGTTGTCCTCTCTGCAGTCTGTGTGAATTTACTGCTGACTAAGCCCCTTGGGGTGGCTATAGTTTGCCTGTCTAAAACCTATCCCTTTTTAACAACAAACAGTGAAAATTAAAGGAAAATCAGCAAAACATAAATCAAAGTAATTTTTTTCTCTACAAGCTACTCCTTCCTTCATACAAACAGTGACAAATAATGGTAAAAATAAACATAAATTTATTTATTTTATTTATCTATTTCAGTTTGATGACAGGGGAAGTCCACTGGGCTTTGAAAGGCCCATTTTCAGTGGAGGCCCGGGGAGATAAGCTCATGACACAATCACAGTAACAAGTCAATTACAATTCAAAAAATGTCAAAAATATTATCAATAGTAAGTTAGATCCATCATTAAGAGGACATTGTTCAAAACAACAGACCTATAGTACATGTTACAGTACAACTTAGTGAATTTAGCATAAGTAGATGTAAGAATAAAGTATAGGTCTAGTAGTAGTGAAAATTTATTCTATATGCAGAGTGAACATAGTATAGTATTTACAGAGAATATATTAGTAATATAGAGGATGCAAGAGATGAGCAGAGTGTTAAGTGTGAATGATGAATTACAAAGTGGGAACTCATGTGGGTGAAGAGCAGGGCAAATCCACTTGGAGGATAGATATGAGTGAAGGAGGGATTTGAAGTTGATGAGATTTGCAGTGTTTTGAGGGGAGAGGGAGGGAGTTACAAAGATTGGCTATAGAGTAAGATAGCAGGAAGCGGCCAGGGGGCCTAGAGGGTTTGTGAATTTGTAATAGGTTTTGGTTTTGTGACTGAAGTGGGTGATTTGGAATATAGGGGGATAGGGGATAAGGTGGAGGAGACAGATGGACATCTAGATGGTTTGAAGATGAGTTTGTGACCTGTGGAGAGTTTTAGCAGGTTTAAGGTAGTCTGGTAACTCAAGCCATTGAAGGGATTGAAGAGAGAGGCAGTGATGGGATGAATATCTGGAGTTGGTGGCAAATCTGCTGATTTTATTGTAGCAGGATTCTAACTTGGATTGTAAACCGAGTTGGTGATTGGTGAGCAGGGGGCCACCATATGTGAGAGAGGGGAGAAGGTAGGAGGAGGCTAAAGTCTTTCTGGTTGCTGGAGTAAGGAAGTGGTTATGTCGATACAAGAGACCTAATTTCTGATGAGTTTTTTTAATAACAGTATTTATACGGATGTTGAATTTTAGATGATCATCAATAATGGCACCAAGGAGCTTTGTGTGAGATACGATTTCAATGGGGGTGTTGTTTTGGTTTAGTATAGTGAAGGAGGAATTATCAGTGGTAGAAGTTCTGGAGGGGTAAATACCATTAGTTTGGTTTTGGTTGAGTTTAGGGCAAGGTGGTTGTTCTGCATCCACATTTCAATTTTTAAAAAGGCTAATTGAGTTTTTAATACTAAGTCAGAGGGGGTGTCAGCAGTACAGATGATAGTGGAGTCATCTGCATATTGAATTACAGAAGAATTTGGAATGGAGAGATGAAAGTTGTTAATGAAAATGTTGAAAACAAGGGGCCTAGCACAGATCTTTGTAGTACACCGATGGGGGTATGTAGGAAGGAGGATATTGAGGATTTCCATTTTACAGCTTGGAGTCTTTCAGAGAAGTAACTAGAGAACCAAGAAATTGTAGAGGGAGAAAGGTTGAGAGTGGAGAGTTGTGATAAGAGTATGGGATGGGAGATGGTGTTGAAGGCTTTGGCTAGGGCTAGGAATAAGGAAGATACTAGTTTGCCAGTGTCATGGGCCTGGTTGATGGATTCAAGGAAGGCTAGAAGAGCTGTAGTGGTACTATGGCCAGGGTGGAAACCATGTTGGGTGGGATTGAGGAGGTTCTTGTGGGTTAGATGTGACATTAGTTAGGTATGGATACATTTTTCTAGTATTTTTGAGAGTGGAGAGAGAATAGCAATTGGCCTAAAGTTGGTGGTATCATAATTTTTACCACCCTTGTAGAGTGGAATGATGAATGCATGTTTCCAGATGGATGGGACGTGGGATTCTTGGATGGACCTGTTTATTAAAATGGAGATAGGTAGGGCTATGCTGTTGGCTGCAAGTTTGAGGAAAAAAGGGGTAGGATGTCTGGTGCAGAAGAGCAAGGTTTTGGTTGGGAAAGGAGTTTTTTATGATGCTTGTGGGAACAGGATTGAGTTTGAAGGAGGGTGGATGTTGTATGCTGTCAGAAGGATGTGATGAGGGTGGGGAGGGAGTGTGAGGAGGAAGGTTGGGGAAGGACGTGGTTAGTTTAGCATTACAGTACACAAAGAAGGAGTTGAATAATGTGGCAATATCAAGTTCAGAGAGATTTGGGTTGGGGCAGGGGTTGTCTTTGTTTCCGGGATGGAGGAGAGAGGACATAGTATTCTCTTACCAGGCTACTGCACAGTCAATCACAAACCAAGATAGGATTCTTTAGATAAGGTCTAGATTGACACTGACATTTCCATGAAACCATAATACATGTCCCATCTTGAGCAGCTCTGCTGTTCCTTTGTATATGGAAGGTGTTATATAATTCTGCCTTTGTTTTATAGGTTCATAGGTTCATAGGTTCATACTAGGCTATCTGCCCAAGGGCATTTATAAGCCTAGCCCATAGTTATTTGGCTTTCGCCACCCCTTTAGTTTGAATAAAACTATGCCTATTATTTTGCTGTGCCTCTGTCAAGCAGTGACACTGAAGTAATCCCTGGGGTATATCTGCGATCCCCCATCCATTGGTCAAGATTCCTCTTGAACAAGGCCAGCGAGGTGCTCTGCCTCACATGTACCGGGATTTTGTTCCACAGCATAGGAGTCTCTGGGTGATGAATCTGTCCCTCCAGCACGTTCTATTAATAACCGTGTCAAGGTTTAAGTCTCCGCCCTTGTGGTTCTGAGGGATCTAGATTTTTGAGGTGAAGCATATTCATCAAATCAGGGTTTGACATGGCCTTATATGTCAGGCACAGGTCACCTCTGAGCAAGCGGTATGAGACTGAATAGAGCTGGAGTTCTTTCAGTCGGGCAGCATAAGACATATTTTTGAGACCCTTTATCCTTTTGGTGAGGAACTTTTGGGGCCTTTCCAGCTGCTGCAGGTGTCGGGTCAGATACATTCGAATGGGGCATTGTACTCAATCATAGGTCTAATGAGTGATGAGTACAGGGGACGATGACCTCCCTTGATCTAGATGTGAATCCCTTCATGATCAGGTGGGCAATGTAGAAGGTTTTCCTAACCACTTTAGCAACATGAGTGTCAAACGAAAGGCTACTGTCAACCTGGGTCCCCAGATCCCTGATGACTTCTTCTGTGCTCAGTGGATTGCCACCTATATGGTAGCTAGGGGTAACCTTGTTTTTCCCGAAGGGTATGACTATGCATTTCTTGGCATTTAACTTTAGGCCATGGCTCTGGCACCAGTTATCCGTTTCTGTGAGGCCCTTCTGAAGGATATCTGTGTCATATGTGTTTTCGACTATGGCGCCCAGTTTGCAGTCATCTGCAAACTTTGTCAGCCATAACCCTCCTGTGTTTGCTTGTACTTCAGAAAAGTAGATGCCGAACAAGAGTGGACCCAGGACTGAGCCCTGTGGGACACCACTTGTGACAGGCTTTGAGTCTGACATGGCTCCAGCAACTCTGACCCTGTGGGTTCTGTCACTTAGCCAGTTTGCAACCCATCTTGTGATGTATGGGTTTACATTCAAGCTGATGAGTTTTTCGATGATACCTGAGTGGGGTATTGTGTCGAAGGCCTTTGCCAGGTCAAGGTAGGCTGTATGGACTGCCTTTCCCTCATCAATGGCCTTGGTGACTGTCTCGAAAAAGTCAACCAAGTTTAAAAGGCATGATCTGCCTTTGACAAAGCCAAACTGGGTTGGATCCAAAGTCTGCAAGTTCCCTATGTCTTTATTTATGAGTTCCATTATGATCCTCTCCATGGCTTTGCAGATAAGGCTTGTCAAGCTAATGGGACGGTAATTTCCAGGGTCGGTGGGGGCACCGCCCTTGTGAAGTGGGACCACAGTCGCCGTGCGCCACTCCTTGGGTACGTATCCTGAGGTGAGGCTAAGATTAAACAGCTGTCCTAACTGTGGGTTTAATTCCTCATTGAGTTCATGGAGCACACAGCCGGGGACACCATCCGGTCCCATGGATGCTGTGTTTTTTGCTTTGGAGAGAGCAGTTCTCACCTGGGCGTTGGAGATGTTTGGGGGGCTACAATCCTCTGGTATAGCTATCTCTCCTTTTGGGGGGGAGGGGGGGGAGAAATTTGCACTGAACCTGTCAGCCAGTATGTTGGCAATGTGTGTAGGTTCAGTAATCTTCACATCATTTTGAACTAATTCTGAGCATATCTGGGAGTTTCCTCCTAGGTTTCTAACATAGCTAAAGAAGGCCTTATGATTGTCTTTTGAGTCCTTGGCGATTTTTCTCTCAAAATTTGCCTTGGATGATTTTATGAGAGCTCTTAGTTTTTTACTTATAATGATCAAAGGTGTCTTACCTTTCAAGGATTTTGCTCTATCTTGTAGTAGCTTCCTCCTTTTGTTGTAGAGCTTGTTTATGGCTGGGGTCCACCAGACTGGACGCTTGCCTTTGGTACAAAGAGTCTTAGTTTTGTTTGGGATTGCCTGATCCATGCAGTCCTGTAGGTGCTGGTAGAAGGCATTTGTAAGTGATTCAGCGGTTTGAGTAATGTTTACCACTGGCTCAGGGGCCTTAAAGGAGACCACACTAGTTTTAGAAGTGTGAAGTCGGCTTTTGAGAAGTTTTTCACTGTGGTCTTTTTATTTCAGGTGGGGCGGGATGAGGACCTCCAGCAAGATTAGTTTATGATCTGATCTCACCAGTGAGGGGTATACTTCCAGTGTTGAACATTGTGATCCCATGTTCGTGATGATGAGATCAAGTATGTTTTCTCCTCTTGTGGGGATGGTGACTAGTTGTTCCATGGCATTTGAGTTTATGAACTCCAGGAACCTTTGGGCTAGAGTGTTTGGGCTTGAGTAGTGTTCCCAGTCTATATTAGGGTAGTTGAAGTCACCTAGTATGATGGTGTTTGGAGATACATTTATCCCCTCCATTGTTTTCAGGAAGGCCATGTGAGGTTCCTGAGTTTGAGAGGGTGGCCTGTAACATGCTACAAATTGCAGAGCAGTCTTGCCTATGGTTAATTGCACCTGGATGGTCTCCGATGCATCGTGCGTTGCCACCAACCTTGAGGTGTGGGTGTCCTTTATGAATATGGACACCCCCCCTCCTTTCTTGGTGTTGTCCGGATTTTGGGGCCGGAACGCATGATATGAGGTGAAACCTGCTAGTGCTGGGGTGCTCTCAGGAGCCTTGAACCAGGTTTCTGTCACAGCACAGACATCGATGTTCTCCATACTGAGAAGGGCCTCGAGCGCGTGCATCTTGAGATTGAGACTTCTGGCATTGAGCAGCATTACCCTTAGTTTTTTTACTTTTTTGTGTTCTAGGGTGGTAGGTTTAGAATTTGAGCCTTGCCTAAAAAAGGCACTATGGGGTGGCAAGAGCCTTTGCCAATATCCGGAAGCCTAGGGATGACAGGTGCAAGCCGTCCCTTGCGAAGCAGTGTGGCTTATCCAGCATGTCATCCCAGGCAGACAGACATTGGATCCCCTTTGAATGACACCAGAATTTAAGCCAATTATTAAAGCTGATCATCTTATCACTGTATTGTGGCATCATTCTAGGTGAAGGTAGGATACTGCTCAAGGTCAGGGTCATACCTGCATGGGCTACATAATCAGAGAGCTCCTCAATGTCTCTTTTCATGTAGTCCAAGGAGGTACGTCTCAGGTCGTTGACATCAGCGTGGACAATGACTGAGTCGTACTTGTACCTGCTGTTGAGAGACCTGAGTGCTTGTGTTATGTGGCGGATTCTAGCGCCCGACAGGCAGCTTACTGTGACCTTCTCCTTACTCAGTCTGGTGAGCGGGACGTCAGTGTGTCTGACTATGGAGTCACCTATGACAAGTATGTTTGGTGTTGTATTTGGCCTTAAGGGCAGTGACTGCTTTGCACACTGATTTTGTTGTTTATGTGTTGTTTGTGTGGTGTATTGAGTTTGCAGTTGCTTGGGTGTCTGCTTTGGAGGCCTCTGCTGTTTAGGTAAATTTTTACTCAGAGCCTCCGAGTATGTCTTAGTGTGTTTATGTGTTTGATTCAGTGGTGTGGTTGAATTATGTGAGACTGGTATTGTGGTGTGTGTAGTTGCCTTCTCCTCTTGCCTGGTCTTGCCAGTCCTGAGTTGAGAGAGCTCAGCCTCCAGTCTGGCTAAATAGCTGCATCTCTCACAAGTGTTAGTGTTACGTGGGAGGAGGAGAGGGTTGTCCGTGTACATGAGGCAATTGTAACATTGTCTCAGAATTCCCAGATTCACCAACTGGGCAGGAGAGGACGCCAGCATCTGACCCTTCGACATGCTAGAAAGAATTATGAGTTGGTATGAGACAGAAAAGTACTGGGCTTAGCAGGGAAGTGGGCACTTCTGGGGGGTTTTGCTAGTGAGAGATTTGTATAATATAGGAGTGCTTGACCTGCAAAGAGAATGCTTATAAGATAAGGGATATGCTTATAAGACAAGTGCTGAGCTTTTTGAGAAGAAAAAGCTATTTGGAACAAGTGCTGCACTTTTTAGTGTAGGTGTAAACTGTTTAGGTTCCTAACAGAGCAGTTCTAAGGGAAAAATTGAAGAACAGACTTTCTGGAGCCAGAAAGAGTTTAACCTTGTTTAACCGGCGCTGCGCGATGCTGCTCTAGTGGCAACTCTGTGCTAATCGCTAAAGCACGTTAAAGCGTGCTTGATAGCAGGGGCTGGAAAGAAGCAGGAATAGACCCAAAAGGGAAAATAAAACTACAGTTTCAAGTCAGTAACCACCTCTACGGGGGGGGGCAGGGAAGCTGCTCAATGTTAGTCACTGCCACTGATCAACAGAGAGACCCTCCTTCAGCCCAAGCAAAAATGGCCTCACAGAAACTTTCAAACAGTTCAGGAACAGCAAGCATGTAACTGAACTTTTTTAACTCTCAGAAAAGTGGGAAAAAAGCAAGATTTTTTTTTTGTTTTTGTTTTTTACAGAGATAGCAGAGGTTCACAAGTAATATCAAGTTATAACAGTGCAGTAAATGACCCCACACAAGAGTGCTAGGTCAAGGACAGAAAATATGCAAGTTTTAAGAATAAAACGATTTAAAATTAAGTGCAAACAGGAAATTCAGCAAACAGCTTTTTAGCTTCCTTGTTCTCTAGTTCTTCATCAAATATTTCTTTCCTAAACTCATTTCCTGTACTTAGATTATCCTGTTTTCTCTCTAGGAATTCCTTAGCTCTTATTTTTCTGCTCACCCACACTCTGCCATTATCTTTGTTTTTTATGCCATCCAACCATATTGTTCCCATGTTTTATTTTTCCATCTTGGTTATCCTTAATTACTTCCTTGACAACACTTTTTAACATATCCCTTGATTCCTTGTCTATCCACTTCCATTGGCCCCATCTTCATGCGTTACCTGTTTTATCACCTTTTCCTAGTTTTAAGCTTGGAGATATGCGGGCGCAGGCCAATAAAGTTCTTTCTCCCACTTCTATCTTACAGCAATCGGCTTTCTGATTTTATTGAACTATTGACAGCTCTCTTCTATTACTTTGATTAATAACCTTCCTAGATAGCATATATTTCAACTCCTTGAGCTATTTATATCTCCACATATCCATGATTTCATCACTCATTATATCCATAACTGTTTTTTCCTGCTAATGTGTCTTGTATCCACTGCTCAAAAAGATTATCTAAATCTGGTCTAAGAGTTAAATTACATTTCCTTAACAAGACTTATCTAAATGAAGTAAAATAGAATTTAGCATAAGCTATTTCCAGAAAAAAATCATTTAAATACTGTGGTTTATTGGAGTAGGGAGCATATATGTTTCTCATTATCCATTGACAGGAATTAATTGTCTCATTGAATAGAAGCCATCTCCCCATCCCTTTAACTGTTACCCTCCATACTCACCCTTTAGCCCATTCTGTATAATGTTGCCATCCCTAGTTAACATGTATTTGAAATGTTCTTATTTTAGTTTACCTAGTTCTTTGACCTTAAATATCACATACAAAGATTTCTGTTACCATTTTTTTTGTTGTAATTATGTTCTTATTATGTAAAGTAGACATTTTGGTTATAAGATAAATAGTTTTTACTTTAGTTACTTCACAGGAACTATGCTTATTAAGCATAGTAAACTTTGTACTTACTGTAGGCTGAGCAGTTGTCCAGTTACTTCCTGATTCCTTGCTGATAGCAGATTTCAACTAGCAAATGCAGCAGAATCAGTCAGACTATAAATCAACAAATAAACACAGTTTATTCAAGTAAAAGCAAATTAGAGCAGAATAAAATGTCCTTGTAAATCATATAATGATTGGCATACAGTATAGTAACTGATATAATACAACTACTTAACTACTTGACTGCCATGGGTTAATCACTTTTAAGGAGAAAGCTAAGGGTATGTGAATATTTCAGTTGTAGCTATACAGTAAAGATGCTTGTGTTACCCATTGAAGGATTAGTGCTAAAATGAAAATTTTGGAATAATGTACACATCTATGAAGATGAAGATGTGATGAAGATAACAATGAAGGTGCAATGGTGTTGACAAAGAAATGCTTATATGCAAGATTGCTAAATGAGAGCAGCAACTGGTGAAAGCTCTGTAACTGAAAGCTTTTTTCTGATAGAAAATCTAATCAGAAAATTAGAATTTGAAGATACTTATTAGCTCTTTTTATTGACTAATAGTAAGAGAAAAAAACAAAGTTAGAAGTTCTTTAAAAGATTTGTTTTTCCTATCAGAATTGCATCTGCTTGGTCAAGAGAGAAAAGACTTCAACAAGAACCACTCAAAAAATGGTACTTAGGATTCTTCTGTTAAAAAAAAAAATATCCAGTCACTAATATCGAGCATGCAGAATGTATTCCTAAAAATGGACAAAATGGACACTAAAATAAAAAGCTTCAAAGATAAATGCAAGACAAATCAGCTGTATAGAAGAACCTTTAAATAACCACGAAAGAAGAATAACTGAAGGTGAGTCTCAGACTGAATTCCAGTCTTCTGGTGTTCGATTCTTGGCTGGAGTGCGGGGAGTGTCTTCTGTGTGGAGTCTGCATGTCCTCCCCGAGGTTGGGTGGGCATTTGAAAGACATGCGTAAAATGGGGCTGCCTTCATTGAAGGTTGAACTTCGAGCTGGCACATCAGCATTTGTCAAAATCTACTGCCAATCATTAGCGGACCAGAGTTCCGCTGTGGCGACCCCTAAAAGCCAAAAGACAACAACAGTCTCAGATTGAATTCCTTTTAAAACCAAATAACAGGTCCATAGACAAACATATTGATTTAGGAATATAGACTGAGATAAAACAATATCAGAATGTATGTCATACCTGAAAATGATTAGGGTGACAATATAATTAACGTTTTAACAACCTGGCTGCATAAAATGTTAAACTTGCCTGAAACTTTATCATTTGGAATTGAAAGGACACACAGATCCTTGAGAACACCTTCAAAGAAGAAACACTCACCACTACATTCAATAATTGTCAAGTTTATGTCCAGCATGGAAAAAGACCAGCTCACCCATTAAAACAGGTGAGCATGTAATCAGATTTTGACAATGACTTTCCCAGTAAACTAATGAATAAAAGGAAATCCTGCTTCTCATTGATTTAAGAACCACTTTGGTGTTTCTTGCAAAGATCAAAATATTTTTTTTCTGAAGGAATTAAAGTCTTTGGCACACTGGATGAAGCATCTACATTTGTTAATAAAAATAAAATTCTTAACAAGATTTGAGAAATGGACTAGAATGCTACATTTCTCAAGAGGCACATTGAGCTGAATTCATGGAAGACTGCTCCTAAAGTTAAAAAGCTTAAAAATAACTGATGTTTATTTTCTGACTGTAGAACATGTATTTTCTGAAACAATAGATTTACACTCTAAGTAAAGGGTTTGTTTGGGACTTTAAGCTTCAAATATATGTAAGTATGTATTTATATTTTAAACTAAAAACAAACCAAGCAGAAACTTTGCAGTGTGAAAGGTATGAAGTTCACTCCTTGAAATATGTTATGCACCTAGTTCACTAATAAAATTCAAACTTAAAAAGTATGTTGTACAAAATAATACAATAGTAGGTAGTCCACAGCTAAGTTAAAAATGTAATATCCTTTACTGAAACGCATAAACAAGTGATCCTAGCTGAGTATAATGAAAATCATTAAAGGCAATCATTAAATCAGGGAAAGGGGGACTTGGTTAAAGGAAAGCGTTTAATGCTTGTATTGCTCTTAACAGAACCACCCTCTGTAACCATTCTCTTGCTCCAAATAATCTGATTCTATATAAATGAATGAATGTTTTTAAAGCTTTTTATTATACTCAATTAGGATCACTTGTCTGTTTCAGTAAAGAATATTCCATTTTATTATTTTGCATTATAGGTTCATAGGTTCATACTAGGCTGTCTACCCTAGGGCATTTATAAGCCCAGCCAGAGTGTGTTTGGCTTTTGCCACCCCTTGGAATGAGGATAATGTGCCCATTTAGGGTTTAGTTTACTGCGCCTCTGTCTAGCAGTGACACAGAGATGACCCCCGGGGTAAACCTACGATCTCCCATCCACTCGTCAAGATTTCTCTTGAAGAGAGTCAGTGAGGGGCTCTGCCTAACATAGACTGGGATTCTGTTCCAGAGTGAGGGGAGCCTCTGGGTTATGAATCTGTCCCTCCAGCACGTCCTATTTATTTCTGTGTTGAGGTTCAAATTAAAGAAAGGCTTGCCAAATATTAGGTTTCTTGATTTTTTTTTTAGGTTCATAGATCCTTGTGGGTCATTTTAAGCCTAGCTGATTATTCCAGTTGAGACTCAAACCCTGCACCTTGTGTTTGTCAGGAAAACACCTTAACCACTATGCCAAAGCCCATTTGAAAGACAATAGATTAGTACTAGGCTCCCAACCCTAAAAATCTTCACTTGTATCAAGATTATATCACCCCAGATGGGACTCAAACCCACAATCCCTGGCTTAGAAGGTCAATGCCTTATCCATTAGGCCACTTATGTATTTTAAAATTTGAATTTTATTAGTGAATTAGGTGCATAACATATTTTAAGGGGTGCACTTCACACCCTCCACACTGAAAAGTTTCTGCTTTGTTTGTTTTTGACCCAGTATAGTTTGTATACTGGGTTATCTGAGACTTCAAGGGATACCACAGATTTTTCTTTTTGCAGTTCTATTTTAAACTAAAGCATTTTACATGATAGGGAATATAAATAGTAAATAGTGAAATTTTGTTTAAACTAAATTTATAAATACGTTGATAAATGTTAAAGAAATATTTTCTATAAGAGAATGTCATTAAATTATAGTTAACAGAACTGGCAACTTTAAGCCTATATAAGACAATAATTTTATTTTATTTGTTTTCACTTTATTCAGTATGTGCATTGCTCACTTTACTGAATGTCAGATCTATGCAATATGCTAATTGGTGGTGTTAAAGTGCTGGCAACTATGTTTTCTTTGTTCCTTTGTAACACATTCCTTTCATGGGTTGTTATGAGGCAATTAACACTTAAAAAGCTGAGATCAAAATAATGGTTTAGTTGTGTGAAACTGCTTGATTCTTGCTTGCTTTACTTCCCTTCCTGCCTGCTTCTTGAGCTGTTTAGATGAAAATTCGGGACCTAGAAGATTCCAAAGTTCATTACTGATGTTTGTGAAAGCAGAAAGTACCTGAATGACAACCACTACAATGAGGAGAAAAGATCTGAACGTATATGTTAGAAATCTGCCCAAAATAACATTTATTTTTTAAATATTTATTTAGAAGCAAAGAACTAGAAAAACAAAAGCTATGGTAATGTTTTACACTGTGCCGTTTGTAATACATAATTTGCTTGCATTTTACTGAATGTCGATGCCTTATGCTACAGTGTTATTAATCCCAACTGTACATATTAATGGGAAACAAAGTATAGTTAGATGTTTGCTACTGATTAGAATAGTTTAGAAGAATTAACAGGAATGAAAATCTTACAGAAGAAATTGTCATCTTCTGTATGTTGAGATGTCATTTTCACATGCAGCAATTAAATACTAATGCCAAGATGTGAAACAGACCAGAATAGTACACAGTTGCTAAAGACACACATCTAAATTAGACAGCCATGAATTATTTTATACATCATCAAACTTGCATATAATACTAGAATTAATAAGTAGGGTAAATACCTTATGAACAGTATGTAAATGCACAAGGACTAAAACATTTTATCTAACATATGTAATGGACAGCGCAGTGGTGCAGCAGCAGCATTGTCGCCTCACAGCAAGAAGTTCTCTGGTTTGATTTGCAACTGGGGTGCACTCTGTGTGGAGTTTGCATGTACTCTCTGCATTTGTGTGGGTTTCCTCCAGGTGCTCCGGTTTCCTCCCACATTTCAAAGACACGCATCTGGAGCATTTCTCCCAGGGCCACCACTGAAAATTGTCTTTGTTCCAAGTCGGAATTTTCCGGACAACAAATGTTAAATAAATAATATTAATAAAAGAGCAGTATAAGTAAGATATATATACACATGGTGCTATCTTTAATGGAGAGCTGGTGATTACATAGCTCTTCGGAGTGAGATTTTAGAAGTGCAAGTCATATAAAATAAGGTAGAATATCAGTGAAGAAATAAGACAGAAAAATATATTTCAATAACTGCTTATAAGGAAGATATGTATTACATATGCCTGCATATGGCAGAAAGGAGAATATATAAGATCCCATATAATTTACAGAGAAAATCATATATAAAATATTCAAAAAGATTCTGAAAGCTAAAATGTGAAATATGGCCACATGAACTTTGAAGCCATTTGCATATTGTATGTCACTGGATTCATTAAGACTACCTAAAATAACACATTTCATATGTTAGAACTGAAATTTGAGTGTTTAATTGCAGAGTCAGTACATTCATTTTGATAGAAAGAGTAGATTTTTCAAGATGTTTGAACTTGGGAAGGAAGAATGTTCATAGGTTCATAGGTGTGTACTAGGCTAATGGCCCTGGAGCCTTTACAAGCCTAGCCCATAGAAGTGCCCTGGCATCGTGCCACCTGACATTAGTTCCCAGTGCCTCTATCAAGTAGAGCCATTGGAGTGACCTCTGGGGTGAACCTTCTATTTCCCATCCACTCATCAAGATTTATCTTGAAGATAGCCAGTGAGGTGCTCTGCTTGACATGTATGGGAAGTCTATTCCAGAGCATGGGCAGTCTCTGGGTTATGAACCTGTCTCTCCAACATGTTCTGTTGATTGTGATAATGAGGTTGAGGTCTCTGGAGCATATGGTGTGGAGGAATTGGGATTTCTTTAGATATAGCATTTCCAACAGAGCTGGGTCAGACATGGCTTTGTAAATCAAGCAGAGATCACCTCTTAGTAGATGATATGAGACAGGGAATAGTTGGAGTTTTTTTAGTCTGTCTATGTAGGACATGTGTTTAAGGCTTACGATCCTCTTCATGAGGTACTTTTGTGGCCTTTCCAGCTGTTGCATGTGTCTAGTGAGGTACATGCCAAATGGGGCATTATACTTGATGACTGGCATAATGAGGGAAGAATAGAGAGAGATGATCTCTTTCTTCCTGGATGCAAAACTCTTGGTAATGAGATGTACCACATAAAATGACTATCTAAACAAAATGGCAATGTGGTGGTCGAAGGAGAGGTTGCTGTCAACCTGGGTCCCCAGATCTCTTATAACACCTTCAGTGTTCATTGGGCTCCCATTGATGTGGTAATTAATGGGAAATTAGTTTTTCTCAAAGGGGATAATGATGCATTTTTTGGCATTAAGCTTAAGGCCATGGTTTCGACACCAGTCATTGGTCTCAGTGAGGCCTTTCTGTAGGATGCCTACATCACTTGAGGAGTTAATAATGGCTCCCAGTTTGTAGTCGTCTGCGAACTTGGTCAGCCCGAGTCCTTCTGTGTTGGCCTGGACTTCGGAGAAGTAGACGCCAAACAGGAGAGGACCCAGGACCGATCCGTCTGGGACTCCACTCGGGACTGGTCAGCAGTCTGACTTGGAGTCCGCTACTTTCACACTGTGGGTTCTATCTGTGAGCCAATTTGCAACCCACCTAGTGATATAGGATTTGACACCTAGACTGGTGAGTTTATCAATAATTCCTGAGTGGAAAATGGTATCAAAGGCCTTGGCCAGATTGAGGTAGGCTGTATGAACTGCCTTGCCTTCATCCACAGCTCTGGTAAATGACTCAAAGAAGTCAACCAGGTTGAGCAGGCATGATCTACCTTTCACAAAAACAAATTGAGTGGGATCTAGAGTTTGGAGATTTCCATTATCCTTGTTAATTAGGTCCATGATGATGCGCTCCATAGCCTTGCATATCAGACTTTTCAGGGTAATGGAGTGATAATTCCCATGGTCTGTAGTTGCTCCATATTTATGAAAAGGGATGACTGTTGCAGTGCACCATTCAGTTGGGACAAAGCCTGAGATGAAGCTGTGAATGAACAGGGCACACAGATGTGGTGCCAGTTCACTTTCTAGTTCATGTAGAACACATCC
The DNA here is from genome assembly GCF_019279795.1 of Protopterus annectens. Lineage (NCBI taxonomy): Eukaryota > Metazoa > Chordata > Ceratodontiformes > Protopteridae > Protopterus > Protopterus annectens. Next base: position 1,602,739,524 of record NC_056729.1, read on the forward strand.
AGGGATATTGTTGGGTCCCATGAAAGCTGCATTCTTGGCCTTGGACAATACACCTTTAACCTGTGCTGCAGTAATGCTGGTTGCCTGGCATTTCATCAGTATTGTGATTGGTCCTTTAGTGGGGGAGAGAGAGGTAAATTTGGCATTGAATCTGTCGGCCAGTATGTTGGCAATATCTGTTGGCTCAGTATAGGAGGTACCATTGTGCGGTAACTCAGAACAATCCTGGGCATTGCCATGGAGATTCTTGATATAACTATAGAAGGCTTTGTGGTTGTTTTTAGTGTTTGCCACAATTCTGCCTTCATAGCTGGCTTTAGAGGTTTTGATGACGGATCTCAACTTTTTGTTGAGGCTAATAAGGGAGTTTTTCCAGTCTTGGGACTTCACCTTTTTCTGCAACAGTTTCTTCCTTCTATTATAGAGTTTATTAATGGCAGGGGACCACCAGATTGGCTTAGTTTTTTGGAGAAGAGTGTCTTGGTTCTGTTGGGTATGGCTAGTTCCATACATTTATGTACTTGTTTGTACAGTGCATTGGTGTATGATTCAGCATTCATGCATCTATTTTCCATTGACATGGGTGTCATGGAGTTAGTCCCATCTGTTTTTAGGAGCCCAAAGTCAGCTTTTGTGGTCGGATCTAACCAGGGGGAATTGACTATTGTGGTTTGAATTAAGCACTTTCTAACTTTTAGATACACTATAGGCTGTAAATGTTTTTGACTCTGTTCAGTAGCAAGATATTCCCTTTGACCTTAGTAATGTACATTTATTATGAATTAATTTAATGAGTCAAAGTATTTTTAGATATTTTGACACATAACACATGCACTCAGGTCACTCCACGACAAGTACAAGTAGGACTCTGTCATTGTCCATGTGGGTGTGAATGACCTGAGATGCACCTCCTTGGACTACATGAAAAGAGACATAGTGGAGCTTTCAGATTATGTAGCCCAGGCAGGTATAACTCTAGCCCTGAGCATCATCCTACAGTTGCCCAGAATGATACCGCAGTACAAACAAAAAATGACTGACTTCAACATTTGGCTAAGTTTCTGGTGTCATTCTAAGGGGATCCAGTATCTGTCTGCTTGGGATGACATGATTGACAGACCTTGATGCTTTGCCAGAGATGGCCTGCATCTGCCATCCCTGGGTTTCCAGGTACTGGCTAAAGTTCTTGCCACCCCTATAGTACCTTTGTAAGGAGGTGTTCCAAAGACCAAATTACCACCATAACAGCTATAAATAAATGCAATCTGAGAGTCATGCAGCTCAATTCTAGAAGTCAAAATCTCAAGATGCACTCACTCGAAGCACTCCTCAAAATGGAGAATATCGACATTTGTGCTGTAACAGAGACCTGGTTTAAAGCAGCAGAAAGCACTCCTGCGCTACCAGGCTATAACTCATTCCACACCTTTCAGCCCGAGAACATGGACTGAAGCTCCAAAGGTGGTGGTATCTTCATATTCATAAAGGATATGCACACCTCCAGACTAGTAGCCCAGCATAACGCATCTGAGATACTCCAGGTACAACTAACACTGGGAAAGATGGCGATTCAGGTTGTAGCCTGCTATAGGTCCCCAACCATGTCCCAAAACTCTCACTCCACATTTCTAAGCTCCATGGAAACTATTAAGAGCCAACCCAACACTCATACTAGGTGACTTCAACTACTCCTCCATCAACTGGAAAAACTACTCATACACCAATGCATTGGCCCAACACTTCCCTGAATTCATCATTTCCAATGCCATGGACCAGCTCATTCTTACCACCACTAGGGGAGGCAACATCCTTGACCTGGTTATTACTAACAAGGGCAACTGTTGCTCTCCACCAATAGTCAGTTCATCCCTGGTTAGATCCAACCACAAACTAATAACCATGGAAATCACCTCTCGCCCACACCCCCCACAAAGGTATCCACCATGAAAAACTTCTCCAAAGCTGACATTGGACTCCTAAAACATAGGTGGCTAACTTCACGGCACCCATGCCAATGGAAAATAGATGCATGACTGCCAAATCATACACCAATGCACTGTACGAACATGTACATAAATGCATGGAGCTAGCCGTACCCAACAGAACCAAGAAGCAATCCTCTAAAAAAGGAAATCAATCTGGTGCTCCCCTGCCATTAATAAACTCTACAACAGAAGGAAGAAAGTGTTACAAAAAAAGGTTAAGTCCCAAGACTGGAAAAATTCCCTTATTAAACTCAACAAAAAAGTTGAGATCCCTGATCAAAACCTCCAAAGCCAGCTATGAAGGCAGAATTGTGGCAGACACTAAAAACAACCACAAAGCCTTCTATAGTTATATCAAGAATCTCCACAGCAATACCCAGATTTTCTCTAAGTTACTGCACAATGGTACCTCCTATAGTGAACCAATAGATATTGTCAACATACTGGCCGACAGATTCAGTGCCAACTTTACCCCTCTCTTTCCCCAAAGGACCAATCCCAGTACTGGAAGAATGCCAGGCACCCAGCATTACTGCAGCTCAGGTTAAAGCTACATTGTCCAAGGCCAATAATACAGCTTCCATGGGACCAGGGAATATCACTGGCTGTGTTGTTCATGAAGTACAAAGTGAACTGGCACCATATCTGTATGCCCTATTCACTCACAGCCTCACTTCAGGCTTTGTCCCTACCAAATGGTGCACTGCTACAGTCACCCCTCTCCATAAATTAGGAGTAACTACAGACCCTGGAAATTATCACCCTATTAACCTGATGAGTCTGATATGTAAGGCTATGGATCACATCATCATGGACCTAATTAACAAGGATACAGGGAATCTCCAAACTATAGAGCCCATGCTATTTGATTTTGTGAAAGGTAGATTATGCCTGCTCAACCTGGTTGACTTCTTTGAGTCAGTCACCAAAGCTGTGGATAAAAGTAAGGCAGTTCATACAGCCTACCTCTATCTGGCCAAGGCCTTTGATACTATTTCTTATTCAGGAATTATTGATAAACTTACTAAATTAGGCATCAACCCCAATATCCTTAGGTGGGTTGCAAATTGCCTCACAGCTAGAACCCACAGTGTGAAAGTAGTGGACTCCAAGTCAGACTGCCAACCAGTCATGAGTGGAGTCCCACAGGGCTCGGTCTTGGGTCCTCCCCTGTTTGGCGTCTACTTCTGAGAAGTCCAGGCCAACAAGGAGGGACTCAGGCTGACCAAGTTCGTAGATGACTGCCAGCTGGGAGCCATTATTAACTCCCCAAGTGATGCAGGCATCCTACAGAAAGGCCTCACTAAGACCAATGACTGGTGTCAAAACCATCCCCTTAAGCTTAATGCCAAAAAATGCATTGTCATCTTCTTTAGGAAAAACTAATTTCCTAGTAATTACCACATCAATGGGAGCCCACCAAACACTAAAGGCATTATAAGAGATCTAAGGACACAGGTTGACAGCAACCTCTCCCTCGACCACCACATTGCCACTGTGGTCAGAAAGCCCTTCTATGTGGCATCTCATTGCCATGGGTTTTGCATCCAGGAAGAAAAAGGTCATTATTTCTCTTTACTCTTCCCTCATTAGACCAATCATAGAGTATAATGCCCCATTTGGCATTATAGACTCACTAGACACCCGCAACAGCTGGAGAGGCCACAAAAGTACCTCACAAAGAGGATCCTAGACCTTAAAGGATAACAACAAGATATTAAATCAGATTGCTCAACCTGCTGACTCTTTTAGTCCCCATTGTTTGATACAGCCACAAAAAATCATCACTGCAGCTTTAAAAAGTAATGCAGTCAACTGTTTTACCTCTCAGGCTTCCTACCTTTCAGTACTGTTTTGCTCTCACTTTGCAAAACAAGTTGAAAACCCCCTAGCTGGCTCTTAAATGAAGATGTCACATCTGCCAGAGCTCTTGCTGTAGTTACCTGGACGTTTCCTCCCCCAAAGTGATGTAAGCGCTGCCTGATTTGCATGCTCTATAGAAGAGCCAGTGAACCTCCCAATTTGTGATGTCAGAGCTGCCTTGCCCAGCCCACTCTTAACCTAATATTACTGGGTATATGCTGTGTGGAACTCCTTTTCTGTGTAAGTGTACCCTGTTGATTGCATTTATCTGAGGGATTTGAGGAAAGTTTACATTGTCTTCATCTTCTCCAGCTTTGTGTGTGTGTGTGTGTGTGTGTGTGTGTGTGTGTGTGTGTGTGTGTGTGTGTGTGTGTGTGTGTGTGTGTGTGTGTGTGTGTGAATGCATGCGGGGTGGCCAGTGTGTGTGTGCGTGTGTATGTGTATGTGTATGCACGCAGGGGGGGCCTGTGTGTGTGTGTGTGTGTGTGTGTGTGTGTGTGTGTGTGTGTGTGTGTGTGTGAATGCATGCAGGGGGGCTGGTGTGTGTGTGAATGCACACAGGGGGGTGCTGTGTGTGTGAATGTACACAGGGGGGCCGGTGTGTGTGTTCCATTCCTGGAAATATTAGAGCAAAAATGTCAAACTAATATCAATTTTCTGAAAAGCCCTACTGATGTGACAAAGCACAGTGAAGAAGTACAGGCAAAAGTACAGTAACAGCTGCATAATTTTAAAAATGACCATGCATAGACATTAATTGCATCTTTTTATATAGGAAGCAGATGTTTGTCACAATTAATAGAGAACACTACATAAGATTACATGGAGTATGAGAGAATATCATTTTCTTAAATTACCACTTAAAAAAAACATGCAACTGCTGTCATGCGAGTCCTTGAAATATATCTTTTTATAGTCTATCATTTGTTAGCTATTTAACCACAGTGTAAGGAGAAAACTAGGAGTTTGGTTTGCAAAGAAGTGATTTTTCCCAGTGCTATAGAGCTTAGATCTAAATTTGACAGGTGGAGTGCAACAAAAAAATGTCCCACTGTAAGGAAGGAAAGGCTGTGAGAAGCAAACAGTACATTAGTCTGGTCACATGCTGTGAGCTGTCAATCACATGCAGATAATGGGTCAAATTATCTTTAGCTCTTTGACAGCTAGGGAAGGTAGGTGTGAAGGGGGAGGGGACTTACCTTGAAGAACTAGATTTCTTTTTTCAAGCCTGAATTCAAGTTAGCATTTCTAAGAAACAGCAATAAAATGCACTTTTCAGTTCTGTTCTGTGGCATTTGCACTACTTCGGTTTGAAGTAGTCATTGAAAAAGGATAAAATGTTAACCAAAACTAGGTGTTTACAACACAGCAGTGAATGCCTGTAAATGAGTGCAGTGACAGGAGCTCTAGGGAAATAGTGGCAGATGTGATGCAATTTTTTTGAAATGAACAATACATACTTGGTTACATAGAGGCAGACTAAACTTTTGGAATTCCTTCAATATGCCAGACCCCATGTGGCCAGACTCAGAAATTATGTATAAAAATATCTAAAAACCTGTAAATAGTCCCAGAGTGGTGTTAAATGTAGGAAACACCAAACCATGATGAAATAAACATGTTTTTTGAGTCTGAGGGTGTGGTTGTTCTTTAAACACATGTCCTACATGTACTAAACTAAACTCCAGCTATTCTCTGTCTCATATCATTTACTAAGAGGCAATCTCTGCTTGACTTACAAAGCCATGTCTGACCCAGCTCTGTTAGAAATGCTACATCTAAAGAAATCCCAATCCTTCCGCATAACACACTCCAGAGACCTCAACCTCATTACCACAATCAACAAAACATGCTGGAAGGACAGGCTCATAATCCAGAGACTGCCCATGCTCTGGAATAAACTTCCCATACATGTCAAGCAGAGCACCTCACTGGCCCTCTTCAAGAGAAATCTTGATGAGTGGATGGGAAATAGAAAGTTCACTCCGGGGATCACTCCAGTGGTTCTAACTGATACAGGCACTGGTAACTAACATCGGGCGGCACAATGCCAAGGCACATCTATGGGCTAGGCTTGTAAAGGCTCCAGGGCCATTAGCCTAGTACACACCCATGAACCTATGATATTTATCATATTAAGAGTGTTACACAAATTTAAGACAGAGACATTTATACTTTTAAAGAGCTTTTGATATAGTTATAAAATATGTATGTAACTTTTTGCATGATAAGTGTATATATGCATTGGTTTTCCTGTTGTATAATTGGTAAGATAAGATTGCCTGTCACCTGTAAGTTTACCGATAACTTTATCTCTTCATGTCCCATTCTGTTCTACTTGTTTATCTTGAGGTTTAGTTATAATATTATTAAATGAGTGAATAATTTAGGAATATTTAATAGATAATTATGCTACTATTATATAAATACACGTGTATTACACTATTTGCCAGAATTAGAGTATATATTATTTGTGATTAATAGAAGTAAAGTATTAAACTTTTATGTAGTAATGGGGGAAATAGTTTTAAATGGAAAATGTACAACTACATTAACAGTCTGTTATTTTTTGACTTATATATAATATTGTATTAATTATTTGTAAGTCCACAGCAGCTTTTAGCTAGTTTTTGATGAAAGTTTAGGTATTGGTAGGTAGAAAGATAGTATAGTAGCTTGTCTATTCTATAGGCAAACTAGGAACTTCCATATCCATGGCAGGGTATATTTTATTACTAAAATATATAGTTACAGCTGTAGACTTGTTTCTGTTTTTGTTATTTATGAGTTTTAGTAGTTTAGCTTATAGAAAGAAAGAATTAAAAAAAATGTGGAATGAATAATGTTGGAGGAATACATTACAGTCTTATATCATTAGTATGGTGGATAAATGTTTCATATTATCTCTTGGCAAATTAAATCTTCTCAAATACACAATACAGCTAGTTTTAATCTATTATCTATAAATGCAAATGGATTAAATAATGTCAATAAAAGGAAATTATTCATGATATATTTAAAATTAAACAGAAGAGGCATTATATTTTTGCTGGAGACACACCTGATAGATATAGATGTGCAATATCAAAAATAACTTAGGTTAATAAATTATATAATCTGCTTCTTCTGGCAAAAAGAGGGGAGGAACTGCTATACTTTGGACAAAATCTACTGTACTCCCTATGGTCATGGAAACTAGTTATGATCCCAAAGGAATGTATACATTAGCAGTAATTAAATATAATGGCAAACTCTATACACAAACTATTTTTTTATTGGCTCCCTGGAGTAAGTGCATGAGTGGCAAAGATCACTTAAGCTTATTACATAGTTATTGAAATACTAGTTTAATTTTAGCTGAAGATTTTAACTGCATATCTAATATAGAGGTTACAAGTGAACAGAAGAAAGCTAAAATTCTAGGATCATCACAGGATCATAGTATCATAGAAAGCTACTAGGCTATTGACCCCGAGGCTCTTATAAGCCTAACCAAGAGTTTAGCCTATGCTTAGACAAGTCAGCACCCAAAGTCCCTGTCCAGCAGGGACACAGGTGCAATCTCAATGGTGTATTTTCTGTTTCCCATCCAGTTATCTGGGTTGTGGTTGAAAAGGGATAATGAGGTACTCTGCTTAATGTGGAGAGGGAGTGTATTCCACAGATGGGGCAGTCTCTGGGACACATATTGGTCCTGCAACAAGTTCTATTGATGTCACAGACCAGGTTGAGGTTGAGCATGTGGGTTACTTGAGTGGAGCTTGACTTGCAGATATGCAGCAGTCCCATCAATGTAGGATCTGAGATTGCTTTCTATGCCAGACAGAGGTCACCTCTGAGGAGTCTGTATGAAACTAAGAAGAGGGACAGGGCTTTTAGCCTATCTGTGTAGGGTAGATGTTTGAGGCCCTAGATTCTTCTGGTGAGGAACTTCTGTGGTCTCATGAGCTGCTGCATCTGTTTTGTGAGGTACATGCCAAAGGAAATGTTGTACTCAATAATGGGCCTTATAAGGGAAGAATACAGGGATGTTATGACCTCCTTGTCTCTGGATGAGATATCCTTACTTATGAGGTGGGCCATGTTGAAAGCTTTTTGTACCACGGAAGCAACATGGTGGTCAAATGTCAGGATGCTATCAACCTGGGTGCCCAAATCCCTCATGACTGACTGTGTGCTTAGGACATTGTTATTAATGTGACAATATGTGGGGATATCACTCTCCCCAAAGGGGATGATGACGCATATTTTGGCATTCAGCTTGATGCCATGTTTCTGGCACCAGTCATTTGTTTGAGTGAGACTCTCTTGGTGGATGTCTACATCACTTGGGGAATTGATGACCATGCCCAGCTTGCAGTCATCTGCAAACTTGGTCAGCCATAGCCAACTGGTTTTGGCCTGTACCTCAGAGAAGTATATCCTGAATATTAGAGGCCTCAAGACCAATCCCTGGGGTACGCTACTCATTACTACTGCTTGAGGTGGCTTCCCCTATTTTAATTTAGAGGGTTGTATTAGTGAGCCAGCTTACTATCCATCTGATAACATATGGATTTATGCCTAGTTGAGAGAGTTTATCTATTATGCTTGAGTGGAGACTAGTGTCAAAGGCTTTGGCCAGATCAAGGTAGGTGGTGTGCACCATCTTCCCCTCGTCCATGGATTTGGTGACTTTCTCAAAGAAGTTGACCAAATTTAACAGACATGACTTCCCCTTGATAAAGCCAAACTGTGTGAGGTCGAGTGTTTGAGGTTGCCAATGTCCCTGTTAATGAGGTCCATGATAATCCATTCCATGGCCTTGCAGATCAGGCTAATTAGGCTGATGGGTCTATAATTTCCCAGATCGGTGGATGCTCCACCTTTGTATAAAGGGATGACAGTGGCTGTCCTCCACTCAGCTGGGATAAAGCCAGTACTCAGGCTTTGGTTGAATAGGGTGCCTAATGGTGCTGCAAGTTTATGTCTGAGTTCATGTAGGATGCAGCCTGGGATGTTATTGGGTCCTGTGGAGGCTGTATTTTTTGCCTTTGAGAGGGCAGTGATGTTCTGTTCCCTAGTAATAAGGGGAAGGTACTGAGGATGACCTGATTTACTGATGGGGGACAGAGGGCTGAAGTTTTCACTGAAGCTATCAGCCAGTAGGTTCATAGGTTCATAGATTAGTACTAGGCTAATTGCCCTTATAGGCCATTTTAAGTCTAGATAATTACCCCATGTGAGTATCAAACCTTATACCTTATGTCTGTAAGGTAAACACCTTACCCATTATACCAACCTCCTATATTACAGCATTTGTGTATGTGGTGTTCTTGACCACAGGTTCTGAACAGATCTGTGTGCTTCCTTTGAGAATGCAGACATATGTGAAGAAGGCCTTATTATTGTCTCTAGTAGGTGTGGCCAATTTGGACTCTTAAGTTTGCTTTAGAGGATTTTAATAGTGCTCTAATTTTCTTGTTCAGGCTAAGGAGAGACTGCTTCCAATTGGGCAGCTGCTCCTTCTTGGTTCTGGACAGCAATTTTTTCCTTTTGTTATGTATAGTTTATTTATTGCAGATGTCCACCAGACAGGTTTACTTTTCTTTGCACCAGCTAAAACACTAAACAGATGGATTAGTAATAATAGTCAAGTTGATTTAATAGTAAAAGTAGAAGATAAGGCAGTGTTCTTCCTCTAATTTTCTTATGCACATGAGACACAAACTAGAATTGATAGGATTTATAGTTCCACAGATTTACTTAATACAGTTAATTATTTTAAAACTATGCCTTGCCTTTTATCTCATCATAACGCACTAAGTATTAATATATCAGTGGATATAAGGAAATGTCAGATTATCTATAGAATCCCAGTATATATAATGAAATTAAAAGAATTTAAGAGTTACCTTAAGAAACAAATTGAGAAGTTTTTATCTTTGAATGATAATGGTCAGGTTAGTAAAGTCATATTATGGCATTCTTTAAAAATGGGCATTAAAAATAGAATGGTAAGATGGGCTAGTAATAAAATGAAAGCGCAGGATTAAGAGTTGCTACAAATAGAAGATGACATATATAAAGTGACATTTGAACAAAGAAATTATGTAATACTGAATCATTAAAAATAATGGCAAGCTATCAAACAATTTTAATGCAGAAAGTGGAAATAGCTTTAGAAAAATAAATTAAAATTGCACAGTTATGCAATGACTCAAAAAATCTTCAAAGATTAGTTAACAGAAGTAAGATGTTACACAAAAAGGCACAAATCAGCAATATCTGAAATCCTCATACTAGTAGGCTTACTTCAGACATAAAAGAAATGTAAATATTTTTGAAACATTCTATGAGGATTTTAATAAAGTTAAAAATAATACAATTGATAAGTATTTAAATAAAATGGTACTAGTAAACGTAATGATCAGCAAATATCTCTGTTGAATAAGCCTATCACCCTAACAGAAGTTAAAGAAGCTTTAAAAATGGAAAACATGGCAAAGCTCCATGGTTAGATGATTTAAGTATGGAATTACATAGTTTGTTTCCTTTAAATATTTTATAATTACTGAGCAAAGTTTCCAGGATAATTCAGAGTGACAAAATAATTCCTTCCTCATGGATATTTTCTGTGATCTCACCAATACTTAAGCAAGGAAAGAATAGTAAGTTAGTTTCCTCTTATAGACCTATTTCATTATTAAATGTAGATTATAAAATACTTGTTTCCATCTTTGCTACAAGATTAAGAGATATAGTGGATAAATTAATTAATAAAGATCAAACAGGATTTATAGTCAATAGATTAACATATGACAGTATTAAAAAGCTAGTGACAATCTTAGCAAAAGGAATGAACAAAAAGTTGGCCTAATTAACGTAGATGTCAAAAGAGTTTTTGATTCTGTAGATTGGAAGTACTTACTGAAAACTTTAGAAGTGTTAGCATTTCCAGAACAATTTATTGGAATATTAAAAAACTTGTATAGATATTCCAAAGAACATATTAAAATTGGATCTTACATTTCTCAAGGATTTACTTTAAACAAAGGTACAGAGCAAGGGAGCCCCTTGTCTCTTCTACTATTTACATTAGGTATCGAATCCTTAGCTAACAGTATGGAAAACAATGATAAAATTTGTGGACTTTCATTAATAAGGATTGTCAATCTAGAATACAGCTTTTTACAGATATTTTATTAACTATAGGAGATTTAAATTATACAACTGAAGAAACAGATGAAGAAATTGAAAAAGTTCCAAGAAGTATTATTGCTGAAATGCAATTATAATAAAATTGAAACTTTAGTGTTACATCAATTGCTAGTCAGTAAGTTTAAAGACAATCATAAATATAATTATTTATTTTTATTTATTCATTTATTTGCATTTGTTTACCAGGAAAGTCCACTGGGCCAGGATAGCCCATTTTTAGTAGAGGCCCAGGGAGAAAAGCTCCAATGAAATAAAAGAGATTACAAAAACATTTACATATTTCAAATGTCAAGAAATACAAAATTCCATAGAAATTATCAAGTATATACAGATTACAATTTTCATAAGAATGTCATAGAAATTGCATAGCATGCTAAAAACTTGATAAAGAAACTCAGTGGCGGCTGGTGACTTCAAATCAAAGAGGGGCTGCAGGAGACATCTGAATGGGTGGGGTCAATGGGAGGGGTGTGGCCAACTAGAAAGGGGAGGAGCTATGCTCAAAACCACAAAAACTAACTAAATACACTGCCGTGGGTGCAAAACCATCATTATGAGAGTCCAATCAAGACAAAATGAAGTGTAGAAGAATAAAAATATTTCAATGCATTGGCTGCATGACAGTTTACTTAATATCTAGATGGAAACAAAAAGGTTGTGAGGCATGAAAAAATAAATTACTTTTTTAAATACATTAATGGAATGCCGGTCAAAATCAAGTATAAGAAAAACAAGCAGCACTCAACTCAAACCACTTCTTGCACTGCAGTTCTAATTATTATTTATATTCAGCTTTATTAAAGTGCCAAGTAACATGCTGAAAGTAGAAATCTCTGATGCCCCCACTTGTAAAATGTTCCTTATCCGAAAAAAGACCTGCTGCCTGACAACTATCTACTTGTTTCATGAGGAAAACAAAGTAAAAAATGAAAAGCAAACAAGAAATAAGCTCAAAATACATTGCATAAAATGATTACTGTACAGGTTATGGACCACACAATTGGCATTCTGTTTAATTTACAGGTAAAGCCTGCAGAGATGATTGGAAGTCTCCAAGTGTAATGAGCTTCTTAAAATAATGTAATCCTGTCCTTTATTACAAATACTGTCATATGCATTTCAATACCCAAGGCTTATACATTATCAACAGAAAGGCTTTCAATTTTGGCAATTATTTAACAGTATGCTTATTAAAGCTTACTTTAATCTTACAATCTCAGCCAAGCTTACCTGATGGTCATTAAAGTATTGCTACTTAAACAAAGAGCAACATGCACTTTGAGTAATAAGCATAAATCAACAGTACAAAAAATATGACAGAAACCAGACCATTCTGCAAAAATCAAGGACAGATGAAAAGCCACCCTAGTACTTGTGTCTACCTTGGATTGGGGGATACTCTGCACATTTGCACTGCATAACTACTCCTTGCCTTGCTTCAACACATCCAGAGTCACTACATGGGGGAGTGGGGTGCAACAAGTATGTCACAATTTGAAATGTCTCTGGCTGACTGTGATGACCCTGACACGTCATACCTTTCAACCTCAGAGCAAGAAATCTGGACAAAGCCATACAAAGAACTAGGACAAAGGCCCAAAAATAAGGACACATTTTAAAATACTGCTCTTATAAACTTAGAAAGATAATAGAATAGGTCTTGCATTAGTATGAACTTTCTGAATGGTATGAAATATGAAACTCAAATGGCTGTCATTATTTTCTAACTTCAGTCTTTAATGATTTGTCACTAATTTGCCAAAAAAAACACAATTTTATGAAAAATGGACCAAAAATGTGATGTAAAAATATAAAATAGCCACACAATACAGCTGGGAACCTGTCAACGAAGGGACACTTTAATATTAGTACTGCTAACTTGAGCAGCTGACAAAATAAAAGAATCTACATGCATTTCTGAAATAAAAGTGTTCTATAACTCTAATTATTACAGTTATTTCTTAATTGTAAACCCTCCATGTTTTCTTCCAAATTTTCTATTTTGCAGAGGGATTATTAGGGGAAGAGCAACATTTTGAGCCAAAATCAGGGACAGTTGAGAGGTTTGGCTATGCCTAATTCTATAAAGCAATTTATTTGCATGTACCTCTCAACCTGTTAATGCAATAAATCTGGCAAGGCCAAATATATTGGGGGAACATATAAACAGTACTAAAAATTGCTCTTGTATAAACTCAGACAGTTGCTAGAACAACAGGTCTTACTTTAGCATGCATTTTTCTGAAGGTTATGAAGTCTGAAACTCAGTGTGTCATTATTTAGTGACTTAATTCCTAAATGATTTGCCAGAAAACCACAAATTTTATGAGGAACAAACCAAAAATAAGAAGCAAAAATCTATTCATTCTTTGAAAATCTGGACAGTTGGGAGGTATAGTTCAGCTGGGGCTGTCTAAGTTTGCCGCCCTTCCCCCTCACAAAATCATGGTCGAATGGAGCCTCCCCCTGCAGCCATTCCAATGATCCATTACTTGCATACCTCTCAATTGTCCCTGATTTTCAGGGATGTCCCTGATTTTGACTTAAATGTTAGCTCTGTCCCTCTTAATCCCTCCTAACTAGTGACTTTTGGAGGAAAGGTGGTGAATTACACTTAATGAATAATGACAATAATTAAGAGTTATAAACTTCTTTTATCTCAGAAAATGTGTAATAAGTCATATGCTCTGATTCTGTCAATGTTTCAAGTTAATAGCAGTAATATTTTAAAAGTGTCGCTGATTGTCCCTGATTTTTTCTTGACTTGTCCCTGATTCTGTTGAAATTTGTCCCCAATTGGTTGAGAGGTCTGATTACTTGGCTATTTCACTCCATTTACCATAAACACTAATGTGTATACTGATTTACTTCTATGATGATTTGGACTTCATTTGAAAGTTTTATTTTGCATTTTACAGCACAAACACTAAGACATCTGCTAAACAAACTAAGCATTAAAACTTGTCTGCCCTTGAAACTCACATTCATTAAAACAGCATTGAAACCCACATTCAAAGAAAATACATTTTACCAGTGGCAGATAAAGATTAATTCTGGGCTGTTTTCAAATCATAGGCCCCTTGCATATGAAACATACATGTGCTCTTTGATACACCTTCCTATTGTTTTGAACATTTTTCCAGTAAACAGGGAAACACAACACATGCACCAATAATGACAGAACTGCCCAATTCAGAACATTTCCATCATAAAAGTCTACTCAAACTTTTACAGTCCACCATTATCAGTAAACATGCACAATTCTACAGTCCACCATTATTAGTAAATATGCACAATCTCTGAAGAAGTAAAAAAGTAATCTAAATAATTCCACATTAAATAAATCTGTAACTAATGAAGAGGTTGCTGCTAGCAAACACCTTTATATTTCATGGTTTCATTGAAAAAATAAAGTGTCTGATGCCCCTGAGGAATAAATTGCCTATATTACATTAAAAATGATAAGCTAGTAATATTGCAATAGGAAATGGATGGCAAACTGATAACAGGATCATAGTTAGTATCTTAACTTTTTCAGTAAGGCAGCATTTACCCCTTGTGGGAGTAGAACCAACAACCTTCTGCATCAAAAGCAAGTACACAACCTGTTGTGCTATTAACAATGCAAGCTGAATTAGCATAAGCAGCACTAAACTTCTCTTCCCCTGCAGCTCTCAGCTCCTTGTAAAATCTACTCAATACTCAACTGCATCTCAACTTCACAGCACAAGAAATCTGGAAAAAGTAAAATTTATTGGGGGGGTCAAAAGGCCAAAAACCAGGGACACATTAAACATTGCTTGTATAATCTTGGAAAGTTGCTAGAATAAAATGCTGTGTTACCACCATACATTTTACTGCTAAGGTCCCTGTTGAAAAGAGTCAGAGCAACATACCACTATGCCAAATCACCTGGTTTGTGAAAGAAAAAGCTGTGTTACCACCATACATTTTACTGCCAAGGTCCCTGTGCAAAACAGTCAGAGTAACATACCACTACGCCAAATCAACTGCTTTGTGAAAGAGAGGAAGACTGAAACTTAAATGGCTATCATTTAATGAATTCAGTTCTCACCATAGCTGTCAACCTCTTAGCACAAACACCTGGAGAAACCCAGTAATGAGGGAATACAGCCCTCAGACATATTCAGTGAATTCAGTACTTGCCATAGTTGTCAACCTTAGCACAAAAAACCGGGGCAAAGCCAATATTGGGGTATCAGTCCCAAAAATAAGGACAAATTTCAAATATTCATCTTATAAACTTAGAAAATTGCTAGAATAAAAGGTTGTGTTACTATGTATTTTCTGAAGAATATGAAGTCTGAAATTCAAACGCCTGTCAATTTTACTTCTGACGGAACAAAAACAATTTTCAGCAGAGACCCAGGGAGAAATACTGCAGACACATGTCTTTGTAAAATGGCAGGACACCAGAGCAAATCCACACAAACACAGGAAGGAGATGCAGACTCCACACAGAAGGCACCCCAGCCAAGTATCAAAACAGAAAACCTATAGCTGTGAGGCAACAATGCTACCACTGCACCATCAAATATGTAAGGAATTAAACATTCAGAAACCTGAAGTCTGAAATTCAAATGCCTGTCAATTTTATTTAACATTTGTTAATCAGGACAATCTGACTTGGAACAAAAAAAAAACAATTTTCAGCAGAGGCCCAAGAAGAAATAATGCAGACATGTCTTTATAACATGGGAGGACACAAAAGCAAACCCACACAAACACAGGGAGAAGATGCAGACCCCACACAGAAGGCACCCAAGCCAAGAATCAAACCCAAGAACCTACAGCTGTAAAGCAACAATGCTACCAGTGCACCATCAAATATCAAGCATTGCAATATTTAGAAACCACAGATATTATGAGGAACAGATCAGATCAGATCAAATATGAGGCAAAAATATGCAATTCTTTTTACAAATGGTGGTGGGTAGGGAATTCAGGTCCTTAATACCTGCATACAAAGTACAAGGTTCAAGCCTGAGTATCTCTATCCACCACCATTTGTTCTCTCTAGCGACCAGTATATAGTAACCGGGGCATTACACACACACTCATCAAATAAGTGCCCAAACTTTTGCCTGAGCTAAGCACACTATTATGGGCTCATCCATAATTTCTCTTTCAGCAAGGCAGACTTATCCAACTGAGGTGATGTGGAAGCCCTAACAGAGGAAACCTTAACCTCAAATAGCAAAAAATCTGCAAATAGATAGATCTTTGGTCCACTCCCCAAGGTCAAGCAGGGTGGTAAAATACATCAGTTTGAATTAAAATAGAGCTTTGGTCCACTCCCCAAGGTCAAGCAGGGTGGTAAAAAACATCAGTTTGAATTAAGCTAGAGCAACTACTATGGGGTTTGCCCGGTATGACAGCTGTGGTGTATTTTTGGGGCTTTAGATTCTTTGAATAACCAAGGAATTACAGAATGAGTCCATACCATTTGGAAATAATCCCTGCCCTTTAACAGCCTGGAAAGCTATGAGGAATATGGACTTGCCTTTGAAAGAAGATGGTTCTAGCCAATACTTCTAGTAAATTCTAAAGTGTGAAACAATTATCAATCCACTAGGTGAAGTGGACACCTCTTCCAACAGTCTATAGTTTACTTGTACAGACAAGCAGGAAGGCAAATATTTTCGAATAATACACAAAATGGGTTGCAAATGCAGGAATATTTTGCTAATGATAACATTGTTTTGGATCCAGGACATGCAAATAGCAAAAAATAACTGGCAGGCACAGGGGATGAGTTCATTTCTGTAGTCCATGTGTTACATTATAATATACATCATCTCAGATGTGCAGCCATCCCAAGAATGAGAACTCCAGATGTCAACATAAATGCCATTAATTCATTGTCTTTTCACTCTGATCTGAAAAAGGAAACAGGTTCATCTGGGGGAGTAATCTTGCAGGTAAGTATATATGCAGCTTCAAAAGACATTCTAGATCGGAGGTGGGGGGCTACCTTGCTATTTTTAGACTCATTTCATTTATCCATCCTCAGCTGTATAGATGTCAGTTGCAGGTTGGAAACATTGTACTTCTAGGATGTAGCTATACTCATTTTAGGCATCTACTACAAGCATTATGAAATATGGGGGTTTAAGATCAGGCATACAGGACCTGGAGAAAATCTAGTACATTAAAATATGATGAGAGAGATGAGGCAGTGGCCCCCTATACCCATATATACTAACCCTTACCCTATGCTGCTGCTGCCCCTAACCCAATCTTTCATAATTCTTTCCCAAAAAAAATATGTCTAGTAATATCACTTCAGAAGACAAGCATGCACACATTTCAGTGAATAAGCAAAGCAAAAGCAAACATAAACAGACAGCCCATTTGAACTTTAGCATCCAAAGAAAAAACATATTTGACATGTTAGTCCCATCTACAATTGGAATTTTAAAGTCAGCTAGTAGAAAGAGAAAATACCTGGCTGGGCCAAAACTGACATGGTACACAGTGCTTAGTTCATCTTCTGTTCACCACTTGACCCTCAACTCATAAAATATGTATGTTTAACAGTTTCTTTAATGGGTGTAATTTGTAATATACCGAAAGTGTAAAAAGGTAGTCCATTTAAGTGCTGGAATGGTATACACAATAAGACTGGTTTTCTAGTATATTAAGATACAAAAAACAGGATTATTTCTTGTATTCACTTGAAAAACAAGTGAAAAATAGACATAGGCCAATGTAAAGCAAAAGCTGGAAAGACAATTTAAATTGGAAGGATTCTGAAAACTTTAAGCAAATTAGTAGTAAGAAAATACAATCAATCTGGGAGCTTCAATTACATTCAATTAAAAGGCTGCTTATGAAACTATATGCAAATAGCAGCATCGTGTCTTAAATAAGCTGCTGATAGCAAAAAACATTTCTATTTGCTGTCAACATTGCTTGTGACTTGACCTAGTGGCAGGGCGCCTGCTATTTATTACATAAAACAAAATGTCAATTACTTCCGCAAGAGACTAAGAAAAATAAAACTAGAAACTAACATAAACAACTGAAAGAGTTTTTAAATTCCATCAACAAGCAGAGACCAAATAGCAAAAGAAAGCCTATAGCGATTTGGTCCATCCATCTCAGACAGCTGATGGCATTTTAAGCTGGTAACCTTTGAGAGAAAAAATATGGATTCCCTTAGTTCAGTGCTTCATAAAACAAAATTATACAGGGCTGAGGCAAATTTTACAATATGTTTTCTTAAGCATTGCACAGATTATATGGTCGACTTGGATTGTAGCCATATGTTCCATAATGCAATCTTGTGTAAACAAAAATGCATTCACCTGTCAGTTTAGTGTTTTTCTATAAGAAAGATTTGAGCCAGTGCAAAAATCATGTATAAATATCAGTTACAGCAAAATACTAGAGGACACCATCGGAACTTCCAAGGAAATAAATCTCCTCTTTTAACCCCCCCCCACACACACACACACACACACACACACTTTATATAAAGGCTATTAAATCAGATAAAAGCATTGGGAATTAAATTGTTACAGTTTATGTTTTACAGTTAATTTCATTTGTAGGTATAATCCTGATGTTGAAGTGGCAAGTGGTCTGAAAATACTACCACACAAGCGAAACCCTAACTATCGCTTTACCTAGCTTACTCTAGCCCTAACCAACACACATACACACACACACACACACACACACACACACACACACACACACACACACACACACACACACACACACACACACAACATCCCTATCCCTGTCCGCACACTTACCTGTAGTCCATAACTCCAACGTACACCATCCGAAATCCTGTTCATAAACCCAAAGTAAACCACCACCGCACATCCGATCCCTATCCAAAACCCGCGCAAATCTGACCCTGCCCATCGCAAGATCTTCCCCCAACGAGACTGCAGCAAACTCCAATCCAGACCCTGCCCGTCGTGAGATCCTAAATTCCTGACTGCTGATGTTGCAGTCCGACCCCGACGCGTTTCCCCAGCGAGTTCCCAGGACAGTCTATGCCGTTTAAAACTGCATAGACTTCTGGGAGCTCTGTTGTCCATGTTTCCCAGTCAGGACTGCTGCTGAGACTTCTGCGCATGCTCCAGACTGTCTCAGCAGCAGTCTGGACTAGTGCGCATGCGCAAAGTCCACAAATTAAAAATTTTTTTTTTCTAATTATTTCTTTTTATTTTTTTATTTTCAAGTTGAGGAGGCTGCAGTCCGGCAGTCCAATAGCACGGGCCGCCCCTGAAAAAAAGAATGGAAATAAACTTGATAAAGAAAATAATGGAACAAAAGGACTGAACATGGTGCAAGTACAGAGGGGCAGTAATAACAAGATATAATACAGAGTACAATACAAGACAGAAAGAAAAAAAAGTGTAAGGGTTTGACATTAAAAGCAGATCAATAGGTTAGAATCTAAGAAAATAACATAAAGAGAAATACATGAAGGGTGCTACTTTATACATGCAAAAAGGGAAGAAAGAAGGAGAGAAAAGAGTGAAAGAGAGAGAAAGAGACGTAGAAAGGGAATGTGAATTTTAGTGGCAGTAATTAGAGTGAAGGGAGAGGGAATGAAGTGAGAAGCAGGAAGAAAATGAAGTAGAGAGAAGAGAAAAAGGGGGGAGCAATGACAAGGTGTTAGGGAGAAGACGGGAAGAAGAAAGAGGGCAGTGCAGAAGTAAAATCATTTAAGATTGTTAAGAAGTAAAATAGTTCCTTTATTAGCAGAATGCTGGATTAAAGATTTTTGGGGTTTAAAATGGAAGAGTTAAGTAATGGTGGAGTGTGTAACTGAACAGTTACATGTCCATTTGGATAGAAGATGATTGAGTAGTGAACTTTTAAAGTTGGAAAGACATTATTGTAAGCAGATGGAAGGAGGTAGGTTATTCCATATTTTAGCAATATTCCAAGAGTGCAATAACTGACCTGCAGGTAGCTTGGGTTTATGGATTTGCAGAAGATATTGATGTTCAGATCTTAGAGACCTAACAGGGTTATAGAGGGTGAATAAGGAGTTTAGTGCAGGGCAGTCCCGAGGCTTGTAAATCAGTTTGTGTGTAGTTCAGAGCTGAAGTAGGAGTAGGGAGTGGGGGAGTTCCAGCCATTGTAATTGTGTTACAGTAACACAGTGTTGAGTAGAGTTGTGACTATTTGTGGCAAATTTAGCAATCTTGGTGTAGCAAGATTCTAGTTTTGTTATCAGAGACATTTGCAGGTTGCTTAGTAAAGGAGCACCATATGCTAGATAAAAGGTAAGACAGTGCTATAGTTTGTTTAGAAGGGAGGGGAGGAACTAGTTATGTCTGTAGACCAACCTGAGGTTTTTGTGGGTCTTGCTAATGCTCTTATGGATGTGTAGATTGAATTTGAGGTTTTTGTTGATTATTACTCCTAGCAATTTAGTGTGGGTTATTAACTCAATGTTGGTAGAGTTAAGAGAAAGATTTCAAAGTTTGTTTTATTGATGGGAGAATTTCTCTTAGGGGTAAATACCATAAATTTGGTCTTTTTGGGATTTAGAGAAAGATGATTTTTGTGAAGCCATTTTTCTACAGCGAAGAATGCTACTTGGGTAGATTGCTTTAAAGTGTCTGAGTTATGACCAGAGCAGACTATAGTAGAGTCATCTGTGTACTGGACTAGGGAAACCTGTTGGATAGCTTGGTGGATGTTAATAATAAAAATGTTAAACAAAAGAGGGCCTAAAATTGAGCCTTGTGGTACTTATGTAGGGTTGTAAATATAAGAGGAAATGGAGTTCTGCCATTTAACAGCATGCACTCTGTTGAAGAGGTAATTTTTGAACCAGTTAACAGATTGAGGAGATAAGCCTATGCTGGAAAGCTGGGAGAGGAGAATAGGGTGAGAGTTAATATTGAACACTTTTGGTAAGTCCAAGAAAAGTGCAGATACAGAATTTCCTGAGACACAGAATTTATTGGCTATGTCTAAGAAGGAGATTAGGGTGGTAGATGTGCTATGACCTGGACAGAACCCGTGCTGAGAAGGGGAGAGAAGATTGTGCTGTAGAAGGCAGTTTAAGAGTTGTTTTTCACACATTTTTCTAAAAGTTTAGAGATGGGAAACAGTATAGAGTGATGGGTTGAAAGTTACAGATATTGGAAGAAGGGGCACCTTTGGAGAGTGGTAAGCTGATGGCGTTTCTCCATAGGCCAGGGATGTGGGATTCTTTGATAGATCTGTTTATCAGAATGCTAATAGTATAGATGGTATGCATGGATTTGGTTGTATGGCCAATTGTCAAAACACATGTTCTACTGGAGAATGCCAGTTTGGCATAATTGCGAACGCAATTATGTTGAAACACCAAACATCCCTCCTTTTTGACCCATGGTAGTGCTTGTTTAGGTGGCAGAGCAGTCAGAAATGTTGAATTCTGAATTTTATGTGACATTCCAACTGTTCGACATCTATATCTTTGACATATAAGTGCGAAGAACACCTTGTTCAACTATTGGTTGTACAACCAATTGCATGTAAACTGGATAGACCACTGAGTTGGCAGTGAGTTTTAGAAATTTATCAGGAATTCTATTGGTAGAGTTAGAGCATGGCTTTAATTTATGAAGAAGTTTTTTAATGTAAGAGGTAGGGATAGGTGAGAGATTGAGTTAAGGTTCGGATGTTTGTTGAGTGCTGTTCTGTGGGAGTATAAGTATTAGGGTTGGTATTGTGTGTGTTATTTGGAGTGTGGGTAATGTTCAGGGGTGGGGTATACTGGAGGGAAGGGGTGATGTAGGAGTAGAGTTGTTAGGGAGAGGTATCGAAATTGTAGTAGTAATACTGGTGACAGTGGCAACACAGAAGCAGTTGATGATACTTGTTATTTGTTCAGGAGGCTTGTCAGGGTAAGGGCAGGGGTTGGGTTGGTGTCAGGATTCAGGAGGTTATTGATATAAGATCAAAATATTTTGGGGTTATTTCTTCTATTTGATTGCTGGCTTCAGAAGTAGTGCTGTTTGTCTTTAGAAACAAGTTTTTTAGCTTGGTTACAGAGTTGTTTATAATGAATAAGATCGGATGTATTGTTTGATTTAATTCAGAGTTTCCATGCTTTGTCCCTTTTAGTCATGATTTCTTTAGTAGGTTTTGTTAACCGGGGGGCATGTTC